>NC_053028.1:690859505-691013114 GCF_003073215.2 Triticum urartu
AAATTGGCTGTTCTCAGGCTGTCCTCTCTCAAACGAATAATTTCAAGGCAACATTTCAAGAATTAGATGGTTCCGGAGGGGGGTGCCAATCCAAGCTGTTGCAAATGCCCATAGAGCAAAAGAAAATCATCCCTTTGATCAAAGTCCAGGGGAAGCTCCTCACTGACGAGGAGGCTAAAGAGGAGGCTTTCTCGGTGCATTTGAAAGCTTGCTGGGATACCATGGCTGCTCTCCTGAAATTATTAGTCATTGATGGTCGCGGATTTGCGTTACTTAACAAGGCTCTTGTCTGCCTAATTCCCAAAAAAACTGACACAGAGGACACTACTCACTATTGCCCCATCAGCTTAGTGCATAGTTTTCAGAAAAAAATTGCGAAAATGTAGAGTACATGATTTAGTCATATGGAAAATACCCGGAGAACACATTAGTCATTGCCTTCTGCAGATTGCTCTCATAGTCGTCATCCTTAACCGGCTGGAGGATTCACAGTCCTCAAGTGTAATAAGTCTTCAGATCACACAGACAAGAAGACTTCAGTGATGCCTAACACTCTTTGGCTTTGGATGTTTAGGGCTTTGTCCTCGCAAGGAATTCTCTCTCAAAGGCTTCGAGGTGGGTTGCTCTCAAACGACACAAGCCGTATATTAACTCTGAGCAGCCAACCGTTTATGGTTGTAGGGGGTGGGCTATTTATAGCCACTAGGAAACCCAACCTGATTTGTCCTAAATGACCCTGGGTCATTGAGGAACTGACACGTGTCCCAACGGTCAGATTTCAAACACACACGACAACTTTACTTGGGCTACAAGCAAAGCTGACTTATCCAGCTCTGGATAAGATTTGCTCTCATTGTCTTCGCTCGAAGACATAGGATTTTGGTTAAGCATCACTTTAGTCATTCTGACTGGTTCTCTTGGACCCCACTTAACAGTACGGTGGTTCCTATGACTCAACAAAGAAGAAAAAGAACGACGAAACAACTAAGTCTTCGCGCTCCATAGTCTTCACGCGATGTCTTTTCTTGTTATAGTCTTCAATGTGAATGTCTTCACGTACCACCTTTGACTTCAATGTCTTCATACATTTTTAGGGGTCATCTCTGGTAGGAAAACCGAATCAATGAGGGACTTCTACCTATGTTATCCTGCAATTCTCACAAACACATTAGTCCCTCAACCAGGTTTGTCGTCAATACTCTAAAACCAACTAGGGGTGGCACTAGATGCACTTACAGAGCACAATAGATCAGGAGTTCCGCCGCCAGAAGCCTCCGTAGCCACCGAAAACCAATCTAGACCCGTTCCGGCACCCTGCCGGAGGGGGAATCCCTCTCCGGTGGCCATCTTCATCATTCCGGCACTCTCCATGACGAGGAGGGAGTAGTTCTCCCTCGGGGATGAGGGTATGTACCAGTAGCTATGTGTTTGATCTCTCTCTCTCATGTTCTTGAGGTGATACGATCTTGATGTATCGCGAGCTTTCCTATTATAGTTGGATCCTATGATGTTTCTCCCCCTCTACTCTCTTGTAATGGATTGAGTTTTTCCTTTTAAGTTATCTTATAGGATTGAGTCTTTAATGATTTGAGAACACTTGATGTATGTCTTGCCGTGCATATCTGTGGTGACAATGGGATATCACGTGACTCACTTGATGTATGTTTTGGTGATCAACTTGCGGGTTCCGCCCATGAACCTATGCATAGGGGTTGGCACATGTTTTTGTCTTGACTCTCCGGTAAAAACTTTGGGGCACTCTTTGAGGTTCTATGTGTTGGTTGAATAGATGAATCTGAGATTGTGTGATGCATATCGTATAATCATACCCACGGATACTTGAGGTGACATTGGAGTATCTTTGTGACATTAGGTTTTTGGTTGATTTGTGTCTTAAGGTGTTATTCTAGTACGAACTCTAGTGTTGTTTGTGACACCTATAGGAATAGCCCAACAGATTGATTGGAAAGAATAACTTTGAGGTGGTTTCGTACCCTACCATAATCTCTTCGTTTATTCTCTGCTATTAGTGATTTTGGAGTGACTCTTTGTTGCATGTTGAGGGATAGTTATGTGATCCAATTATGTTATTATTGTTGAGAGGACTTGCACTAGTGAAAGTATGAACCCTATGCCTTGTTT
Source organism: Triticum urartu (assembly GCF_003073215.2). Classification (NCBI taxonomy): domain Eukaryota; kingdom Viridiplantae; phylum Streptophyta; class Magnoliopsida; order Poales; family Poaceae; genus Triticum; species Triticum urartu. The sequence continues at coordinate 690,861,648 of NC_053028.1, forward strand.
CCTAGCATTGCAATACCGTTTATGCTCATTTTTATCATTAGTTACCTTACTGTTTTTATAATTTCACATTACAAAAACCTTTATCTACTATCCATATTGCACTTGTATCACCATCTCTTCGCCGAACTAGTGCACCTATACAATTTACCATTGTATTGTGTGTGTTGGGGACACAAGAGACTCTTTGTTATTTGGTTGCAGGGTTGCTTGAGAGAGACCATCTTCATCCTACGCCTCCCACGAATTGATAAATCTTAGGTCATTCACTTGAGGGAAATTTGCTACTGTCCTACAAACCTCTGCACTTGGAGGCCCAACAACGTCCACAAGAAGAATGTTGTGCAGTAGACATCAGAGTCCTATATGGAAGAACTTGCAAGCCAGAGTAATTGTTCTTTTAAAGAAAGCAATATGTAATATAAAAGTATACTAGATGGATTTCACCTGATACGTCAAGTCAGTAATTATCCACCATGGAGTTGATGATCACCTTTGGTGAAGCTGGAATCAATCACGGCCGAGTCGGCCACGGGAGCAGGCAGATGAGCCGGCCGCGGCGTTGTAAGCCGGTGCGGATGGGGAGAGTCGTCAGCGGCGTTGTAAGCCGGTGCGGGCGAGAGAGTCGGCCGCGACATTGGAAATGACACGGACATGGGTAAATCGGCCGTAGGTACGGACGACGACTCGATTGCATATGTTGATGTAGACGTAGAAGTCAGCCGCAATGTTTGAAGACGGCGCGGTCGCGAGAGACGGCCGCGGCGTCGTAAGCCGGTGCGGTCGCGAGAGACGGCCGCAACGTTTTAAACCGGTGTGAGCCTCATGTCCATGGCATGACGTCACCTTTGTAGTGGATTTTGTCCTGCGTAAAATATATTAAAAAACAGAGTAATTGTTCTCGAAAATATTAATATGTGCTAAAAAATACTGAGAACAGATAGCACCTGATTTATTTTCCGGATGAGCGCGGATACTAATATTGGATAAGGTTGGATGTATTCTGGTGCAGCCTTTTAGTATGTAAACAGGACCAACAGACAGCCTCCGTATCAGCATGCTGATGATTTCCTGTTCTGATGTGACTAGACCACTTGAAGAAGCTTTACGTGAGATGAATTCTTTTGTCATCATCGACCTAGAAGCTTCACGTGATATTAAAAAACTGTTTGATCTTTCTTCATGCATCCGACCGCTAGCTGAAGTCTTCGGTCTTCTCGCGTGAGGCCTAAATAACATAGCATTAGATGTTGGCTTCGATCTTCTTATGGAAATAAATCACAGGCGAAGGAGCAGTAACAGCCAGGCGGTCAGGCACCCGCATGACACTGCGTACACCCACAGCCACTGCAGGAAAAAAGGACAGGCCAGCTTGGAAAAAACCCGTGACGAGGCGGAGCAATGCGAGAGGCGGGCGGCGGCTCACAGCGGACGGCGGCTCGGAGTGACTCGGAGTGCGGTGGCGACTTGCAAAGACAGAGACCGCCGGAGGCAGCCTAGCAGTCGAGGCGCGGTTGGCGAGGCTCCGGTTCGGGTGAGGCGGCTTGGAACGAGGTCAAAGCAGAGTGGTGACATTAGCAACCGGGGATTGGGCGGCTCGAACGCGGCTAGTGCGGCGGCAGAGCCGGATCATGGCCAGATCGAGGCCAGCTTGGAGTAGAGGGCCATGGCGGCTGGGACGCAGGGGGCGACGTCGACTTTCCATGCAGACGAGGCAGCGGTTTTGTACAGGCAGATCCGGCCGGGCGGCTCGCGACTGTGGTGGCGATTCAAGGTGGCTTTGTGAGCTCGTGGTACGGCAATAGCAGGTGACCCGCCGGTCAGGTCACGGCCGTATCCGTTCCTGAGTCGTCGTCGTCGTCTCCACGTATCCATCAAATCTCTGTGAGCATGTATGTACTAATATTCTGGTCGGCCTTGAGTAGATCTCACGATGTGGCGTCGCCGGCGGCGCACAGAACATTAAATTTAATTATTTTCATCTCAATCGGATAAACTTGCACTTGATGCAGATCCTTCCAAACCGACTTATCTTCATCCAGTAAATTGCAAACTTCTTGATCCCTAAAAAAAATCCCTCTAAAAACTCAACACCACCGTGCGCAGGCCGCATGATGAGCGCCAACTGTCGTGGAATTATCACAGTAGATGTCCTAGTGTGAGGATTTAGTCGTGAGCCCAACGCATCTTTGTAGTAGCTTGAGAGGGGTTGAGCGAAATCGAGAGACGCAACACAAGACAAGGATTTAGACAGCTTCGGGCCCCGGGAAACATCGTCCGGAAATAGCCCTATATGTTGTTTGTGGCTAGATCTCATTATGCTCATGAAAGAGTGGCCGCATAAGCCGGCTCCCCTTTGTGTCTAGCCCTAGAGATTGTTTCTTGTTGCTTGTCCCCCTTTAGGGAGTCTTGCCCCTCCTTATATAAGTTGAAGGGGCGGGTTACATGACTAGTCCTGGTAGGATTAGGATTACTCTATTATAAGTGGAGTCCTAGTCTTACTTCCTTTGTAGGAGAATATTCCTTATGTCTTTCCTCGTAAGCCGGCCCACGAACCGGCATACTGGGCCTTGGGCCTTGTCGTCCGTCTGAAGCACCCGCCGGGTCATCAATGAGTCTTCAGACTCGTGAGTCGTCACACCAATGAGCCGTCAGACACATGAGTCCCCAATCCTCTGACGCTTAACAATGAAACATCAAGTTCGGTCGGGTCATATATCTGGCCAGGTTACACCGCGGGATATACCCCCAACAGTTTGGAAATGTCACGAGCAGAGGCAGGGGAAGCCCTCGCAATGCTGGCAATTGATTGCACTGACAACTATTTTGCTATGCTGGACAAAGGGAATAACGAGTATGTCACATGCCAAATTCAGTGCGGTCACTATCTATACCCAACGGCAAGTCTATTTCAAAGTCTCTGCAAAAATTCTAGCCAATTAGTGTTGAGCTATCAAGGTTCAAACGATTGCCTGTCGTCTAGCTTGACAATGGTGAGTGATTTTTGTGTACATGTCTTGCCTCTTAGTTTTGTTAAGTTTTTTCATTTTGGCATGTCATTCCGAATTTCTTATGATCATCATTTCTTACAAATAACGAGTTCCAATTTAATAGCCAGTAAGCCTCTGGATGGTTAGACGAGAGTGATGGGCCGCTAGTTAAGCAAACTGTTCTTACCATTTTTGCAATTTAATTTTCTCGTCTTACCATTTTCCCAAAACTGGCCGTCCCGATTAGGTTTTTTCTGTTTTTTTTCTTATTCTTTTTATTTTCTATTTGTTTTTCCTTTTGTCCCTTCGGAGATTATCTTTACTTTTCCATTTTCTTCATAAGTTCAAATTTCTAAAAAAATGTTCAGAATTTTAATTTTGTTAATTTTTTGGAAGATGTTCAGAATTCCAAATTGTGTTCTCATTAAAAAAAAATTGAACATTAAAGTTTTGTTCTCATTCCAAAAGCAATTCAGAATTCAAAAAATGTTCCACTTTTCAAAAAATATTTTTGATTTTCAAAAAATGCATTTTAAAAAATATTCCAGATTCGAAATAAATTCATGTTTTAGTGAAATATTCATAAATTCAAAATAGTGTTCGCATTTCAACAAAAACACATTTTCTAAAATTGTTCTGGTTCAAAACATGTTCCCGTTTTCAATAATTGTTCAAAAATTCAAAAACAATCGTGATTTTATAAAAGGTTCATGTTTTCAAAAAAAATGTTGTTTTAAATTTTGTTCTTGTTTTACCAAAAAATGTACAGAATTTTTAAAAACTATTTCATAATTTAAAAAATTGTTCACGTTTGCAAGAATATTTGGCAATTCATAATCATAATAATTATTTGACAAGTTCAAAAAACTGATTCGAATCTGACATTGTACTATGTTCTTAATTATTCGCGCGAGTTGCTAGGGACACTCGAACATGAAAAAGCAAAAGTAATTGCTTTGTCGCCCAGGTTGTAGTAGGCATCAGCCGCACTCCCTTACCGGGCCTGCCCTGCATCCAACCCATCAATCCTCACCATCACCTCAAAAAAAAAAAAACAATCCTCACCAAGGGAGGCAAAAATAGTTTGTGGCTGTGTAAGGAATCAACTTTGCCACGTCTCATCCATTTCCTCACGAGGATGCCAACTGATCTTGATCGGCTTTATTACATAAAAACGGCTTGTTCTCCTATTAAATATACGTAAAGATTTTGTTTCGTTAGTTTTGCATGTAGTTTTCGGAAAAAAAATCATTTGTCCCCCGGCTGGGCCGAACTTGGCCTACCACATATTTCTTTTTCTGTCGGACGGACGGGAAGCAAAAATATATCCCTAGGTTTCTTGGAAATAAGGCTGTTGTTTGGAAATAAGGAAGTTATCTCGAGAATCATGAGCAGAATGAGGGACTCCATAAATTTTTGCTGGTGGTAGCTTGCACGTACCAATAAAAGAGAATGTGGTGGTTGGCTATAATTGAAAGAAATTGTTAACACATGCCAATAAAAGAAAATATGTTGGTTTGGCTCTAACTAAGAAAAACTATGGGCACGTGAGCTCTAAAATAAAGAACATAAATCAGATGAAGAAGGGACATTCATGTCTGGTTACGCGCTGATTATGCTAATGAAATAGGATTTATCCACTGCAAATTGTAATCCGCCCGATTACGCCGTCGTAGGAGGGAGTGGTCGAAACAATCATGCCCCGAAGGTTGTCGCGCAGCCACCAAATGCGGAGGCAGCTACAACCCAAAGACGGAGGTAGGCCCGGAGGAAAAAAGGGCACGAGTTGGGTAGTCGCTGCCACATTGACCAATCCCACCACTCTCAAAATCTCACGGGCCAAACATGACCCTTGAGAAGACCGCAGCTCTTCGCTATGTCGCCTACCACTATGGAGGCTATTTTTGGTGGACACATAAATTATCTCTCTTGTTGCTTCTCATAAAAATATATGTCCCATTGCAACGCACGGACATATGTGCTAATACCTATACTAATAAAGGGAGGTGCACTTTTTTATTGTTTTGACCCGTTCACGGATATTATTTATATTCTTAAAAAACTTATCCGAGGAGATACTATTTTTTTCTGCTACAAAAGCAAAAAAGATTTCGAGGGAGGCATCTAGGCTGAGTTGGGCCTCTTGTGCACATTGCCGAGGCACAAAAAATTATGTGAAAGAAAAAGGACGGAAATCCTATTTGACACTCTCTGCATCAAATGATCCACCAATCGCACAGACGCGTGATCAACTGGGCCGGCCCAGCTCCGTTGTACCTATACTGGGCAGTTCGGTTCCCAGCCAGTTTTAAGAACCTTCTAGAAAGTCCATAAACATGTTTTTTAATTTACTTATTTTCCTGTTTCAGTTTTTACTTTTTCCTTTTTTGTCTATATGTTTCTATTTTACTTTATTTTATATTTTATGTTTTATGTTATATGTTTCTATTTTATATGTTTCTATTTTATTTTATATTTTTTGTTTTATATGTTTCTATTCTATTTTATTTTATTTTATGCTTGTCAATCGCAAATATTATTTTAAATCCAATAAAATTCCTGTTTTTTAAAACTATTTACACTTTCCAAAAGTTGTTCGTGTTTTCAGTTTCTTTTCATAATATCAAAAATCATATATTTGCATACCTTATTCACAAATTCAAAATCTTTCACATTTAGAGAATGTTATCGAGAATTTAAAAAATGTTCCTGTTAAAAAACATATATTTTAAAATATTTCGGCTTTTAAAAATTGTTTACCAAATTTAAAAATATTCTCGTTTTCCTGGAATTCGTTTGTTTTTAAAAAGAAATCATATAATCGAAAATGTTTCTATTGTGAAATTTTGTTCACATATTCAATAATTTCTCATGATTTTAATGAAAAATCATAGTTTGGAAAAACTTTCGCCTTTTCAATATGGTTCACAATTTCTAAAATTATTCCCATTTTTAAAAAATTGTTCACAAATTCAAAAAATGTTCCAATTTCTAAAAAAATCGAAAATGATAAATTTCTTCCATAAAATATTAACTTCTCCCAAAAAAGTCCTGTTTGAATTTTCAAAAAATGTATGATTGAATACTTCTGATAGTTATTAAAACCCTGCGCTACATATTAATCTGCAAATCTGTTTAGCTCTGCTGGTTAGCCCACTTGTTTTATGTGTGCCTGTGGGCGAATCCAAGAGAGCACATGATTTTTTTGAAATTTTGAACTGTGTGTTGTCGCTGTTGGGCCAGCCCAATTCGCTGCCTCTGTGTGCATCGTGCGGCTACTTTGTGTGCAAAATTGCACTTGATCCTCCGATTAAATAATAGCACCTCGCCCTTTTCCAACCCCTAAAAAAACTCGCCCTTTTCTGGCCAACCCCACCAATTTATATACGTCTTCTGTTACTTGGGTACCGTACTTGGAACACAATGAACACAGGCTAACGAAGGAAAAGAATGTGTCAAATAAGGACACATAATTGTGGGCGTGCCCGCGGGTGTTTGAGGGGTCGGATTTGCCAAGTCCGACCGTAGATGCTCTTAGATAGATATAGAGCGATCCATAGCCGGTGGTTTGCACTTTAACACCCCGATCCACCAAATGCATAGCTTTTCCCTTTGTGTTGGTGTCCATCTGTCATTGGCGCCAAGTAGACGAATGGGACTACAAATTAATAGGGCCCGAGGTGAGCACACACCACAACCAACTACACAAGCAAAAATATATCCATACACTAAACTAAAGAGTTCGACCGACTAGCCAATCATGTCATGCACAAAGATGTGCATTGCTACCATCATGGCACCGGCGATGTTGTTGGCGCTTCAAGGAATTGTTGACATCGGCCAAGTGGCGGAGCTAGCGGTTACGCACAGTGGATTGTTGCCCAACCAGAATGTTGAGATTTTTTACTATGTACTAATTAGCAATTTGGCGCAAAAGGATTGTTCAAGGCCTACCGGCTCAGTCGAGTAGGTCTCTTCCTCCCAGTCTGTGTCGCGTGAGAATCAGAAAAGAGAGTGAGCGGCCCACGCGCGGTTGTGCCACTGTGCTGCCACGCCGCCTCTCCCCTCCAGCGACTAGTTCTGGCCCTCCCACACCATCGGTACAAAGCTAGAATAACTTATTCACTTATATGCTTGAGGTTTCTTTTGAGCCAAGGATTGACATTTCGTGGACATGACGAGAGTGAACAATCTAGAAATAGGGGAAACTTTCTTGAACTTCTAAAATGGCTTTGAGAAAATGATGAAGAAGTTAATAATGTTGTTTTGAACAATTCTCCTAAAAATTGCATCTTGACTAATCCAACAATACAAAATTATTGAATGTTGTGCGATGCAAACTACAAAACAAATTATTGAAGATCTTGGTAATGACCACTGCAATCCTAGCTGATGAGTCTAGTGACGTATCTCACAGAGAGCAACTTGCTTTTTGCATATGTTATGTTGATAAAGTTGGAAAGAGATGTGAGAGGTTCCTTGGAGTTGTTCATGTTGCCAACACAACTTTATTGTCACTTATGGCTGCAATTGAATCTTTGATAATCGTTCATCATTTGACTCTTACTCAAATTCGTGGACAAGGATATGACGGGGCTAGCAAAGATGTATAGGGAGATTAAAGGGTTGAAAACATTGATCATGAAAGATTAGGCCCCAACTTATTACATTTAATGTTTTGCACATGAACTTTGGTTGGTTCTTGTCATTATGGCAAACAGAAATGAACCGCGTGGGTATTTTTTTAATCATGTTTCTTACTTTCTCCATATTATTGGAGTTTCTTGTTAGCAACATGACATGCTTCGAGATGTTAGAGCTCAAAAGTTTTGGGAAGCACTTGAAATGGGTGAAATTGAAAGTTGAAGTTCATTAAATCAAGATATGGGATCAGCTAGACTCAGTGATACTCGATGGGGTTCTCATATTAGGACCATTTTGTGCTTTATTAGCATGTATACCACAATCCTTGAAGTACTCGATACTATTGAGAAAGATCTTTCACAAAAAAGTCAGTGGGCAATAATACATGGATGGCTTTTGCCTTGGAGTCATTTGACTTTGTTTTCATTCTTCACTTGATGCTTGTTATTCTTGGCTACACAATTGAGTTGTCTCAATCACATCAAAAGTGAGATCAAGATATTATTAATGCAATATGACTTGTTAGGTTAGCAAAGAGTAGAATGCGACACATGCGGTCTCATGGATGGGAAGAATTTCTTGCAAAGGTGACATTGCTTTGCAATAAACATGGCATTCAAGTTCCTCCATCAGAGGATATGTGCCTCATGGAAGATCATGTTGATATATTATGAAGTACAAACAAATGATGATAGTTATAGAAGAGAAGTATGTATTGGTATCATTGATCAAATCATTCAAAAGCTTCACAGTAGGTTTGATTAAGGTAATATGGAGTTGCATATTTGCATGTGTGCTTTGAATCCCATCAATTCATTTACTTAAGATGCACTCAAGGTAATGAAACTTATTCAATTCTACCCCAAGGACATATTAAGCATCGATTTGGTAAAGCTTGAATTCCAACTTGCTACTTTTATTGATGATATGAGACAAGATTATAGGTTCAAATCCATGTGTAGTATTGGCGATCTCTCTATTATGCTTGATTGAAGAAAAAAAACATGTTCTATATAATTTGGTCCACTTGCTTATGAAATTGGTATTGATCTTACCGGTGGTCACCACAAGTGTTAAAAGAGTCTTTTCGGCAATGAATTTAGTGAAAAACAAGTTGAGAAATAGTATGGGTGATGATTTTGTGAGCTATTGCTTACTGGCACTCATTGAGTGATATGTGTTGAGGATGACGTAGTTGAAGCTTTCATGGCAAAGGAACATTGTAGAGTTACTTAGAGTTGCATTTTCTATGTTGTAAATTTGAAATATTTTGTGAACTATAATGTTGTGTGATTTGATTCAGCTATTTGTGTTTTTCCCCAAATATTGTATGACACTTGGACTAGGTAGAATTTTTTTTATGTGTGCACACCCTCGGCTTATTTCCGGGCTCCACCACCAATTTCGATTCTTATATATCCGTAGTTGGGAAGAACAACGGCCGCCTCTTCCCCATCACCTAGTGGGACGGTTGTGAAGATGACTATTCAACCAAATGCATTTTTTTGGGCATGCACACACTCGCAACTTTGCGAGCCTCCTGGCACGTACATTCTGGCACGTACATTCTTCTACAAACGATTATATATAAAAGTAGAGGTATAAATGATGCAACCACTTCCTCATCTGAAAACATATTTAAATGGAGAAAAATATTCTTCATCATCTGATGTCATATGCAGTCTCTAGGTAGAGCACTCGTACATTCTCCTACAAACATTTGTTCATGATAACAACTACATAATATGTAGCCATAATTGGTGTTTTTATTATTATATGATGGCATGGCGTCTTTATAAGTGTTGTTTGAGATAACAAAAGAGAGACATTTCTACGAAGGTGAAGATAGCGAGCTAGCACATATCTTGATGCAAATTAGACGGCCCACATAGGCAGGGCTTGCATGGGAGCTCAGAAAATCTACTATTTATTCCCCTTGTACAAAACTACGCAAACAATTACAAATAAGATATGTCGGGGCAGCTCATATAACAGTTGGAGCAAAGTTCCAATTTCAGTGCACATCAGAATCACAACACTGTATTTGCAGCTCCTAGCATTGGCCATTCATATCCCACTGAGAGTAATCACAATTGTGCGAGGAGTAGCATAATCACGATGTTCACAGAGCCATATACCCTGGAAATAAAAAATAGAATGATCAAGATTAGGTATCAAATATAATGCCGAGGTTGGGCCCCGAGTACTAGCAGGTGTTACCCAAACTTTCCACATGAGAGGCGGGTGTTGGAAATAGAATTAGATCAGATAACTGATTTGGTAAAATAAAATCATGGCAAATGTCACTCGGATATGGACATAGGTGTCATAGTACGACTTGGGTTCAGGTGTTCGACTCGATGATAAAATTAAGAACGCAGACGCCTGAATAACATTTGGTTGCTGCTAATATTGATAGTATGTCTTGGCTCGTTGACACCCAAAAGAAAACATACTGCACATACTTAAGAGTGAACTGCAAACTTATATATGGCATAGATGGGACATTGGGTCTTATGCACTAAACAGACCCAGGTGTTAGTAACAAAATTGGATTCAGGTCATGATTTGGCAAAAAAAAACATGGCAAATGTTACTCGGATATGAACATAGGAGACGTAGTACGACTCGGGTTCAAGTGTTCGACTCAGACGATAAAATTTAGAACACAGATGCCTGAATAACATCTGGTTGCTGCTAATACTGACATTATGTCTTGGGTGGTTGACACCCAAATGAAACATGCTGCACAGACTTAAGAGTCAAGTTTAAACTCATATATGGAATAGATGGATACTGTTCTTATGCACTGAATAGACCACTTCCTATAGTTCTGTTACAAATATATCATTTATCGAAAAACCAAGTATTCTACTGTATGTTCAGTCGAGCCTATAAAGAAAATCTAACCTTAAATACTGAGAGTAGATGCATCTAAGATGATTATACTACAGTATCAGTAACCGTGTACCAAAAGAGGGCCCATTTTTGTGAGTAAAATGTCTTTACGCACCTGCCAAGTTCCCATGTTGAGACGCCCGTCAGTGATAGGAATTCTGAAGACAAAGGAAAAATGTCACTAATTTGTTTTGGACGAAGTCACTCATATTTTGTAAAAGAGAAACATTAGGGAGGGAGGGCATACGTCAAGGCACAGCCAAACATTGATGATTTGATATGTGCTGGCATGTCATCAGATCCTGCAATCAGAATCTGAGTATTAGTGGGTGATTTAATCATGTAAATTTTGGTTTCTGCTTATCAAGTCAAGAAACAGCTCAGGCAGTCTTGTAATTCATTTGCAAGATCTGAATAATTTTGAAAATACAGAATGGAGAGTAAAGACTAGACTTCAGTCTTAGAGAACTAATGGAGCATTGCTGAAGGTGCAGCAGTATACATGACGATATAATTTAAATAAGAACACTGTAACAAGGAAGATCAACGGCCAGCCATATCAGGGTTCAGAACCTAACCTTCAATGGTGTGCCTCCATGGAGCAGATGGACCCTAATTACAATCAGACAGAGATCAGGAGACCAATCTAATGAGATATCGTTGAACAGAAAAAGAAAGGGAAATATCACATCGTTCACCTCTGGGACAATTCGACTAAGGAATGTTTCAGTGTCAGTTTGGACATCGGGGTCGTAGTTCTCATTAAGAGTGAGTGAAGCGCTCGTGTGGTGCACTGCAGAGCATATATAAACCTTTCACTATTCTGAAAAACAATGGAAACTGCATTCTGAATTTCTGATAACATACCATCATCAGATACTCACTTCACTCAAAACTAAACCAGTGACACCATAAGTTCTGCGGATACATTCTAACATCAGGAATTTCAAGTTCTGCTGTCAATTAACTGTACATTTTGTGCACTCAATTTTTTTTTTCATTCCTGCAGTTCAGAAACCACTTGAAACCTTCAGTATCTAGCTGCTAATTTGACCTACGCACAGACAAGAACCCTTACAGCGGAGCAAATTGCTTTATACAGTCGCAAATTGGTCCAAGTGTCACTACTCCCTAACATGTGGTCTGAGGTCCACTTGTAAACCCAAATGTGATGATTTCCCAATTCTAATTGGAGCAATTCTTATAGTTCCAAGATAATTTACTCATTGTTAAAAGCTTTGAAATCTGGTTTCAGAACAGAGCTTCCAATGCAAAACAACATTTACCCAGCCGGACGGCTCTGACACTGAGTGAGCAGCGCCATAAAACTTACTGATAATTTTAAGAAACGACACAGGATTGTGCCTCCCTGATTGTCTACAACAACAACAACAACAAAAAGAACATAAAACTGCATCACGTACAGAAGAGATGCGCCAGGCCGCACTTGAACTCGGAGAGGTCGCTCCTGATCGCGTGCATGATCTGCAAAACAGCCAAGAAGCAATCCACCGTCACCAATTTACTACCCATACCAAAGACACAGAGGCATGGCAGTGGCAAAGCTGTAGGAACGAGAGGGGAGGGCGGGCGCACCTTGTGAGTGATGATGTGGCAGCCGCGGCGCTGCGGCGGGATGACGACCGTCCTCTGGGCCCAGCGGGGGGCGGCCACGGGCGCCGCGGAGGGGGAGGCGGAGGCGGCGGCGAGCTCGCACCGAACGGCGGCCCGCGCGGCGCGGCGCGGCCGGGCGGAGGAGCCGGCGCCGGTGGGCAGGCAGAGGGGGAGGAGGACGGGCGGCGCCAGCGCCGGGGCGGTCGCTGCCGCGTGCATGGTCGGACCTGGCGGCGGCGGCCAGGGAATCGGGAGGCGGGGAGTGGCGCGAGAGAGCGTGTGGCGGCCTGCAGCGCAGCGGTTGATTTTCTTTTCTTGTCTTGTCCCTTGGTTTGTGTGGGTCTGAATTTTATGTCTCGAATTTTATTGCTGGGTGAATTTGTTCCTATTTCTTTCATGAAAAGCATCCACTGTAAAATCTATTTTGCCCACTCAAAAAAAAAATCTATTTTGCAATGTCCAGTGGAAAATGATACTTGCAGTGGTGGTGCGCGAAAAATGCGTCCGGTTTTTGTATCATGATGTATTTTCATCAATCGTCATCTCATTTCTTTTGCTGAGTAAATCAGCCAGCCTATTTGTAAATGTCAAAAGAATATTTTATTTTTCTTTTATTTTCTGTTATAATATCTCATATTATGAGACGGAGAGAGTATAATATGTGCTTATATCTAAAAACTTCTCCGAGAACCAAAGAATACCTTGAATATAAAAGCCACACGACAATTAAAAAAAAGGCGCAGTCAAAAGCATCACTTCAGATAGAGTGCAGTCCAATTCCCCATAGCAGCACAACTCGACCACCACCTCGCCGGGATAATTCACCAGTCTATTTCTAATCATGGACACATCGAAAATCATGCTCACAAACACAATTAAGGTTAAAATGGCTAGGATCAAGATATCTCTAACCAAACTCAAAAGATTTCCTTTCAAATTCCTCTGCAAACCTTAACTCCTCACATATGAGGAGTTAAAAATGTGTGAAGCTAACGAACTCTCGAGTTTAACTCCTCAAATCTAGATTGTGGACGAACACCTCATTCAAAACTCAAATTTGAAAGTATACTTTTAATAATTATATACTTTTAGTTATGAACTGTGATGATGTAGTGATGCCCGACGCTCGGCAGCGAGTCGCACCTCGGTGGTGCGGTCCTCTACCACCGCCAGCGGGTCAGTGAGGAGGGTGTCAACGTGCACGATAGTGAGCTGCACCTCGGTGGCTTGGTGCTCCTCCTCCCACGTTGGAGGGGCACCACGACATCGTGTTGTGCACCTTTGTGTTGGTATGGGATTGCTTCCCCTCACCTTCCTCCTCTTCCCTTCATCCTTCTTCTCCGGCGGTTTGACACCGGAGTGGGGCTCCTCCTCCTCCGACTCCTTCATTGCGTCGTCGGCACCTCTCACGACCACCAGTGGGTGGTGTTGGCATGAGTAGGCATAGCGGTGGGTGGGGAGCAGCCTCACCATGGCGAAAACAGGCGACGACAACGGCAGATCGAGCGGTGGCGGTGATTCGAGCGACATTGGTGCCAAATCAAGCGGCTGCACTTTTGGGCAACGGTGATTTTGGTCTGGATTGTGACAACTTTTGGGGGAAATGGGTGGCAATGAGGAAGACCTAGGGTTTGGGTGAGCAGCTGGTAAGAATTTATTGCGGCGGGATGTCAATCGGTCGCCGCGGCAGCGATTCTGTCGTTTTATGCAACAAGAAGAGCTAGCTTGGGATTTGAGGAGAAAGTGGCGCTCCTCTCTCAAATTTGATCCAAAAGGAACCTTTTGAGACTTAAATCCTCAAATTTCTGAGAAGTTATAGGTTTGAGGCTTCGCTTAGGTTTGATTAACTCCTCAAAATATGCCAATTTGGGGAGTTAAATGGAATTTGAGAGTTTGGTTAGAGATACTCTTAGAGAGCTTAATTAAATGACATTTCGTGGCATGTGATGAAATGGGCCATTATTAGTAAGTTGGGTTGTAAATAATTAAGATCATTCCATATAAATTGGGTTGACTCCTGGTTGAAACAAGACAAATCATCTCCACTCGCACAGCTGAGACAACTTCCATTCCACAAAGCACACGTACACCACATCACTCTTTTCACGGCGCATCCATAAGCTCCATGACCTTCTTCACGCTCGGCCGATCCATCATGCCATCAACCCACGCCTTCACACGCGGATACGCATCGAGCACCGACGAGCAGGGGCTGGCCAGCAGGTAGTGAGCCATGGGGCAATGGCTGAGGTCCGCCAGGCTGATGAAATCTCCGGCCAAGTATTTGAACCTGGACAGACGCTCCTCGTAGACTCCGAGGGTCACCTTCAGCTTCTCCAGGTTCTCCTTGACGACCCTCTCGTCGGCTGTCCCGCCCATGAACATGGGCACGACGAAGCACTGGAAGGTGATCGCCGACATGGCCCTGTCGAAGTTGTGGGACTCTGCTTCCAGCCACGCGTCCACCATCGTCGATTTGGAGAGGCTATTTTCTCGGAGTAGATCGGATGCGCCTTTGCGGAGTACGTACCTCGAAATCGCACGCGACTCTGGGATGACAACATATGTACAAAATATAAATCATCTGAATAATGTTTGTGCAGAGCAATTTGCTCAGTCTATAGCTAGCACAAAGACGTTGTTTCCTTCAGGCTTTTCCTTGTGTTTGTGTGTCGATACGAGATATAAATAAATCTGAATGAATATTTGTTCTCTCACCGAAAAGGATGAGATCGCCGTCCTGGAAAGCCGGGACCTGACCAAAGGGCTGCAAGGTAAATACAAATATGAGCAGTTGATTATGATCCACCGTTCTTGTTAGGGGTATAAATATAATCAGACGTCTTAATCATGGTTAGCTAGACTTTCTGAATCTGAACCTGTACGCGGCCTAGCAACCATCACCCAAGATCTCAGCAAGGCAAGGTGTTATTCTTACTTGCTACCTTGTTTGTTAATCTGAGGGTGCTCGTTGTCGAAAGAGAAATCTCAATCGGCTGCTAGAATAACTGAAGAAGAAGAAGAAGAAGAAGAAGAAGAAGAAGAAGAAGAAGAAGAAGAAGAAGAAGAAGAAGAAGAAGAAGAAGAAGAAGAAGAAGAGGTGAGCGGCACGTACAGTGCGGGCGAGATGCGCGGGGCCCTTGTGGTCGCCGGCGGGGAGGTGGACGTGCACCAGCTCGTACTCGGCGCCGACCTCCTCCAGGCACACCAGCACCCGTGCCACGCAGGTGGACCTCGCCGGCCCGAACACCTTCACCTTCACCTCCGTCCCCATGGATCTCCCCTCCCCTCCCCTCCCGTGATTGCACAAGTCAAAGGTGGCGGCTGGACAGACAGCTGCATTTCTATACAGCTGCTTCGCAGAAAGTTCAAGCAGTAGACCGGCGATCTGAGAAGTCCAACATATGGGTGGTGCGTTGAGCAGCAGACCGGGTCGTTTTTCTATAGTTTTTTTTAACTTGGTGAAATAAAAAAATGTTTTTGGTTTAAAAAATCATGAATTAGAAAATCAGTTCACGAACTAGAAAAAAATCAAGAATTGAAAAAAAACTTCATGAATTCAAAAATGTTCGCACATATGAGAAAAGTAAACATATATGAATTTTTTTCATGAATTTCAAAAAGTTCAAGAACTTGAATAAAAAGTTCACGCATTTGAAAAACATTCATGGATTTTTAAAAAGTCCCCACATTTCAAAAATGTTCACAATTCAAAAAAGGTTCACGAACTTGAATAAAAGTTCATGCATCTGAAAAACATCCATGGATTTGAGAAAACTTCACGGATTAAAAAAAATTCTGTGCATTTGAAAATCATTCACAATTCAAGAAAATTTCAAGAACTTAGATAAAAAGTCCGTGCATTTGAAAAATGTTCATGGATATTAAAAAGAACACATATTTGAAAAAAAAACTAGTGCACTTGAAATAAGTTCCTGAACTTATGTAGAATGTTCAGGAATTTTATAAAACATTCACGAATTCAAAACAAGTTCGCGAATTTGGGAAAAAGTGTCCGAATTCCAATTTAATAGCCAGTAGGCCTCTGGATGGTTAGACGAGAGTGATGGGTCGCTAGTTAAGCAAATTGTTCTTGCCATTTTTGCAATTTAATTTTGTGCTACTCTTAATGGGCAATTAATGTGCACAAAACTTGAATTTGGAATTGCTAGCAGCCTATACACATGCATGGCATCTGTACACTAATTAAAGTGCTTCACTGTTGTGGAATCAATAACTATGAGTGACCATCAAGTAAATCCTGCATCACCTGAAATTTTAGTTCGCCATATATGCAGGTCTTGGGAAGAATAATGGATGCGGAGGGCAAGCAGATGGAGACCCTAACAGGCCTTGCTTCACAAATCTGCATTATCATGTCTGAAGGCATTCCTCATGTTCTCGACTCATTTCCAGATGACGGAGCATTTGTTAACAAAATGGTGGGTGAACTCAACTCCCACAAAAAACCGAGTCTAGATGAATTTCCAGCTATGAGAAGGTTGCTGGTTGAGCGAGTAAATTGCATAAAACCATCACTTTGAGGACTAGGTTTGCGAAAAACACTAGGATACAGAATCGCCGCAGAAAGCACCACGTCTAGCGTAATTCTTTTGGAAAACCACTGATCGGCAGATCGGGCTGAGTTAAGTGAGTTTATGACAACTGGGGCCCGTTTTTCGTCTACGTGGCACTCCAGGCCGTCCCGACAGCCGGCAGACGGCGTTAGACGGCGCCGTTCGGTCCTAGCAGTCAAAAGCGCCAACCGTTACTCCTTCTCCACTCTGCTCGCTCGCTCTCTTCTCGCTCTCGCTCTGTTCTTGGTCGCCGCACCCGTCGCCGCCGCGCCGCGCCGCCGCCGCAGCGCCATGGTGTCGTGGAGTGATGGGTCGGATAGCAGCAAGCACACCAAGCAGTACATGAGCTCAGATTCCGACGACGGCACCATTAAGGTCAGTTCTCAGAGTTAGGGTTAGGGTTTGATATTTGGGGATTTCTGGAATGAGCTTCTTTTCAATCATTGGACCAAATCTCTGTCATTCCTTTGCACTCCAGGTTCCTGCTAGCACCGAAGACTCAGATTTCGAGGGCCCTGAGACAGATATGTATGTTTTGTGCCATGGACACGGGAAGGAAGCAGAAAGGCGTGTTGCTTTCGAAGGGATTCACACTGGCAGGAGGTTTCTTTGTTGTGCAGAGAAGGTATGGTTCCAGCTGAACTAATTGGAAGTTGTGGATTTACCAAACAGATATGTCATTTGTTTACCATGGATATGTACTGTGGAAGCAGTCATTGTATTATATTGTGAGGTTAGGACAGTGGATGCAGTCATTGTTTACTGTGGAAGCAGGCATTGTATTATACTGTGAAGTTTGGACAGTGGATTCATTAATTGTTTACTCTGCCAGCATTGTTTAGTCTGGTTCTGGCAACATTGTTTAGTTAGGTCATTTTGTTAACTCTGTCAGGTTAGCATATTTTAAGAGAGTAGATGCATGGGTTGGCATACCAGCATTTTTTAGTTTGGATCTACCATGTTAGCTTATTTTAGGACAGAATATTCATGGGTTAGCACACCCGCATTGTTTACTTAGTAGTTATTTACTTTAGAGCATGATCTGAATTTTAGTATAAAGTAATCTAGCCTATCATTGTAAGCAAGTCACTGTTATGTAATTCATTTTGTTAATACTCTTTTTCCAGGAGGGTAAAAACTGTGGACTAGTAGAATGGATTGATCCATCTTGGCCCACTACCCTTGAGAATGCACTGTCCAAGTTGTGGTCTATGTATGAACAGAGTAAGATGGACAGGAATGAGGAATGTCTGATGCATTCATTTACTGTTCATGACCCGACACAAGAGAAGAAGAAACTCCAGGCCAGCTATGAGAAGTTGGTTGAAGATGTCAATGCACTTATGGATGCCCAGGAGCAGAAGGCAATGATAGAAAGGAAAGATGCTGAAACAACCAAGTTGCAGGAGAAGTATGACACTTTGAAGAACATAGCAGGTGCTCAAGGTACTGTCATTAGGAACATGAAGTTGAAGCTAGCTGAAGAGAAGAAAAATTTGCAGATCCACATTGATGAGCTCAAGAAGACAGTTGAAGAGAGCAATGTGAAGCTGGAGGGGATCAAGGCCATCATAAATGGATAAGCAGTGCAAGAGAAGAATGGGCAATATCATTTGGCATTTGCTGACCTTTTGCAGGGTGTGGTTTGGCATTTGTTGTAATGATAGTAGTTTAAATTCTATTAACTATGAGTACTCCTGAACTATGGATATGTAATCTTAAGTAAGATGTTTGCATTTGAACTAGTGGTGAATGTGGTGCTATTTGAACTAGTGCTGAATGTCAAACTATGATTATGTATGGATTTGAACTAGTGCTGAATTTGGTGGTATTTAGAGCTGGTTAATGTTATCTTAAGTAATCTGTTTGCAAATGATGATTTTTGCTTTAGTATGTTCCTGTTCAACTGATGATTCTGAGTTAAGTAGGGTCAATTAGGTTTGTTTTTGGCTTTTTATCGACGCCGAGGCATCAAGTAGGCCAAGTTAGGGTTTTTGGCTTTTTATCGACGCCGAGGCATCAAGTAGGACAAATTAGGGTTTTTGGCTTTTTATCAACGCCAAGGCATCAAGTAGGCCAAGTTAGGGTTTTTGGCTCTTTATCGACGCTGAGGCATCAAGTAGGCCAAGTTAGGGTTTTTGGCTCCTTACCGACGCCGAGGCATCAAGTAGGCCAAGTTAGGGTTTTTGGCTCTTTATCGACGCCGAGGCATCAAGTAGGCCAAGTTAGGGTTTTTGGCTCTTTATCGACGCCGAGGCAGTTTTCGGCTTTTTATCGACGCCGAGGCATCAAGTAGGCCAAGTTAGGGTTTTTGGCCTTTTATCGACACTGAGGCATCAAGTAGGCCAAGTTAGGTTTTTTGGCTCTTTATCGACGCCGAGGCATCAAGTAGGGTCAAGTGATGGGTTTTTGGCTTTTTGTCGACGTCGAGGCATCAAGTAGGCCAAGTGATGGGTTTTTGGCTTTTTATCGACGTCGAGGCATCAAGTAGGCATCAAGACTATCACAGCATCAAGATTATCACAACATCAGCAGTACTACTAGAATGCCATAGTTTGACACAAATTGATCATAACAGTTGAGCATCACAAGACTACTAGAATTCCAAAGTTTGATACAACATCAACACAACCAAATCACCATCAACACTGGAGTAGCATAACTGGAGTAGCAGAACAACACAACATAGTTTCACAACACAACCAAAATGCCATAGTTTGATAAGACATCAACACAACCAAATCATCACCATTTTGCACCAGAGGCAGTCAAGTAATCCTTCATTCTGTTGCTGGGCTTCCTGACTCTCTAGGAACCATCACTTGGTCTTGGAGGCATGAAAGCTAACCTTGGTCCCTTTGCAGCAGCTGATGAAGATCTGGTTGCGGGTGCCTTACCCTTGGGAGCAGCTGGTGCCTTACTCTTGGGAGCAGATGATGAAGATTTACTAGCTGCTGCCTTACCCTTGGGAGCAGCTAGAGCAGTAGCAGATGTTGCCCTCCTTGCTGGAGCTGGACTGGCAGCAGATGTTGCCCTCCTTGATGATCCACCAGCAGTGGCAGTAGCAGAGGCTGCAGTCCTTGCTGGAGCTGGACTGGCAGTAGCAGAGGTTGCAGTCCTTGCTGGTGCTGGTGTGATTCTACTATCAGGTGGGTAAGAGCTGGTGCTTGGCTGCAAGGAAACAAGTAGTTTAATATTAGTAAGCAACAAAGTAACAACAAATTTAGTCTTTCTCATAGCAGAGTGGTTACCTGATGTTTGTTCTTTCTCATAGCAAGTGCAGGCTTTAGAGCATCATGGCAATTGGTGTACCTATGGCCCACCTTTTACAATTGGAGCAGGTAATTGAGGCCATTCTTGAAGTGTCTTTGGGAGGTGGCTTCTCAAATTGGCCCTTTCTCCTCTTAGTCTGTGCTCTGCCCTTGTGTTCTTTGAAAATAGGAGCCTCAGTGTCCAAACTATCTGTCCTTGGCCACATGTCAGGGCCAGGTACATGATATATTATAGGACTGTAAGCTGCCAGGTACATAGGTTTTTTGAAGAAATCATGAACAAAGTCCTCTGGCTGAAGCTTAGCCTTGTGTATAGCAAAAACAGCATGATTGCAAGGAACTGCTGTCATATCCCACTTCTTACAACCACAAGTCCTTTGTGCTAGGTTGACAGCATATGTTCTCTCCTCACTAGTAACTTGGAAAAGGTTGGGGCCAGCCATCAATGATGGGCAGTTTCTAGACCACTTCTTTGCGTCCTCCAATTTCTCTGCATATGTTGGACAAATCTCCCATCTGACAGTCTGAGTCTTGGTTCTATTTGTATTAAACTTGACCATTAATTTTGTTCTAATTCCATCAACCATGGTCCTTATTGGCTTAGCCCTGACATCTAGAACCCACTTGTTGAAAACCTCACTTAAGTTGTTAACTACTAAGTCTGTTTTGCAATTTGTGTCCATGGCATGTCTGGCCCAAGTGTGCTTTGGGATTTTACTAAGCCAAGCCCATGCTGCCTCACACTCTCTCTTCAACTCATCCATTGCAACGTTATAACCATGTTCAGTGTATGAGTAACTTGCTTCATCCACGTATTTCTTTAATTCTGGCCCTCTAAACCCAACATTTTGAAAGTTCTGGTAAATGTGTCTGAGGAAAAACCTTTGTGGACAATTGGGAAAGACTCTGTTTATGGCTTTAAGCAGGCCCTGTGTGAATTTAAGTAAAGCTAACTTAGTGACTACACTTAAATGATTGTGTAACTACTAGAAAGAACTAAATGATTGTGTATAGAAAGTAGCTACACCTAAATGCAAGTAACTACTAGAAAGAACTAAATGAAAGCTAGCACAAGTGGATTTCATTACCTTCTACCTATCAGAAATTATTGTGTAGTTGCCAAACTTCCCAGATTGGCCACCTAGTGCTACCTTCAGCTGATACAAAAACCAAGTCCAGGAATCTGTGTCCTCCTTATCAACAATTCCAAAAGCAATGGAAAATATATTATTGTTCCCATATCTTCCAGTAGCAGCAAGGATCTGTTGACTAGTAGTGAGCTTTATGAAGCATCCATCCAGACCTATAACAAGTTAACACATTAGGCAAACTATTTGAAAACACACATTATTCAAACACACATTAGATACCAAGGAATTACCTATGAATGGTCTGCAGCCACTCAGAAACCCTTCTTTGCATCCATTTAGGCAATAGAATAATCCATGAAACCTAGGGTTTGTGCTTGGATGCTCCCTCAAATATCTTGTTGTCACTATACACCTTGAACCTGGATTAGTATCTAGCACAACCTGCAAATAATCCCTAATCCTGGTGTACTGGGCCTTCTGATCTCCTAACACAACATTCTTTGCTGCCTTCTTAGCCCTGTATGCCATGTGGGTTGATATTTCCACTCCATACTTGCTCTTTGCAGTGTTAATTATAGTAGTGATTGTTCTGCATGGGTCATTTCTGATTGCTTCCTCACAAAACTTTGCAACCCACTTAGCAGTAACTTTTGTGTTCTCTGACACAGAAGGACAAGTGTGCACCACATACTACTTCCTTATGGTAAAAGTCTTCTCATTTGCAATCTGAGAAGCTGCTATATAAAAAGGGCATGTCTCATCTATGCATTATGCTATAACCTTGTCACTGCAATTTCTATGGTACTCATAGTTCATGTTCTATGCAATGTGCATTGTTTGAAGTGCATTCCTGCTACCTCTTGAGCTTGCGTTGGTTTTCCCCGAAGAGGAAGGGATGATGCAGCAAAGTATCGTAAGTATTTCCCTCAGTTTTTGAGAACGAAGGTATCAATCCAGTAGGAGGCCACACTCAAGTCCCTCGTACCTGCACAAAACGATAGCTACTCACAACCGACGCGATTAGGGGTTGTCAATCCCTTCACGGTCACTTACGAGAGTGAGATCTGATAGCTATAATATTTTTGGTATTTTTGGTATAAAGATGCAAAGTGAAAAGTAAAGGCAAAGTAAAAAAGAAAAGCAAGATTAAAGTGATGGAGATTGATATGATGAGAATAGACCCGGGGGCCATAGGTTTCACTAGTGGCTTCTCTCAAGAGCATAAGTATTCGACGGTGGGTGAACAAATTACTGTTGAGCAATTGACAGAATTGAGCATAGTTATGAGAATATCTAGGCATGATCATGTATATAGGCATCACGTCTGTGACAAGTAGATCGAAACAATTCTGCATCTACTACTATTACTCCACTCATCGACCGCTATCCAGCATGCATCTAGAGTATTAAGTTAAAAAGAGAGTAACGCCTTAAGCAAGATGACATGATGTAGAGAGAGAAATTCATGCAATATGAAATAAACCCCATCTTGTTATCCTCCATGGCAACGATGCAATACGTGCCTTGCTGTCCCTTCTGTCACTGGGAAAGGACACCGCAAGATCGAACCCAAAGCTAAGCACTTCTCCCATGACAAGAACTACCAATCTAGTTGGCCAAACCAAACGGATAATTCGAAGAGACTTGCAAAGATAACCAATCATACATAAAAGAATTTAGAGAAGATTCAAATATTATTCATAGATAGACTTGATCATAAACCCACAATTCATCGTCTCAACAAACACACCGCAAAAAGAAGATTACATCGAATAGATCTCCATAAGAGAGGGGGAGAACTTTGTATTGAGATCCAAAAAGAGAGAAGAAGCCATCTAGCTACTAACTATGGACCCGAAGGTCTGAGGTAAACTACTCACACTTCATCGGAGAGGCTATGATGATGTAGAAGCCCTCTGTGATGACTACTACGTCTCAAGCTAGCGTTGGTTTTCCCCGAAGAGGAGGGGGTGATGCAGCAGTGGCGTAAGTATTTCCCTCAGTTTTTGAGAACCAAGGTATCAATCCAGTAGGAGGTCACGCGCAAGTCCCTCGTACCTGCACAAAACGGTAGCAACTCGCAACCAACGCTTAGGGGTTGTCAATCCCTTCACGGTCACTTACGAGAGTGAGATCCGATAGAGATAATATTTTTGGTATTTTTGGTATAAAGATGCAAAGTGAAAAGTAAAAGCAAAATAAGTAAAATAAAGTAATGGAGATTGATATGATGAGAATAGACCCGGGGGCCATAGGTTTCACTAGTGGCTTCTCTCAAGAGCATAGATATTCTACGGTGGGTGAACAAATTACTGTTGAGCAAGTATATAGGCATCACGTCCGTGACAAGTAGACCGACTCCTGCCTGCATCTACTACTATTACTCCACTCATCGACCGCTATCCAGCATGCATCTAGAGTATTAAGTTAAAAACAGAGTAATGCCTTAAGCAAGATGACATGATGTAGAGGAATAAATTCATGCAATATGATAAATACCCCATCTTGTTATCCTCGATGGCAACAATACAATACGTGCCTTGCAACTCTTTCTGTCACTGAGTAAGGACACCGCAAGATTGAACCCAAAGCTAAGCACTTCTCCCATTGCAAGAACTACCAATCTAGTTGGCCAAACCAAACGGATAATTCGAAGAGACTTGCAAAGATAACTCAATCATACATAAAAGAATTCAGAGAAGATTCAAATATTATTCATAGATAAGTTGGATCATAAACCCACAATTCATCGGTCTCAACAAACACACCGCAAAAAGAAGATTACATCGAATAGATCTCCACGAGAGAGGGGAGAACATTGTATTGAGATCCAAAAAGAGAGAAGAAGCCATCTAGCTACTAGCTATGGACCCGAAGGTCTGAAGTAAACTACTCACACTTCATCGGAAGGGCTATGGTGTTCATGTAGAAGCCCTCCGTGATGGATGCCCTCTCCGGCGGAGCTCCAGAACAGCCCCCAAGATGGGATCTCGTGGATACAGGAAGTTGCGGCGGTGGAATTAGGTTTTTGGCTCCCTCCTTGGTCTAATGGGGGTACGTAGGTATATATAGGAGGAAGGAGCACGTCGGTGGAGCTTCGAGGGGCCCACGAGGCAGGGGGGCATGCCCAGGGGGGCGCCCTCCACCCTCGTGACCTCCCCGGAAACTTCTTGGAGTAGGGTCCAAGTCTCCTGGATCACGTTCGGTGAGAATATCACGTTCCCGAAGGTTTCATTCCGTTTGGACTCCGTTTGATATTCTGTTTCCTCGAAATACTGAAATAGGCAAAAAACAGCAATTCTGGGCTGGGCCTCCGGTTAATAGGTTAGTCCCAAAAATAATATAAAAGTGGAAAATAAAGCCCAATATAGTCCAAAACAGTAGATAAAGTAGCATGGAGCAATCAAAAATTATAGATACGTTGGAGACGTATCAGGCATCCCCAAGCTTAATTCCTGCTCGTCCTCGAGTAGGTAAATGATAAAAAGAGAATTTTTGATGCGGAGTGATACTTTGGCATAATTTCAATGTAAATCTACTTTATCATGGTATGAATATTCAGATCCGAAAGGTTCAAGACAAAAGTTCATATTGACATAAAAAATTATAATACTTCAAGCATACTAATCAAACAATTATGTCATCTCAAAATAACATGGCCAAAGGAAGTTCATCCCTACAAAATCATATAGTTAGGCTATGCTTCATTTTCGTCACACAAAGATGTTCCCAACTTCTATACCCCCGATGACAAGCCAAGCAATTGTTTCATACTCAAATAATCTCAAACTTTTTCAACCTTCACGCAATACATGAGCGCGATCCATGGACATAGCACTATGGGTGGTATAGAATATGATGATGGGGATTGTGTGGAGAAGACAAAAAAGGAGAAAGTCTCACATCAACGAGGCTAATCAATGAGCTATGGAGATGCCCGTCAATTGATGTTAATGCAAGGATTAGGGATTGCCATGCAACGGATGCACTAGAGCTAAGAATGCTCAACAAAAGAAAACTAGTGGGTGTGCATCCAACTTGCTTGCTCATGAAGACCTAGGGCATTTTGAGGAAGCCCATCGTTGGAATATACAAGCCAAGTTCTATAATGAAAAATTCCCACTAGTATGAACAAGACAACTTATGAGACTCACTATATGAAAATCATGGTGCTACTTTGAAGCACAATATATGAGACTCACTACATGAAGAACAGGGTGCTACTTTGAAGCACAAGTGTGGAAAAAGAGATAGTAGCATTGCCCTTTTTATTTTCTCTTTTTTTGGGCCTTTCTTTTTTTCTTTTTGGCCTTTCTCTCTCTTTTTTTGATTGGGTAATGCTCTAATAATGATGATCATCACACTTCTATTGATTACAACATAATGATTACAACTCGATACTAGAACAAGATATGACTCTATATGAATGCCTCCGGCGGTGTATCGGGATGGTGCAATGAATCAAGAGTGACATGTATGAAAAATAATGCATGGTGGCTTTGCCACAAATACGATGTCAACTACAAGATCATGCAATGGCAATATGACAAAAGTAAAGCATGTCATGATGATGATGATGGTGGTGGAAGTTGCATGGCAATATATCTCGGAATGGCTATGGAAATGCCATGATAGGTAGGTATGGTGGTTGTTTTGAGGAAGATATAGAGAGGTTTATGTGTGAAAGAGTGTATCATATCACGGGGTTTGGATGCACCGGCGAAATTTGCACCAACTCTCAATGTGAGAAAGGGCAATGCATGGTACCGAAGAGGCTAGCAAATGGCGGAAAGGTAAAAGTGCGTATAATCCATGGACTCAACATTAGTCAAAATAACTCATATACTTATTGCAAAAATTTAGAAGTCATCAAAAATCAAGTACTACGCGCATGCTCCTAGGGGGGTAGATTGGTAGGAAAAGACCATCGCTCGTCCCCGACCCCCACTCATAAGGATGCACAAGCCAGGTACACTTCATGCTTCAAATTTGTTACACAACTTTAACCATACGTGCATGCTACGGGACTTGCTAACTTCAACACAAGTATTTCTCAAATTCACAACTACTCAACTAGCACGACTATGATATTATCACCTCCATATCTCAAAACAATTATCAAGCATCAAACTTATCTTAGTATTCAACCCACTAAAAAGAAAGTTTCACATATCTTGAATACCAAGTATATTAACATTAAGCAAATTACCATGCTATTAACGACTCTCAAAATAATCTAAGTGAAGCATGAGAGATCAAGTTTCTTTAAAACAAACCACCACCTTGCTCTAAAAGATCTAAGTGAAGCACTAGAGCAAAAATTATCACGCTCAAAACGATATAAGTGAAGCACATAGAGTAAACTATCAAGCTCAAAAGATATAAGTGAAGCACATAGAGTATTCTAACAAATTTCAATTCATACATGGCTCTCTCAAAAGGTGTGTACAACAAGGATGATTGTGGTAGACTAACAAGCAAAGACACAAATAATACAAGACGCTCCAAGCAAAACACATATCATGTGGTGAATAAAAATATAGCTCCAAGTAAATTACCGATGGAAGTGGACGAAAGAGGGGATGCCTTCCGGGGCATCCCCAAGCTTTGACTTTTTGGTGTCCTTGGATTATCTTGGGGGTGCCATGGGCATACCCAAGCTTAGGCTCTTGCCACTCCTTGTTCCGTAGTCCATCAAAAGAATTCACCCAAAACTTGAAAACTTCACAACACAAAACTCAATAGAAATCTCGTGAGCTCCGTTAGAGAAAGAAAACAAAAGACTACTTTAAGGTACTGTAGTGAACTTGTTCTTTATTTGTATTGGTGTTAAACCTACTGTATTCCAACTTCTCTATGGTTTATAAACTATTTTACTAGCCATAGATTCATCAAAATAAGCAAACAACACACGCAAAACAGAATCTGTCAAAAACAGAACAGTCTGTAGTAATCTGTTACTAACGCAAACTTCTGGAACCCAAAAAATTCTACCAAAATTAGACGACCTGGGAAATTTGTTTATTGATCATCAGCAATTGGAATCACTATTTTATCACGTTCTGGTGATTTTTGACAATTCGGGCACTGAGCGCAAAGATTCTGGAAATTACAGCAAGATCAAATAACTATCTTCCAAGAAGATCTAATAGGTTTAACTTGGCACAAACACTAATTAAAAGATAAAACCACATCTAAACAGAATCTAGATGGATTATTTATTCCTAAACAAAACCAAAAACAAAAACACAAAATAAAATTGGGTTGCCTCCCAACAAGCGCTATCGTTTAACGCCCCTAGCTAGGCATAAAAGCAAAGATAGATCTAGGTATTGCCATCTTTGGTAGGCAATCCATAAGTGGCTCTCATGATAGATTCATATGGTAATTTTATTTTCTTTCTAGGAAAGTGTTCCATGCCCTTCTTTAAGATAAATTGGAATTTAATATTCCCTTCCTTCATATCAATAATTGCACTAGTCGTTCTAAGGAAAGGTCTACCAAGAATAATAGGACATGAAGGATTGCAATCTATATCAAGAACGATAAAATCTACGGGCACATAATTCCTATTTGCAACAATAATAACATCATTAATTCTTCCCATAGGCTTTTTAATAGTGGAATCCGCAAGATGCAAGTTTAGAGAGCAATCATCAAAGTCACGGAAATCTAGCAAATCACACAAAGCTTTGGGGATAGTAGAGACACTAGCACCCAAATCACACAAAGCATGAAACTCATAATTTTTAATTTTAATATTAATTGTAGGTTCCCACTCATCATGGAGTTTTCTAGGGATAGAAACTTTCAACTCAAGCTTTTCTTCATAAGATTGCATTAAGGCGTCAACAATGTGTTCGGTAAAGGCCTTATTTCGACTATAAGCATGAGGAGAATTTAACACGGATTGTAACAAGGAAATACAATCAATTAAAGAGCAATTTTCATAGTTGAATTCCTTGAGATCCAAAATAGTGGGTTTAGAAATATCTAGATTTTTATTTCTTTCAATCCCTTTTTTATCAATTTCATCATCAGGATCTAAAAACTAAGAATTCTTAGAACGCCTTCTAGGTAAGGGAATATCATAATCAGATTCATCAAGATTCACATTGCAAAACAACAATTTAATAGGGGACACATCAATAACTTTTAGATCTTCATCTTGATTCTCATAGTTATTCGGTTTAGCGGCCATCTTATTGACTAAGGTGGCTTGCATATCCGAAATTTCAGCGGTCATTTTTTCAAGATGAGCAATTTGGGCTCTTACACCATCAAATTCTTTGGACATATCATCGAGCTCTTTATTCATATAACTCATAAAAATCTTTTGTTCCTTAAGCTCGTTTCTAAAGAAATTATTATGCTCAAATTGCAAGACCATAAACTTCCTGACATCGTTTTTGATATCCTCTAGCCTTTTAAGGTGAAGATCACCAAAATTAGGTAAGGCCATCGTGACGAACAAGCAAGCAAACTAACACATGAGCAAACAAAAGGCAAAGGGAAAAAGAGGAGGAGATTGGGAAAGAGAGGGCGAATAAAATGGCAAGGGTGAAGTGGGGGAGAGGAAAACGAGAGGCAAATGGCAAATAATGTAATGCGAGAGATAGAGATTGTGATGGGTACTTGGTATGTTGAATTTTGTGTAGGCTTCCCCGGCAACGGCGCCAGAAATGGCTCGTTGACGAGAGAGTAAATCTTGACTTCACTTGGCGTAGGCCTCCCCGGCAACGGCGCCAGAAATGGCTCGTTGACGGGAGAGTAAATCTTGACTTGACTTGGTGTAGGCCTCCCCGGCAACGGCGCTAGAAATCCTTGTTGCTACGTCTCGAGCTAGCGTTGGTTTTCCCCGAAGAGGAGGGGGTGATGCAGCACAGTAGCGTAAGTATTTCCCTCAGTTTTTGAGAACCAAGGTATCAATCCAGTAGGAGGTCACGCGCAAGTCCCTCGTACCTGCACAAAATGGTAGCAACTCGCAACCAACGCTTAGGGGTTGTCAATCCCTTCACGGTCACTTACGAGAGTGAGATCTGATAGAGATAATATTTTTGGTATTTTTGGTATAAAGATGCAAAGTGAAAAGTAAAAGCAAAACAAGTAAAATAAAGTAATGGAGATTGATATGATGAGAATAGACCCGGGGGCCATAGGTTTCACTAGTGGCTTCTCTCAAGAGCATAGATATTCTACGGTGGGTGAAAAAATTACTGTTGAGCAATTAATAGAATTGAGCATAGTTATGAGGTTATCTAGGTATGATCATGTATATAGGCATCACGTCCGTGACAAGTAGACCGACTCCTGCCTGCATCTACTACTATTACTCCACTCATCGACCGCTATCCAACATGCATCTAGAGTATTAAGTGAAAAACAGAGTAATGCCTTAAGCAAGATGACATGATGTAGAGGAATAAATTCATGCAATATGATAAACACCTCATCTTGTTATCCTCGATGGCAACAATACAATACGTGCCTTGCAACTCTTTCTGTCACTGAGTAAGGACACCGCAAGATTGAACCCAAGCTAAGCACTTCTCCCATTGCAAGAACTACCAATCTAGTTGGCCAAACCAAACGGATAATTCGATGAGACTTGCAAAGATAACTCAATCATACATAAAAGAATTCAGAGAAGATTCAAATATTATTCATAGATAAGTTTTCATCGGTCTCAACAAACACACCGCAAAAAGAAGATTACATCGAATAGATCTCCACGAGAGAGGGCGAGAACATTGTATTGAGATCCAAAAAGAGAGAGGAAGCCATCTAGCTACTAGCTATGGACCCGAAGGTCTGAAGTAAACTACTCACACTTCATGGGAAGGGCTATGGTGTTCATGTAGAAGCCCTCCGTGATGGATGCCCTCTCCGGCGGAGCTCCGGAACAGGCCCCAAGATGGGATCTCGTGGATACAGGAAGTTGCGGCGGTGGAATTAGGTTTTTGGCTCCCTCCTTGGTCTAATGGGGGTACGTAGGTATATATAGGAGGAAGGAGCACGTCGGTGGAGCTCCGAGGGGCCCACAAGGCAGGGGGGCGCGCCCAGGGGGGCGCCCTCCACCCTCGTGACCTCCTCGGAAACTTCTTGGAGTAGGGTCCAAGTCTCCTGGATCACGTTCGGTGAGAAGATCACGTTCCCGAAGGTTTCATTACGTTTGGACTCCGTTTGATATTCTGTTTCCTCGAAATACTGAAATAGGCAAAAAAACAGCAATTCTGGGCTGGGCCTCCGGTTAATAGGTTAGTCCCAAAAATAATATAAAAGTGGAAAATAAAGCCCAATATAGTCCAAAACAGTAGATAAAGTATCATGGAGCAATCAAAAATTATAGATACGTTGGAGACGTATCAATGACGGCCCTCTCCGGCGGAGCTACGGAACAGGCCCCAAGATGGGATCTCGTGGATACAGAAAGTTGCGGCGGTGGAATTAGGTTTTTGGCTCCGTATTTGGTCGTTTGGGGGTACGTATGTATATATAGGAGGAAGAAGTACGTCGGTGGAGCTCCGAGGGGCCCACGAGGCAGGGGGCGCGCCCTAGGGGGGGCGCCCCCCCACCCTCGTGACCGCCTCTCTGATGCCTTGGCGTAGGGTCCAAGTCTCCTGGATCACGTTCGGTGAGAAAATCACGTTCCCGAAGGTTTCATTCTGTTTGGACTCCGTTTGATATTCTGTTTCTTCGAAACACTGAAATAGGCAAAAAAACAGCAATTCTGGGCCGGGCCTCCGGTTAATAGGTTAGTCCCAAAAATAATATAAAAGTGGAAAATAAATCCCAATATAGTCCAAAATAGTAGATAATATAGCATGGAGCAATCAAAAATTATAGATACGTTGGAGACGTATCAATTCCTGAACTGGTACACATCAATGAAGCAAAGATGCTTCACAAATTGCTCAGCTCGGTGAGCTCTATTCTCATCATACCATAACTTTTTCTTCATCTTCTTAGCTCTGCTTTTCCTGCCATTGGGCAAAACATATGCCAATGCCTCTGCACCATCATCATCTTCCACACCCAAGTCCATTGGTTTCTTGTCTTGATCAGAAGATGGTATCCAGTCCTCCTCAAACAACTCCTCTACACTTGCATGTGATCTGCTTGTTGGGCCTTTTCTATGTTTCTTCTCCTTTTTCTTCTTCTGTCCATCTTGCCCTACCTGCTCCAGATTACTCTCTTCCTCCAGAGTACTCTCTTCATCCTCTTCCCCCTCTTCTTCACTTTCAGGCTCATATAGTGCATCCTCCTCCTCTATCTCATACATTTCCTCAACATCTGTGTCCCCTTCAAAATGAAGGAGTGGATCTTCCCTCTGTGTTTTCATCTCCTCAAGCCTAGCAAGGATATCACCATATTCTTCCAAATCATCATCATCACTGTCCTCCTCATTATCCATCACTGCAGCTTTTCTCTTCAAAGAAGTGTCCTTCTCTTTATTTTTCTTATTCTTCCTAAACATTTGAATTTCCTTCCTCCTTGTCTCCTCCATAACCTTTTCAATTTCCATTTGCTCCTCTGAATTGTTTACAGGATTTTCTTCCACTTGTACATAACCTAAAGCAAGTTGCTCCTCCAAATTGTTTGTGCTATGCTGTGTTTGAAACTGTATGGGCATTGGCTCCAGTTCTGCTGCTTCTGAACTTGCTGCTGCTACATGCACATTTCCCGCACTGAACAACACTCCTCCTTCATCTATCTGATATAGTTTGGGCTCTCCAATTTCTTCTAGAGGGATTTGCTGCTCAATAACATTGGAGCTGGTGTTTATAGTTGCAGCATTGGGAGAACTGGCCCTAACAACTGTCACATTCAATATCTTTTGATTTTGCAATGCTATGTTGTCTAGAATTTCCTCAAGCTTGTCATCATCATCTATTTCTTCCATTCCTTCTATACCTAGCCCAGGATCCCTGACATAGTACATGTAATCTTTAAATCCATAACCTTCTTTTTCTATCAATGCTACTAGGTTGTAAAATGTTATGTCTGACATCATCATAGATCTCTCAATATTGTATCTGTCATGGAAATGCATCCTCAATTCCCAAACCTCATCATCCAGACTGCAAATAATATAAAATACATAGCAGTATAAGTGCTTAATTATAACTGAATAACACTAATGAAACAACTCATGTCAGTGCACTAATAAAATCCTTTGTCACTTATAAAGCAGATAATAAGATAACTCATTTAACAGTGAAGCTAACCAAATGTCTAACTTCACTCCAATTAACAGTGTACCTAAAATAAACTGAATAACAAAGCACAAACATGCACTTTTCTAAGTTGATAATATCATAATCATATACTATACCAGGATAACTTTGCTGCTCCACTACAAGAAATATGTCAACTAGTGACCTTCTGTCAGTGACCCTGGAAGAATTGGTCATAAATTTGTGACCATATTAGACCAATTGGTCAAAAGCTGTTCAGGGGGCTCTAAACCCTAACCCATAACAACCATTCTGGTCAGAAAGGTCGTAATTTCATTAGAGGAAATGGTCGTAAAGAAGACAACCCTGGTTCGTGCCTCATTTCTAGCAAATTACGACCAATATGAATGGTCGTTACACTTGAGTTTTAATGCAGTTGTATGATTAGGCGGCCACCTCAGCAGTCTCGCCTATGTGGAGTGCTTAGTTGTCATTTTCGCTTACATGTGTATATTCAACGAGAGCTCGTTTACAGGAGGGACCCACTTGACAGGCGGGATTGAGCCCTAAATTTGTTAGTAAAAAAGATGCGAGGGGGGACTCGAACCCACGACCTCGCGCTATTTAACTTGTTCGCTACCACTGGGCTAGAGAGGGATTGCTGCCCATCTAGCGGAATGGCTCTGTATATTATATAAAACAGCGGTTGTCTCTTGCCAAATCTAATTCATTGACAAGTGGGACCTATTCCAAGGATCGGACAGAGCCAACACTTAGCCAATAATTTCTAGGTCTTCCGACCAGGTGGTGGCGGGCACGGGCAGGGGCGTGGTCGACGGACGAGGGAGGGGCCGGCGGCCGAAGCGGCCAGCAGGGGCGGGGGCGACCGGCGGTAGGGGCAAGAACGGCCTCGCCGCAGTTGACCTTGCCCATGGCATCGCCGCTCACCTTGTCCACGACAGTAAATCGGCGGGGGCGGGGGCGGGGCCGCCAGCGGAAGCAACCGGCGGGGGTGGAGACAGGGCTGGCTGCCAAGCGACCAGCAGGGGCGTGAGCGACCTGCGGTGGTGGGGGTGGGCGTAGGAATGACGCCCACGCAAGGAGAGGCTCGCCGAGCATGGGGGACTCGCCGCCGCCGCAAGCAGACCTCGCCCACGTATGCACTCCTCTCCTCCCCCCTCTCCTCTCCCCCTCTCCTCTCTGTTGATGTCATTGATTTGATGTAGATCTGTTAGGAGAATATCCACACACACACACACTGATTTTATGTAGGTTTGTTGTAAGCTTGGAAAAATCTCTTGGAAATGGCATTGATGAATTTGCTAGAAATTGTGAAGAGAATTTTTGTTGATGAAATTGTTAGGAGAATTGATGTTGATGAAATTGTTAAGAATTCTTTTGGAATTTAGTCAATTCATAGTGGTGAATTATGTTGTCAGCTATCAATAGAACAGAGCTCTCTGTTCTATTTTGTCCAAGAGTAAATTGTGTTGATGAAATTGATGTTGTTCTTTCCCTGAAACATGATCCTGAAATTGCTGTTGCTCTCCATTCTAAATTCCTGATTTATTTTGTCCATGAGTAAATAATGAATGCTGAGTAAATAGGATCCTGATCCATTTGACTAATTCATGCCATGAGTAAATATTGAATGCTGATTTATTTTGTCCACCAAGTTGGACTAAAGTAGTGAGAAATTGGAAATAGCTGGATGTTGTGGTTAGGGAGTTAGCATATAAAGTTGAGTGCCATTACTTCCATTCATTTTCATTAATTAATGTTGATGCACTTAAATTGATTTGCTAAGTTGCAACAATTTGTTGTCTTTGGCAGATGGACAGAAGCTAGATTAGAAAAGGAGTTAGAAAGTTTTCGAAAGAACATATGAAAGGAGTTGATGATTTCATGGAATTTGTTCGGGAAAATTTTTCCAACGATGCTCACATTCTTTGCCCATGCTGCGAATGCCTCAACCGTCCAAGAATGGCTCAAGGAAGAGTGGAAGATCATCTGCTTCTTAATGGGATGTCCAGCACATATGATAGATGGATATATCATGGAGAACCTTTAGACAGTCAACCTCAACATTTTGAAGCTGATACAAAGGCCCCTCATATGATGGGTGGTGGTGATGCTAGCATTGATTTCATGGAAAAGGTTTTGCGAGATAATGTTGTTTTGGAGGAAGAGGATGGGCATGAAGATGATAGGATTCCTGGCCTATTGAAGGATTTGTACGATGCTGAAGATCATGCTGATGGACAGAAGTCGTTGTTTGCTGAGGTGTTAGAGGAGGCGAAGCGCGCAACTCATGAAGGGGGTAAATTTTCAAGATTTACCTTCACCGTGAAGTTACTCCACATCAAGTCTTTCTATTGGATTAGCAATGCCGCATTCAACGCAATACTCCGTCTTTTGATCTTGCAATTCCCTGATAGTTGTGTTCCCAGATCTTATGATGAAGCATTGAGCATAATCCGCAGGCTGGGGTTAGGTTATGTGTCAATACATGTGTGCCCAAATAACTGTGTCTTGTTTCGGAAGGATTTAGCAAAGCATGACAACTGTCCAAAATGCAATGCATCTAGGTGGAAAGATGCTGATGGGAAGAAGTCAATACCGGAGAAGATATTGAGCCACTTTCCCTTGATACCAAGGCTGCAGCAGATGTTCATCTCGAAGAAATCATCGCATGAGGTACAGTGGCACAAGATGAAGCGGTAACTTGTGGACAATGAGCTGAGCCATCCAGCGGACGGAGAGGCATGGAAAGAGTTTGACCGTATACATTTAGATTTTGCTGCAGATCCAAGGAACATAAAGCTTGGCATTGCCACAGATGAGTTTAATCCGTTTGGGAACATGAGCACGTCTTATAGCATGTGGCCAGTTTTTGTGGTGCCGTACAACCTGCCACCATGGGCATGCATGGATCAGTCCAACTTCATGATGTCATTGCTTATCCCGGGTCCAGAGTCTCCAGGAAAGGATTTTGATGTCTTTATGGAGCCCCTCGTAGAAGAACTGCTCCAGCTCTGGACTGGTGTACCTACATACGATGCCTTGAGTCTGGAAGAAAAGTTCAATCTACGTGCTGCAATCATATGGTCCATCCATGATTTACCGGCTCTGCACACTTTGTCTGGGAGGATCACGGCGGGTTATCAGGCTTGTGTCCATTGTGACAAAGACCCTTGCTCAAAGAGAATAAGGAGCAAGATCTGCTATATTGGGCACCACCCTTTCTTCCCCGAAACCATCGCTGGCGAAGAAGCAAAGATTTTAATGGTGAGAATGAAACCCATGACAAGCCAGCTGAATTCACTACATAAGAGCTGGAGCAGCAACTTGAAAAGGTGAAAGATGTGAGACCAGGAAAGCTGGCAAAGAAAAGAAAGCATGAGGAAGGTCAATGTTGGGACCGGAGGTCTTGTTTGTGGGACCTGCCATACTAGGCTGATCTGAAATTAAGGCATAATCTCGATGTAATGCACATTGGGAAAAACATATGCGAGAATCTGCTAGGGACGTTTCTGAACATTGAAGGGAAGACAAAGGACACGGTTAGTTCTAGGCTTGATTTGGAGGACATGGGCATAAGGGAAGATTTGCATCTACAGCACAATGAAGATGAAGATTCATTTGAAATGCCACGAGCATGGTATACAATGAGTAAAGAACAAAAGCTTGCATTCTGTGAATTCCTAAGAGCGGTGAAATTTCCAGATGGTTATGCTGCTAACCTAGCAAAGTGTGTTACTTCTGATGGATTCAAGCTTTCAGTACTGAAAACCCATGATTGTCACATCCTCCTCCAAAGGATTTTACCGGCGGGCCTCTGAGGAATCATGGACAAGGATATATATGAAGTGGTTGCTGAGCTGGAAAATTTCTTTAGAGAACTGTGCTGCAAAACACTCAAGTTAACGGTCCTGGAAAGACTTGAAAAAGAAATCCCAATTATTCTTTGCAAGCTCGAGAAGATTTTCCCTCCAGCTTTCTTCACCGTGATGGTCCATTTGGCGGTGCACTTACCAAAAGAGGCAATGCTTAGAGGCCCTGTGCAATACGGTTGGATGTACCCAATCGAAAGAAGGCTTCTTACTTGTAAGCGTTATGTGCGAAACACGGCAAGACCTGAAGGTTCTATTGCTGAAGCATATGTTGTTGACAAGTGCTTGACTTTTTGCTCTAGATACTTTGGCGATGTGGAAACAAGATGGAACCGGCAGGGCAGAAAAAGAGAGCGGTCTGATTCGCAAAGTGGTGATGTCTCTGTTTTCAACCATGGTGTGAACTTTCTTGGAGCCTCACAATACTTGGGGGCTGGTGATGAGTATGACAAGATGGTTTGGTTTGTGCCTCAAGAATTGCGCCGAGGTTCTACCATATATCGAGTACGTTATATCTTGTGCACTCATTATATTTTTTTTTGCTTGGGTTGGCACCAGCCTAATGTTTTAATTCACATGTTTTGTTGGCATTGCGGGAAATGCAAGGAAGAGTTAAATCAGGAAGAAAGCAATATCCATGTTGATAAAAGGGTTGCCAAGGGGTTTGCTAAGTGGTTTAAGAATCATGTGGGATCTTTAGCCACATGTTTTATGTTTTCTGTGTTATTCGCCAATTGTTAAATACCATTGTTTGCTAAATGGTTTATTTGTGCAGATTGGAAAGTTGCATGAGGAGAACAAGGTCAGTGATGATCTATTTGCTTTAGCATGCTTACCAGATAAGCGAGTGAGAGTGTATTCAACATGCATTGCTGACGGTGTCCGGTACCGCACCGTTGACCGCGAGGAAAAAAGGAAGACACAGAATAGTGGAATCGTCACTGAGGGGTCACATGATCGTTAGATCATTGACTTCTATGGTCAGTTGAGAAGCATCATAGAGTTGCAGTACAACTCTAGTGGAGGCATCCATCGCTCGGTTGTCTTATTTCGTTGTGACTGGTTTGAGCTTGGTAGCAAGAAGAGAGACTCTTCTGTCAAATATGATGGCCACTTCAAAAGCATCAACACTGCAAGGTGCTGGTATAAGAGTGATCCCTTTATTCTAACAACACAAGCAACAATGGTGTTTTATCTGCCAGACACTCTTTTGCACGGAAAATGGCGAGTTGTGCAAAACTTTGAGCACAGACACATGTGGAGTGTGACTGAAACAGAAGTGGAAAAGGGCCCCGGTGATGGTGGACTAACATACCAAGATGATGACTCTACGGAAGTTCCGTTGCAAGCTGATGATGACTCTATGGAAGTTCCGGTGCAAAGCAGAGTGCGAAGGGACCGGGAACGTGTGATTGTTGGTGCTGCAACAGTTGAAGGAATCAAGAAAAGAAGAAAGGTGGTAGCGGATGGACATGAGAGCGAGGATGAGGAAAACCGGACTAATCATACTATGCTGCAATATTGTAGTGATGATGAGGAAAACAGGAGTGGGCATAGAGTCCCTTGTTTTCGTATCGACGACGATGAGTAGCGAATGGACCGGCAAAGGTCAATACTATTACTTAATGTTCTTTGTTTTGGTATCTATGGGACTGGTGACCTGATGTGATCAATCTTCTCTCCAGGTAGAAAAATCCTTGAAGATTCTAGGAGCAAAATGATGATCCTGATGGTTGTAGCAAGATGATGATCCTGATGGTTGTAGCAAAATGATGATCCTGATGGCTGTAGCAATAGTGATGTAGTTATTCTGATTCACAGTGCTTTAAGATTCCGGCAGCAAAATTGAGATGTTATGCTTGCTGTTTTGAACTGAATTGAGATGTTATTGTAGCTGTTATGCTTGCTGTCAAAATGTTGTCTTGTAATGCAAAAGATTGCAAAATGATCATACAGAAGATTTTTTGAACATCTTTAGTTCAAGTTTTGGTCAGAATGTTGTCTTGTAGTTGTTGTGATCATTTAGTAGTTGTTGTGATCATCTTGTAGTTGTTTTGGTTAGAATGTTGTCTTATAGATGCTATTTTAACTGAATTTTGGTCAGAACTGAAGATGCTATTTTAACTGAATTTTGCTTCAACTGAACCCATTTCATTGTGAGCAAAAAAATATGCGCCAGCAGGGACTCGAACCCATGACCGTGCACTTGTTTCACTATGTTTCTACCACTAGGCTAGGACGAGGCTATTAGTCTTCCACTCTATGCCAACCTTTTTGAATATATCAAACTAGTCAAGTATCAAGCACACACCTCACTGACAAGTGGGCCACTCGACCCACTCGCTGACAAGTGGGCCATTTTGCTATTGTACCCAAGCTACCAAAAATATGCGCATGGCCAAAAAATATGCGCGTGCGGGGGCTCGAACCCACGACCGTGCGCTTATTTCACTGTGTTTCGACCACTGGGCTAGGAAGAGGCTGTTGGTTTTGTAATATATGCCCACCCTTTTTAATATATCAAACCAGTCATGTAGCAAACACCGAACTCGCTGATAAGTGGACCCGCTCCCTCTCTTTTCCCCACTTCTCTTCACCACTCGACCCGCTCCTCCTCTCCATCGACGGCGCCGCCCACCGCTGCTGGCTCCTTCCTCTCCCACCGTCGGCCTCCCCACCGCCGCCGGCTCCTTCCTCTCCCACCGCTGCCGGCTCCTTCCTCTCCCACCGCCGGCCTCCCCACCGTCGCCGGCTCCTTCCTCTCCCATCGCTGCCGACTCCTTCCTCTCCCACCGCCGCCGACTCCTTCCTCTCTCTCTCCTTCCTGGTTGGATTAGTTTTCTGCTACTGGTTAGATTAGGGTTCTTGCCGTCGCCTAGATTGGATTAGATTAGATAGGGCTTGGATTATATTAGGGTTTGATTTGGTTAGGGTTTGATTGGGACTGCATTAGATTAGATTAGGGTTTGATTATATTAGGGTTTGATTAGTGGGAATTGATTCAGTTAAGGATTATGCTGTCAAGTATGCTTTGTGCCTTTTGATAAGAGTGGGAAGTATGCTGTCAAGGATTATTCAGTTAAGGATTTTTCAATTAAGGGTCTTGTCAAGTATTCAGTTAAGGATTCAGTTAAGGAATTAGATAAGTACAGATGTATGAGACACTTGGTATGAGCTGTAGAATGTTCTGTGCCATTTGATATGCAGCAAGTATGAGCATTATGAGGCAGTGAGACACTAGTGTGTTCTAATTTGTTTTTCTTTTTGTAATGTTTTACCCGAGTGGCTAAGCACTGCTATGTAGGTGTACAAATACAATGTGATCATGCTAAGCACTGCTATGTTGGTGCTTATGTTCTGATGTGTACAAATACAATTCTATCTAGGTGTTTGCACTGCTAAGATTTTCTTGGTCTCTTGTTTTTTCTGTTTTGATGTTATATTCATAGAAGTTTGCATATGTGTGCATCATGTAATGTGATCATGCTAGCTCAAATGATCATAATCTATTGATGATGCATGAAGTATTTCCTGCTATAATTTTCTTCAGTCACACTGTTGTTTTGCTGTGCTTGATAAACCTGAGACTTCTTTCTACTGTAATATTGAAACTGTTGTTTTGCTATACACTATTGGTCCATTTATAATAGATATGGTTCTGGTCAATTTATAGTAGATATGGTTCTGGTCAATTTATATTGCTGTGTTCTGGTCAATTTATAGTAGATTTTAGTGTTGTTGCTGTTGGTGGTCACCTGATGATGTTGTTGTTGCTATTGATGTTGATGTGCTTGTTTTAGTGTTAGTTTACTATGCTATTGATGTTGATGTGCTTGTTTAATTTACAGTGCTGCTTTTCAGATAAGTGAGATGGCTGGCTTGGAAGGTTTTGAGTTCTTCGAGATCGTAATTGAGGAATCTTGTAGTAGGCAGGTATGTTTATCATCACTCTGCTGTCTAGTGCTTGATTGCCACAATTAACCATTGCTTGACCCTCGCTGCAGAGGCTGCCTGACAAGTTTGCGAAGAAGCTCGTCGGCCGTGAGCCCCACAAAGTGAAGCTGCGGGAGGCCGGCAGCGGGCTTCACAGGCTGTGGGACGTGTTGGTGGTGTTCGATGGTGAAGGCCACATGTACCTAGGGCCCGGCTGGGAGCATTTCGCCCGCGCCCATGAGCTACAGCTCGGGTACTTCCTTGTCTTCCGCTACGACGGCGACGCCATGTTCACCGTGAAGATGTTCGACAACACCATGTGCCGCATGTACTACCAGCACGACGACAATGCCAGTAAGCTCTCTGCCTCTCTTCTTCCTGTCCTTTTGGCTTCCTCTACCAGCACAACGACAACACCATGTTCACACTTTGTTGCATTTGGCCAGGCAATGGGAGCAGCAGCGGGGATGACGAGGAGCGGAGCGGGGATGACGAGGAGCAGAGTGGGCAAGAAGAGGAGCAGAGTGGGGATGACGACCTTGCTATGGTGGTGGCTGACGACGACCTTGCTATGGTGGTGGCTGACGACGACCCTGCTATGGTGGTGGCTGACGACGACCTCACGATTGTGATGTCTGACGCTGACCTCGCGATGGTGGTGCCTAACGATGACCTCGCGATGGTAGTGGCGCCGGAGATTCCACAGCTGGGCGACAGGACCATGCCAATTGTGGTAGAGGAGTACATCCGCATTGGGATTCGCCACTCTGAGCGCATCAGGTTGATGAAGGAGAAGAAGGAGGAGTGAATATGTTAAGAAAATGAAGTGGCAATGTTAAGCATGTTAGGTTCAAGCTTGTTAGTGTCATCTGAACATGTCAATGTTAAGTATGTCAGGTTTAATTTTGTGCATGCTCATGGATGCTGTATGACAGTGTCATCTAAACATGTCAATTTCTTAACAATGAATATTTAGTTTGGTAATTGATGGGAATTGAAATTTTTTATGCATGCTCATGGATGAAAGATAAAATTATGGGTTTTTGTGCATGCTCATGTATGAAACAATATAAGTTTCATTTTTTGAATGCTAAAAACATGGCTCAAACCCTAGCCACGGACGACTGCCGTGACGAAATCCGCCGGTTTTTGAAAACACTGTAAAAAAATCAAAAACCGTTTTTCATTTTTTGAATGCTAAATACATGCGTTTTTTCGTGAAGCGGCTACAAGGTAGGCATTTCATCAAAGAATTGACAACAGATTTGCACGGCTCAAACCCTAGCCACGGACGGCCGCCGCGACGAAATCGGCCGGTTTTTGAAAACACCGTAAAAATTTCAAAAAAAAAATCAAAAAATGGGAGACCTCCGCGTCACATCATCAAATGTGGCCTACCAACTAGCAAAAATACTAAACTTGCAATACGGATGTTTTCTTGAAAAAGTGTTCTAAAAAATGACCTACCATGAACGAAGATTCATGGCTTCCAAGCCAAACTAGCAATGATATGGCCGCATCTAATGAATAGTTTCTGATAATATGCCCAAATTTGGCGCATGCCTCCGTCTTGTGATGGAAAACAATGTTGCCAAAGCGAGGTTCCAACTTGTTTAACAAGAAAAACCATTTTTCATGTTTTGAATGCTAAAGACATGCGTTTTTCGTGAAGCGGCTACTAGGAGGGTCACCCCAAACGGCGCCATTCCATGTCTATCTCAAAGTAGACCCTATTTTACGGACGGTCGCCAAAAAGCATGCATTCCCGACCCTCGTAGCTACTCCCGGCAATTCAGACCACCTTCGGCCGATTTAGCTGGAACCGGCTGGAATTTGCACTGCGGGTCCTCCATAGCTTGCCCGTTATTTTTGCCAAAAATGCTTTTTAGCTTCACAGGTAGGCATTTCATTACAGAATCGACAACAGATTGACAGGGCTCAACCCCTAGCCACGGACGGCCGCCGCGACGAAATCGGCCGGTTTTTTAAAACACCGTAAAAAATTAAAAAAATCAAAAAAATGGGAGACCTCCGCGTCACATCATCAAATGTGGCCTACCAACTAGCAAAAATACTAAACTTGCAATACAGATGTTTTCTTGAGCTACTCGGTATGATTTTAACCATGATTTCTACAAAGTTTACAAAAAAACCTATTTTTTCTGCCTCAAAACCTCTAAAAACGGGTGAAAATTTCCCTCCCACCCCACCAAAATTTCCCTTCTAGCACCAAATTTTCCCTCCCACCCCACCAAAATTTCCCACCACTTCTCTCCCACTACCATGCGGGACCCACCACCCCTCTCCCACTAAACACGCGGGATCCATCCCCACTCCCACTCCCCAAAATTTCCCCATTCCATTCCCCTCCCCTCTCCCCGACGAACCCTGGCTCCCTCCCCTGCCGCCCCACCGCGCCGCGCCGCCCCACTCCCTCCCCTGCTCCGCGCCACCCCGCCGCCCACTCCCTCCCCTGCTCCGCGCCGCCCCACCCCCACTCCCTCCCTTGCTCCGTGCCGCCACGCCGCTGCACCGCCCGCCGCGCCGCGTCGCGCTGTCCTCCCTGACGACGAATCCCCTTCCCTCGATGGCTACATAGCCCGCATCATCGACGGTGATGGCGGCTACATCGACTACATCGACGAAGACGAATCCCCCCTCCCCTCTCCCCTCCGTGACGGCGGCTTCATCGACGACATCTACGGCTACATCGACCGCCCCGGCTATGACTACGTCGACGACGGTGACTACATCATCTACATCATCGACGATCAACGACGACAGGTACGTTCCCCTCTCCCCTCGATGTTTAGATCTTCTAGGGTTCGGTAGATCTCCCTCATGGGTTCTCCTAGGGTTCATGGGGATGGATCGACGGGGGTTAGGGTTAGGATTCATGGGGTTAGGGTTTGGGTATACGTTGCTCTCTGTTTCAT
Organism: Triticum urartu; assembly: GCF_003073215.2. NCBI lineage: Eukaryota > Viridiplantae > Streptophyta > Magnoliopsida > Poales > Poaceae > Triticum > Triticum urartu. The sequence continues at coordinate 690,904,670 of NC_053028.1, forward strand.
GGGGTAGGATCGATGGGGATTCATGAGGATGATCTCCCTCTAGTTCATGGGGTTAGGGTTCATGGGGGTTTGAGTGCATAATTTCAATAGTATCAGAATGTGCTGATCGTTCACCGTTGTCGTTTCTGTGGCATCTGTGATGTGTTCCTTCTGCCCATGGTTGTCAGTGTCTACTACTGAAATGTTCATGGTTCACCGTTGTCGTTTCTGTGGCATCTGTGATCTAAATTTCCTCCCTATGCATGATTTCAATTGTTGTTAAGAGTATGTGCATGTTCTCAAGGGTTTTCATGAAGAATGCATAGTTTTGACTGTGCAACATGGGTTAGCCTACATAAAGCCACTTACTTGCAATTGTTGTTGGTCTATATGGGTTGATATACCAAATCATGCATGCTTATGAGAATGTCCATAATTCTTTTTTCTGTTCCATTCTTATGAGAATGTGCTACTGCACATTGATTATGATGAGTAATCTGATTTTGTATGGGGTTTGATTCACGGGGTTAGGGTTTTGTGGGGAGGTGGTTCTTTATTCTAGATTTTGTATGCTCTATTTTGATTGTGCATCCCTGTCAATGACTCTGACATGGCCTGTGGCTTGATATTATTCTAGATTGTTGCTTGCTGTTTTGCGTTGTCATGTGGATGCCATGTGGCAGCTCATCCATGGCCTTGTTTGTCCTGCAGGTCATTGAGCAGCATCAGGAGGAGGAGCTCAAGCACGGCTACCACGACGCACCACCACAAAAGCAGGTTATTGTCCATCTCCATCTCCCTCTCCCTCTGCTGCCAATCCTGTTATTTGTTCTTGATTATGGTCACCACTAAATCTAAAGCTCTGTAGTTGTTGTTCCCATGCTATCTACGGTTTGTAGGTTCCCATTCATGTTTTGTTTCTATCATGTGAGCTCCTGCCATGCTTTGGTTTACATATGGATGATCTAGTTCCATAGCTATGTTCCTGGGTTTGCTAAATTGGTCAGTGGCAGTGCTAATCTCTCATTGCTTCCTATGGGACTCTGTTGTTCATATAGAAAGCTTCCTGCTCACTGTACTACTAGAGTAATTCATGTAGGTGTGATATATGCTCTCTGGGTTGGTCTAGTTAATTCATGGTGTTCATTACTAAATGATTTAGTCCATCTGCCATTTCTGTGAGCTTTATTCTATTGATTGGCTAGTTGTGTTAGTTTGTTACTTTGTGCTACTTTTATGTAATGACACCAATTAACTTAGTTGAGTTATGTACATTGCTACCCCCTGCTTTATGTAGTCAAGATTTTAAGGGATGCTTCATATCTTTCATATGTACATGCATGCTTGTTTAGTGCAATTACATGGTTGCTTAATTAATTTAACTACATCACTATATTGTTGATCCAGCAAGTTTGCCTCACATGTATTATTACTAATGCATTGCTACACCTGTGTGTGCATGCTGGTTCAAGTGCTTTCCTTTATTGATACAAGTGCATCATTCTACTTTGTCTCTGTTATATCACATTCTTGTTTATTCTATTTTGCAAGCTATTATAGAAACGTACCAACCACCTCAAGATCATCCATGGCAAGGATGACAAGGTCAAACATGAGGCCAACCGTTGGTATGCAACTTGCTCCTTGTGGTTATACTGTTAGTTTCATAAAATCTGTGTCTTAATATGCTAAGTGAAATATATTGCTGCAATCTGAATAAGCTGGCTTAATTGTGCCTGTGTGCTGTTAGTCTTCCTTACCTGAATAACTAGGATTAAATGATAATAACATTTCATAAGATATGTTTGGCTGTCTGTCCATGCATTCCAAACATTCACCTAATAGTTATGTTTCCTTTATCATGCAAAGAAGAGCCTCTCACCGAGTACGAGAAGGTTAGGGCTAGAAATATCATGAGGAACAATCGGATGTTCCAGTCCCTTGGCATCGGTGCAATAGCATCTATGATTAGGAAAACAAATGGTGTACAAGAAGGTAGAAGTGATGAGGTTCAAGAAGGTAGTGGAGTTATCAATGATGACCCAGAGTACAATCCTAAGGAGGATGAAGTTATTGATGGAGAGGAAGTGGATGATGTTGTAGTGAACAAGAATGTTAAGGCGCAAACTCTGTCTTGCTTGGAGGTCTGGGGTTATTTTATGCTATGTTATTCCTTGTGCTCACATATTTCTCTTGTGATATAATGCTTTTTTCCGTGCTGTTTATACGAGGCACTGAAGGAATCTAGGACGAAGAGGCCTGGTGTTAAGAACACAGTCAGCAAGAAGAAGAAGAGCTCAGAAACATCTACTGCAATGCCTCCAGGAAGGGTGATGGCCCCAGCTCCAAGACAAAAAAAGAGGATCCTGGAACCTGATGAACATGCCCTTGATAGAGTCACAAGGCAGAAAGCAAAGATGGCGACTGCGACGGACCATCAGGAAAGTCTGCTGCGCATGGACTCTGAGACCTCGGTGCAAATGGGTGATGAGTTGCCGCCCATGGATGAAGGAACCACTCTCAACATGGATGGAAGTGGCACCGTCTGCCTAGATGAAGGAGGAACCATCTGCATTGATGAAGCAGGCACTGTCCACATAGACCTCAGCCCTGTTGCACCTTCTATTGACAGGAATGATGTCATCAATGAAGAAGAACAGCAGCTTGTGCTTCAATCAGGCAAGTTGACCTTTGCAATGCTATCTTTTACTAGTGCATTTTCCAAATGGAATGATCATGTATGCTTTTTTCAATTCCTGCATTTGTCGATTTCTATTCTAATTTATGAGTTCAATTTCATTTTCAGATGCAATGACTACCAAGACTAGACTTAGAAAGGGCAAAGGGCTAGAGAGGATCACCAAGTCGCTTGGTAGCAAGGTGCCTATCCAAATTGCCGAAGGGATGAAGCGTCCAGAGAAGCCTCTCCAGTCAGCAAAGCTTGCTTCTGAGTGTGGACTCATTGCAAGAAGCCATCTTCCGGTTCTTCCTCACTTCAAGCTATACAAAAAAATGCTAGTCTATTGGAGAACTACGTTGGGAAAGTTGCTGTAAGCTACTTGTTGTTGGGGAACGTAGCAGAAATTCAAAATTTTCCTACGTGTCACCAAGATCTATCTATGGAGAGACTAGAAATGAGGGGAAGGAGAGTGCATCTACATACCCTTGTAGATTGCTAAGCAGAAGCGTTCAAGAGAACGGGGTTGATGGAGTCGTACTCGTCGTGATCCAAATCACCGATGATCCTAGCGCCGAACAGACGGCACCTCCGCGTTCAACACACGTATGGAGCAGCGACGTCTCCTCCTTCTTGATCCAGCAAGGGGGGAGGAGAGGTTGATGGAGATCCAGCAGCACGACGGCGTGGTGGTGGAAGTAGCGGGATTCCAACAGGGCTTCGCCAAGCGCTGCGGGAAGAGGGAGATGTGTCACGAGAGGGAGAGGGAGGCGCCAGGCCTTAGATGGTGCTGCCCTCCCTTTCCCCCACTATATATAGGGCCAAGGGAGAGGGGGGGCGCAGCCTTGGCCCCTCCTCCAAGGAAGGGTGCGGCCAAGGGAGGAGTCCCTCCTCCCCAAGGCACCTCGGAGGTGCCTTCCCCCTTTAGGACTCTTCCTTTCCCCTTCTCTTGGCGCATGGGCCTCTTGGGGCTGGTGCCCTTGGCCCATATAGGCCAAGGCGCACCCCCTACAGCCCATGTGGCCCCCGGGGCAGGTGGCCCCACCCGGTGGACCCCCCGGGACCCTTCCGGTGGTCCCGGTACAATACTAGTGACCCCGAAACTTGTCCCGATGGCCGAAATAGCACTTCCTATATATAATTCTTTACCTCCGGACCATTCCGGAACTCCTCGTGATGTCCGGGATCTCATCCGGGACTCCGAACAACATTCGGGTTACCGCATACTAATATCTCTATAACCCTAGCGTCACCGAACCTTAAGTGTGTAGACCCTACGGGTTCGGGAAGCATGCAGACATGACTGAGACGTTCTCCGGTCAATAACCAACAGCGGGATCTGGATACCCATGTTGGTTCCCACATGTTCCACGATGATCTCATCGGATGAACCACGATGTCGAGGATTCGATCAATCCCGTATACAATTTCCTTTGTCTATCGGTACGATACTTGCCCGAGATTCGATCGTCGGTATATCGATACCTTGTTCAATCTCGTTACCGGCAAATATCTTTACTCGTTCCGTAACACATCATCCCGTGATCAACTCCTTGATCACATTGTGCACATTATGATGATGTCCTACCGAGTGGGCCCAGAGATACCTCTCCGTCACACGGAGTGACAAATCCCAGTCTCGATTCGCGCCAACCCAACAGACACTTTCGGAGATACCCATAGTGCACCTTTATAGTCACCCAGTTATGTTGTGATGTTTGGCACACCCAAAGTATTCCTACGGTATCCGGGAGTTTCACAATCTCATGGTCTAAGGAAATGATACTTGACATTAGAAAAGCTTTAGCATACGAACTACACGATCTAGTGTTATGCTTAGGATTGGGTCTTGTCCATCACATCATTCTCCTAATGATGTGATCCCGTTATCAACGACATCCAATGTCCATGGTCAGGAAACCGTAACCATCTATTGATCAACGAGCTAGTCAACTAGAGGCTTACTAGGGACATGGTGTTGTCTATGTATCCACACATGTATCTGAGTTTCCTATCAATACAATTCTAGCATGGATAATAAACGATTATCATGAACAAGGAAATATAATAATAATCAATTTATTATTGCCTCTAGGGCATATTTCCAACAGTCTCCCACTTGCACTAGAGTCAATAATCTAGTTCACATCGATATGTGATTAACACTCAAGGTCACATCCCCATGTGACTAACACCCAAAGTGTTTACTAGAGTCAATAATCTAGTTCACATTTACCATGTGATTAACACTCGATGAGTTCTGGGTTTGATCATGTTATGCTTGTGAGAGAGGTTATAGTCAACGGGTCTGAATCTTTCAGATCCGTATGTACTTTGCAAATTTCTATGTCATCTTGTAGATGCAACTACTACGCTACATTTGGAGCTATTCCAAATAACTATTCTACTTGGAGCTATTCTAAATTGTTGCTCCATTATACGTATCCGGTATCTCTACTCAGAGCTATCCGGATAGGTGTTAAGCTTGCATCGACGTAACCCTTTACGACAAACTCTTTCACCACCTCCATAAGTGAATGCGGTTGTCTCTAATGCCTAACCCATAAACTATTGTGGTAATTCGATAAGAGACATCATGGTATGCATCATATCCAATAGGGTGCAGTTATGATGTTCGGACACACCATCACACTATGGTGTTTCAGGTTGTATTAGTTGTGAAACAATTTCCACAATGTCTTAATTCTGTGCCAAACTCGTAATTCAGATATTCATCTCTATGATCATATCATAAATATTTTATCCTCTTGTCACGACGATCTTTCAACTTCACCCTGAAATTACTTGAACCTTTGAATAATTCAGACTCGTGATTCATCAAGTAAATATACTCAACATCTACTCAAATCATCTGTGAAGTAAGAACATAACGATATCCACTACACGCCTCAGCACTCATTGGACTGCACACATCAGAATGTATTACTTCCAGCAAGTTGCTCTCTGGTTCCATTTTACTGAAACCGAGGCTTTTAGTCATCTTGCCCATGTGGTATGATTTGCATGTCTCAAGTGATTCAAAATCAAGTGAGTCCAAATGTTCCATTTGCATGGAGTTTCTTTATGCATATACACCAATAGACATGGTTCGCATGTCTCAAACTTTTCCAAAATGAGTGAGTCCAAAGATCCATCAACATGGAGCTTCTTCATGCGTTTTATACCGATATGACTTAAGTGGCAGTGCCACAAGTAGGTGGTACTATCATTAATATCTTATATCTTTTGGCATGAACATGTGTATCACTATGATCGAGATTCAATAAACCATTCATTTTAGGTGCAAGACCATTGAAGGTATTATTCAAATAAACAGAGTAACCATTATTCTCCTTAAATGAATAACCGTATTGCGATAGACATAATCCAATCACGTCTATGCTCAACGCAAACACCAAATAACAATTATTTAGGTTTAACACCAATCTCGATGGTAGAGGGAGCGTGCGATGCTTGATCATATCAACATTGGAAACACTTCCAACACATATCGTCAGCTCACCTTTAGCTAGTCTCCGTTTATTCCGTAGGTTTTATTTCGAGTTACTAACACTTAGCAACCGAACCGGTATCTAATACCCTGGTGCTACTAGGAGTACTAGTAAAGTACACATCAACACAATGTATATCCAATATACTTCTATCGACCTTGCCAGCCTTCTAATCTACCAAGTATCTAGGGTAATTCTGCTCTAGTGGCTGTTCCCCTTATTACAGAAGCACTTAGTCTCGGGTTTGGGTTCAACCTTGGGTTTCTTCACTAGAGCAGCAGCTGAATTGCCGTTTCATGAAGCATCCCTTCTTGCCCTTGCCCTTCTTGAAACTAGTGGTTTCACCAACCATCAACAATTGATGCTCCTTCTTGATTTCTACTTTTGTGGTGTCAAACATCGCGAATATCTCAAGGATCAACATATATGTCCCTGATATATTATAGTTCATCACGAAGCTCTAGCAGCTTGGTGGTAATGACTTCGGAGAAACATCACTATCTTATCTGGAAGATCAACTCCCACTTGATTCAAATGATTGTTGTACTCAGACAATCTGAGCACAAGCTCAACAATTGAGCTTTTCTCCCTTAGTTTGCAGGCTAAGAAAATCGTCGGAGGTCTTATACCTCTTGACGTGGGCACGAGCCTGAAATCCCAATTTCAGCCCTCGAAACATCTCATATGTTTCGCGACGTTTCAAAACATCTTAGGTGCCTCAACTCTAAACCGTTTAACTGAACTATCACGTAGTTATCAAGACATGTATGTCAGATGTTCGCAACATCCACAGACAACGTTCGAGGTTTAGCACAATGAGCGGTGCATTAAGGACATAAGCCTTCTATGAAGCAATGAGGACAATCCTCAGTTTATGGACCTAGTCCGTATAATTGCTACTATCAACTTTCAACTAAATTTTCTATAGGAACATAACTAAACAGTAGAACTGAAGCGCGAGCTATGACATAATTTGCGAAGACCTTTTGACTATGTTCAGGATAATTAAGTTCATCTTATGAACTCCCACTCAGATAGACATCCCTCTAGTCATCTAAGTGATTACATGATCCGAGTCAACTAGGCCGTGTCCGATCATCACGTGAGACGGACTAGTCAACATCGGTGAACATCTTAATGTTGATCGTATCTACCATACGACTCATGCTCGACCTTTCGGTCTCTTGTGTTCCGAGGCCATGTCTGTACATGCTAGGCTCGTCAAGTCAACCTAAGTGTTTCGCGCGTGTAAATCTGGCTTACACCCGTTGTATGTGAACGTAAGAATCTATCACACCCGATCATCACGTGGTGCTTCGAAACGACGAACTTTCGCAACGGTGCACAGTTAGGGAGAACACTTTCTTGAAATTTTAATGAGGGATCATCTTATTTACTACCGTCGTTCTAAGCAAATAAGATGTATAAACATGATAAACATCACATGCAATCAAATAGTGACATGATATGGCCAATATCACTTTGCTCCTTTTGATCTCCATCTTCGGGGCTCCATGATCATCATCGTCACCGGCATGACACCATGATCTCCATCATCGTGTCTTCATGAAGTTGTCTCGCCAACTATTACTTCTACTTCTACAGCTAACGGTTAGCAATAAAGTAAAGTAATTACATGACGTTTATGTTGACACGCAGGTCATAAATAAATTAAGACAACTCCTATGGCTCCTGCCGGTTGTCATACTCATCGACATGCAAGTCGTGATTCCTATTACAAGAACATGATCAATCTCATACATCACATATCATTCATCACATTCTTCTTGGCCATATCACATCACATAGCATACCCTGCAAAAACAAGTTAGACGTCCTCTAATTGTTGTTTGCATGTTTTACGTGGCTGCTATGGGTTTCTAGCAAGAACGTTTCTTACCTATGCAAAAACCACAACGTGATATGCCAATTGCTACTTACCCTTCATAAGGACCCTTTTCATCGAATCCGATCCGACTAAAGTGGGAGAGACAGACACCCGCCAGCCACCTTATGCAACTAGTGCATGTTAGTCGGTGGAACCGGTCTCACGTAAGCGTACGTGTAAGGTTGGTCCGGGCCGCTTCATCCCATAATGCCGCCGAATCAAGATTGGACTAGTAACGGTAAGCATATTGAACAAAATCAATGCCCACAACTACTTTGTGTTCTACTCATGCATAGAATTTACACAATAGACCTAGCTCATGATGCCACTGTTGGGGAACGTAGCAGAAATTCAAAATTTTCCTACGTGTCACCAAGATCTATCTATGGAGAGACTAGCAACGAGGGGAAGGAGAGTGCATCTACAAGATCGCTAAGCGGAAGCGTTCAAGAGAACGGGGTTGATGGAGTCGTACTCGTCGTGATCCAAATCACCGATGATCCTAGCGCCGAACGGACGGCACCTCCGCGTTCAACACACGTACGGAGCAGAGACGTCTCCTCCTTCTTGATCCATCAAGGGGGGAGGAGAGGTTGATGGAGATCCAGCAGCACGACGGCGTGGTGGTGGAAGTAGCGGGATTCCAACAGGGCTTCGCCAAGCGCTGCGGGAAGAGGGAGATGTGTCACGGGAGGGAGAGGGAGGCGCCAGGCCTTAGATGGTGCTGCCCTCCCTTTCCCCCACTATATATAGGGCCAAGGGAGAGGGGGGCGCAGCCTTGGCCCCTCCTCCAAGGAAGGGTGCGGCCAAGGGAGGAGTCCCTCCTCCCCAAGGCACCTCGGAGGTGCCTTCCCCCTTTAGGACTCTTCCTTTCCCCTTCTCTTGGCGCATGGGCCTCTTGGGGCTGGTGCCCTTGGCCCATATAGGCCAAGGCGCACCCCCTACAGCCCATGTGGCCCCCGAGGCAGGTGGCCCCACCCGGTGGACCCCCCGGGACCCTTCCGGTGGTCCCGGTACAATACCGGTGACCCCGAAACTTGTCCCGATGGCCGAAATAGCACTTCCTATATATAATTCTTTACCTCCAGACCATTCCGGAACTCCTCGTGACGTCCAGGATCTCATCCGGGACTCCGAACAATGTTCGGGTTACCGCATACTAATATCTCTATAACCCTAGCGTCACCGAACCTTAAGTGTGTAGACCCTACGGGTTCGGGAAGCATGCAGACATGACCGAGACGTTCTCCGGTCAATAACCAACAGCGGGATCTGGATACCCATGTTGGTTCCCACATGTTCCACGATGATCTCATCGGATGAACCACGATGTCGAGGATTCGATCAATCCCGTATACAATTCCCTTTGTGTATCGGTACGATACTTGCCCGAGATTCGATCGTCGGTATCCCGATACCTTGTTCAATCTCGTTACTGGCAAATCTCTTTACTCGTTCCGTAACACATCATCCCGTGATCAACTCCTTGATCACATTGTGCACATTATGATGATGTCCTACCGAGTGGGCCCAGAGATACCTCTCTGTCACACGGAGTGACAAATCCCAGTCTCGATTCGCGCCAACCCAACAGACACTTTCGGAGATACCCGTAGTGCACATTTATAGTCACCCAGTTACGTTGTGACGTTTGGCACACCCAAAGTATTCCTACGGTATCCGGGAGTTGCACAATCTCATGGTCTAAGGAAATGATACTTGACATTAGAAAAGCTTTAGCATAGGAACTACACGATCTAGTGTTATGCTTAGGATTGGGTCTTGTCCATCACATCATTCTCCTAATGATGTGATCCCATTATCAACGACATCCAATGTCCATGGTCAGGAAACCGTAACCATCTATTGATCAACGAGCTAGTCAACTAGAGGCTTACTAGGGACATGGTGTTGTCTATGTATCCACACATGTATCTGAGTTTCCTATCAATACAATTCTAGCATGGATAATAAATGATTATCATGAACAAGGAAATATAATAATAATCAATTTATTATTGCCTCTAGGGCATATTTCCAACACTTGTTTCATAGTTAATGTGCTATCTATTTTCTGTTACACCTATGCATGATCACTAATATTGTTCCTACCTTGTTTGCTGTCTTGGTAGGCGAATTTTGAGATGAACACGGACTCGGAGACCATCAAGACCGCGTGCAAAGATATTCTGCATAAAAATTCAAAGAACAGACGCCATCAGATCAAGAAGAAGTATTTTGATTCCGTAGCCGCAAATAAAGTCAGCAGTAAGTCTCCGGTACCTGATCTGACGGATGGTGAATGGCAAGGTCTGGTGGAGATGTGGTCTACCCCAAGACACAAGGTTTGTCTCTTCTTTGTTTGATGCTTTATGTTCTACACATGATATGCTAGTGCTAGATCATGCTGACAGTATGCTTTTTTGTAGGAAACCTGTGTGTCGAACAAGATGAATCGAGAAAAAGTCGTGTACAATCAAAGAACTGGTTCCAGGAACTACACAGCACACATTTTTGCCACTGTGAGAACTTTTCTCTAGAGACCTTACCGTTTGATCCTCGTTGAATAACATTTCTGATTCTTGCTGAATAACATTTTGATTTTTGTTGAAAAACATTTCAGAAAGAAGAGCGTAAGGGTAAGGAGCTGTCTGCGATTGACTTGTTTAAGACCACCCACAACAGCAAGAAGCACGGGTTTTCGGAGCCAGTCAAGACTGCTATAGTAAGTCACTCCATGCTTTGTCCATGCCCTGTTTGATTCACAACCAGCTTTGATGCTGTTTGATGCTTTGATGATTTGATGATGTTTGATTCGGAGCCAGTTCCATGCTTTGATGCATTTTGATAGTTCCATGCTAGGCTTAATGAAGATATCAGAACAGCTTAATGAAGATAGTTCCATGCTGTTTGATTCACACACGCTGTGTTCCATGCTTTGATGTTGTTTGATAGTTCAACAAAGATATCAGAACTTGCTGTAGCTATTTGTTGCATTTTTTATGACATGATGAAATTTGATCTGAATGTTAGTCGGGAAGCCATCTTATATAGAACCACCATTCTAGGCTTAATGTAGCGATCATATTGTTCCAATTGCATGTCTCCAGGTCACTAGTCATCATCTTTTTGTATAGATTTTGTGTGCTGGTTTGGTTACTTCAAATAATCCATTTGTGTGATGGTTTGGTTTCTCCACTAATGCCTATCATTTTCCTCCATATGCTAGCTTGAGATGGAAAAAAATGAAGGACGCGCCGGTACCAGAAGGTGAAGAGCCAAAGTCTACTATTCAAAATGCCGAAGAAGTGCTGTTGAAATCTGTCAAGCAAAGCACATTCCTCACGAATGTTGGGCTCCAGTCATCTAGGAACAACTCCCGCAAAGCAACTGCTAAAGTGGCTGCTCATGTTCGTGACCTTGAGCAGAAGCTAGAGAGGTCCGAGCTTCAAGCTGAACTGGTGCAAGAAGAATTGGCAGCAATCAAGATGAAGGCGGAAGAATCTGAAGCTGCACGCGACAAGGAACTTGAGCTGCTGCGCAAGAAGTCTCAAGAACAGGAAGAGAAGTTAGCCCACTTGATGGCTCTCTTTGGAGCTAAGGTAGTTTGATGGCTGTGTCGTGAACCTCTTTGTCTTTGAGCTAAGGTAGTTGTTGCATTTTGAACCTGTGAACCTGGGAGCTGAGCTGAGAGCTATTGCATTTTGTTGCATTTTGCTGTTTAAACTAGAGCACATGGATCTTGTGAAGTTATGTGATCACTTGTGCACCTGGGCCTTTCTGTGAAGTTATGTGATCTTGTGAACCTGGATCACTTGTGGATCATTTTGTTTATTTTCTGTGAAGTTATGTGGATCACTTGTGCACCTGGGCTTGTGGATCACTTGTGCACCTGGGCCTTTCTGTTATAGTTATGCAAAATGAGAACCTGGGCTCTAAAAAGGCCAAGGCCCAAACAAGAATTACACCAAAAAGGCTTGGACCTAAAAAAGAAATGATTGTAAGAAAAAAAATTATAAAAGGCTGCATAACAGAAAATAAAAAGGCTAAGGCCCAAATTCGAACTAGACTAAAAAGGATGTGGCCCAAAACAATAGTGGACTATAAAAAAATTCATCAAAAAAAGGCTCCATTCCCAGAAAATAAAAGGCCAAATTATTGGGCCAGGCCCATGCACATAAGCAAAATAAAGAGAAAAAAATTAAACGGGCCGAATTATTGGGCTTGGCCCATGTAGACGGCTGAAATGGACCGGGCTGATTCTATTTTACGACCTTTTCATGTGGTCGTAATTCTGCCACGTCAGCTTGCCATGGTGGATCTGACATGGTGTGGTCGGATTGCTAGTGACCAAAATAATTGGTCGTTAAATCTACAACCATTTTTTGGTCATAAACGTCTACGACCATTCCAGAAGAAAGGTCACTATAGTCAGTTAACGACGACCAGCTTTTGACCTTATGTTTTTTGTCACAAAAAGGTCACAAATTGAAAACAGTGACCATTCAGTGACCAATAGTGGTGGTCACAAGTTGACATATTTCTTGTAGTGCTCGTTTATAAAATCAACTGAATCAGCTTATTTGTCAACTAATCTAAAAATGTCAACCCTAGGGCACAGGACAAACAAATCACAGAATCTAAACTAATCTAAATTATGTCAACCCTACGGCACATGACAACAAATCCACAACATCTACTCCATCTGATAGGATAGAGCAATATGGACCCTAACCCTAGAGTACACTAGCAACGCAATTGAATGGGAGTACTCATTGAATGGAGAACGGGAAGGGGAAGAGCAAAGAAAAGTGGATCTCACTATACGCCGCCGTAGGATGACCCGATGTGTTGGCTTCCCGTTGGATTGGCCTTCACCGCCGCGGCGAATGCTCTCGCCGCCCGGTATTCCATCGAATATTGCGGGTCCTCCTCCTCTGATTCCTCCGTCGGCTTGCTAGGGTTCGAGCTCCCGCAAAGCTCGCCTGGATCCACTACGGGTCCTCCTCCGCTGCCGGGCGGAGCGCCGCCACCAACAACTCTACCTTTCACCGGGCTACGCATCTCCGCGGTGCGAGGGGCAAGGGGGCGACGGCGGCGGGAGCGAGGGGGGGGGGCGACGGCGGCGGGAGCGAGGGGGAGGGGCGGCAGCGGCGGGAGTGAGGGGAGGGGGCGACGGCGGCGGGAGCGAGGGGAAGGGGGAAGAAGAATGGGGAAACAGAGACGGATGCGTGAATGACTAAAGACGAGACCTAACGCGCCATCTAACGCCGTCTGCTGGCTGTCAGGACGGCCTGGAGTGCCATGTAGGCGAAAAACGGGCCCCAGCTGTCATAAACTCACTTAACACGGCCCAATCCGCCGATCAGTGGTTTTTGCAAAAGAATTATGTTAGACGTGGTGCTGTCTGTAGCGAATCTGTATCCTAGTGTTTTTCGCAAACTTAGCCCTCAAAATGGTGGTTTTATGCAATTTACTCCTGGTTAAGCTTACAATATCCATCATGGAATACTGCCTTCGCTACGCATTCATCTTCAAGGAACAAGGGATGATGGAAACGCTATCAAAGCTGGAATAGTACATGGGGTTGGTTTCAGAGGAGCAGGGAACTCTACGAGACATGGAGGTCATAGTTAGTGAAGCAATTCTTTAGAGGCTTAAATTCAGGAAAGTGCAGTCACTTGACTCCCCCATCGAGCTGCATATTTTCTCTTCTTCCCCTTGGCATCATGCGCTAGCTCTGGGACTAGCAACATGCATAACACTGAGGCAAGAGCTTACGAAGAATCCCTTCCTAATTGGCAATCTCATCGAGATCTTGGAGCTAGAGGTAGGCTCCATCTACCTAGAACAGTCGAAGTTCATGATGGATATCATCTCCAAGATCTCCATGGATCAGATTGGGAGAGTCCAAGTTATCATTAAAAAGTTGGTGAAATGGTTTTTTTAGGAGGATGAATCCTCAAATCAACTATGAGCAGAGGCAGGGGAAGCACTCGTGATGCTAGCAATGGAGAGCCCTAGCAACTGCTCAACTATGCTGGACGAGAAATATTACGAGCGATATCGCCAACAAACTTCAGTGTGGTCGGCACATATACCCAGCTGCAAGTCTACTTCAGAGTCTGTGCAAAAACTCTAGGGGCTCATTCGGTTTGGAGGAAATCTAACCGTAGGAATTTGGAGTAGTATAGGAATTTGATAGGATGGCACTTGCCACCCTAAGGAATTGACTTGCCTCGTTCCTACGCGCAAAATGAGCTTTGAGTGGATGTGTAGTTTCCTCCAAAAGCATAGGAAATGAATAGTATTCCTACGAAATTCCTTTATGCATTTCCTACAAACCGAATGCATATATAGGAAATTTTCCTCTGGAATCCTTGTTCCCATGTTTTTCCTATAAAAATCCTCCAAACTGAATGAGGCCTAGGGAATTAGTGTTGAGACATCAAGGTTCAAACCATGGCTTGTCATCTACCTTGACAGCCGTGAAATCAGCTTGGTAAAGTTAGTTACCATGAAACATCTTTAAGACCAGAGCTTCCAATGCAAACAAACGTTCACCCAAACCCAACACACCAGCTCTGACATTGAGCAGCGCCATAAACCATTACTAAAATTGTCCCCGTGATTGTCTACAAAGAAAACATAAAACAGCGTCACTTACGGAAGAGATGCGCGGAGAGGTCGCTCTTACTTATCACCTGCGGGCATGATCTGCGAAATAGCCAGCCTGAGGAAGCTCCTCGCCACCCTCCCATCCGCCGCCGCGCCTGCGGCCTTCGCCTCCTCCGCAGCAAAGGAACAACGACAGCGTCCGCCGGAGGCCTCTTCTTCGGCGATTCCCTGAGGCGCGGAGACTGCCGCGAGTGCCGGGCCATCGCCGTCGACAGGATCGGAATCTGCGACGGCAGCCGACGCGCTAACCTTCTGGAACACCGGGTGCTTCCTGGCCGGCTCCGACTCTGCCAACGCCACGGAGGAGGGCGACAATGAGAGCCGCTGGATGATCTTCGATTACTATGATCCGGCTATTTACCCCAGGTTCCACGACGTGGAGACGCTGGCCGACCTGGCGCAGTCTCTAGTGCCCGGCCAGCGCCGTCGAGAGCTCGGGCGGGCGCATGCAGCTGGCCGCGGCGAGCGCAAGCCTCCAGGCGAACGGCACGGTGCGCGTGGTGGCGCAGTGCCCCCGTGGAACGTCATGGCGGCGGACTGCGCGCTGTGCCTGGACAAGGCGGCGCGAGACTGTTGGTGTCTAACCCTAGCCGCTCTCTGAACAGCTTTACTGGAGCACGAACTCGACATCCCCACAGCACACACGAACAGTTTATAGCCCCTCGATCGGCGACCGGCAATGCTACAAACAGTTTACAGGCTTTTACAAGTGAGTTAGTTTTTATTGATCAACAAGTGAGCAGGACGGTCCATCCCTTGAAAATTAGAAGGGAAAAGGTTTGTGATTGGTTGTCAGATGAAAAAAGCTTATAAAAACCTGTAAATTTTTATATGTCTAGCATTTTTGCTCGGCGACACAGCCCCCACGAAACCAACTCCAGCAAGCTCTACGTGCACTTACGCGTTCTCCTGCTGAGTCGTCCGCCCTCTTGCATGGAGCCACTAACTCCACCACGGGACTCGGTCTCCATGCCTCGATCCTCTGCTGCATTCGCCACGCCCGGCCGCACTCCCGGCCAGCACACCTGTCGCACTACAACGCGAACAACGCGGCCGTTTTTGATGCGGCGACGCGGTCACCTCCCCGGCTATCTTGCTAACAGACACACACACTCACGCACACAGCCTTATACTAGTCGGACACACCCTAAACTATGCCTATACCCTAGTCGGACCATGCCCATACAAAGGTCAGACTACAATGCACGTGCCGGCCACAGACTCGACCTCTCACGCCGGTGGCGACCATGGACTCGGCCTCTCACGCTGGTCGCCACCGCCACGGCATGGCTTATTTCCAACAGAGACGTGCTGGACGGCTTTGTTCGGTGTGTCTGGCCAGGCGTCGCCTCGGTGCACCTCAGGGTTTGGGCCTTTTTGATGGTGGCGTGGGATGGTGAGCCCCCATGCCGCCATTTTTTTTTCATTTTTGTTATTTTTAGTTTAGGTTTTATTTACGTTTTGTTTAGGTTATTACTTTTACTTTATATTTTATTTAGGTTTTTAAAATTATGTTTAATTTAGGTTATTGTTTAGGACACGTTTTAAATTATGTCTTTTTTTAGCTTATACTTAGGTTATTTATTTATTTATAGGTTATATTTACCAGTAAAACCACTACTATTTATGACAGACATGCTTTTATATATTTACTGATCCAAGTACTATGCATACTTAAATAGTTCAAGGTTGAGAAGAACATCATCACTGATCCTGGTACATAATACTTGAAGGTTAAATAATAACTACTAATTGTCACTGATCTTGCTAATTGCGTAAACTAACAACATCGTCACTGCTATGACTCCCACAAAAAGAAATGTTGCCATCAATCTTGTTAGAGTTGTGTCGAATATAGTGTACAAGATAGATTACAGTTGGACTTGCAGTTGTATTGTGTTTAGATAGGATATGGAGTCGTGTCCAAGTAGGACACTCGTATCCTAGGCCTCTCTTATATAGCGGGGGTAAACACACGATGTAGCCTATGTCAACATAATAGCACGGGAACGCAGGGGAAGCCGGCGGCGTGTGCCGGCGTCAAGGGCGACCTGGTGCGGTATTGTCGCGGTATCTTGGGGAGGAGCGCCCATAGTCAGGCACCGGGGTGTAGCCATATTGGTGAACCTCGTTAACAAATCTCGGTGTCGTGTTCGTGTGATTGCTTGATCCTCGGATGATCGACGGTATGCCTCAGCTTTATTCTAACAAGTGGTAACCTTTAGTCCCAAACAAGTTGGGGTAGGCTAGAGGTGAAATCCATAAGATCTCGCAACCAACTCATGGCTCTGGCACATGGATAGCAAGCTTCCACGCACCCCTGTCCATAGCTAGCTCTTTGGTGATACTCCAATCCTTCAGGTCTCTCTTAACGGACTCCTCCCATGTCAAATTCGGTCTACCCCGCCCTCTCTTGATATTCTCCGCACGCTTTAGCCGTCCACTATGCACCGGAGCTTCTGGAGGCCTGCGCTGAATATGCCCAAATCATCTCAGACGATGTTGGACAAGCTTCTCTTCAATTGGTACTACCCCAACTCTATCTCGTATATCATCATTCCGGACTCGATCCTTTCTCGTGTGGCCACACATCCATCTCAACATACGCATGTCCGCCACACCTAACTGTTGAACATGTCGCCTTTTAGTCGGCCAACACTCAGTGCCATACAACATTGCGGGTCGGACCGCCGTCCTGTAGAACTTGCCTTTTAGCTTTTGTGGCACTCTCTTGTCACAGAGAATGCCAGAAGCTTGGCGCCACTTCATCCACCCGGCTTTGATTTGTAACAGGTGGTATCATAAGCTAGGTTATTTGAAGGCTGTGAATTGTTGATCTAGAGGAGAACACGTGGAAGCTGTCGATGGGATCTAGCGAGATGCAATGAGTATAATTGAAGACATGGCAGCAGATGTTGTCGCGTCGGTGGATCAACGTTTCTCTTGAAGATTTGACGACGGCATCGTGTTTGGAAGAAGCACAAGGCGATGCGTGCGTACGTATGGCAGTCTCGGCGATCTATTCAGGGCGATGGCGGCGTAGCAGCAGGCTCGGGCGACGCGTTGCAGCATCTGGCGTGGCAAGGAAACCCAAGCACCGCTGTGGTGGACCATCATGGCCTTGCGCGGAGCGGCCCTTGGCGAACAGTGGCCTGACAACGTGCGCTACAAGCGCGTGGTGCAGTATGATCGATCAAAGAAATTCAATCGAAAGTAGTGGACAGAGATTTGTTTTGAAAACAAAAGAAACCGAGTCTCCATAGACACGGACAGGCAGGCAAATCAGTCGGCGCAAGGGAAAAGATCCGTCAAGCGATACATATCCACCAAATACTTGCATAGGCGTTGGCAAGGCAAAAGCAATTAGCCAGCATTGGAATTGGTGCCAAGGGAACTACTACCACGTGTGAAAGCCAAGAGTAATTCTTGATTGGAATTTGCTACCCATACATCTAGGTGTACTTGGGCATTACGTGAGAAGAATAGTTATTTTCTTTCACATGTTTAGTCATGCAAAGAACCACGGTACCAACGGGTACTAGGTTTGAGGTGAAGAAGTTCGTCCGAATTGAAAACCTTGGATTATGTCAGACAAGGGTGGAAATTTTGTTGGCACAACAGAGATGCTTGAAAGCGTTGCGGGAAGTCATGTCAGCTGAGATGGAATTATCATGTGATGGATGGAAATTTGCGTAAGACGATTTGGGAGCCTTGGGCGTGTCATACAGTCGGACGAGATCGGCTGGGTCGGACTAGGCAGTCTGACGGATCGACGCAAGTCGGTTGGTACAGAAGACGGTGGTGGGATCGGCGACAACGACATAGAAGTGTGATGCTAATGGTGACCGACTTCTGGGCATGGAAACATGTGGCGCGGGCCTGAGGGCATGTGTGACTTCGACAAGACTATGGTGCGGGGTTGATTCAAGACGGTGCGCACATGAGAGCTTGAAGTCGACGGGCCGCGAGGGTGGACTAATCATCTACCATGGAGTCAAGTTGAAGGTGGAGCTGGATTGAGGGGATACGGTGTAAGGATCCAGGGAAACGAAACCTATTTCAGCGGGAAAAAGCGAGTGCCATGCAGTTCGGACTAGAGCCCAGTGGTCTGATGAAAGCGTGAAACTCGTCATCGGTCAGTGATGATCGATGGTACTCTGCAGTGGAGGTTGAGTGGTGTGGGTTCGCGACCCTTGAGACTCGACCAGGACAGCGAAGGCTCGACGCGGTAATAGCGGCGAGGCGTGTAGTATGCACAGGGCATGGAGACGGGCCAGGGCTCTGGTGGTCATACATGTGGTGAGACAACTGCGAATTTGACTCAGAATGACTACAAGCAATGGTGAAATTCATTCAAGTTTCAGACAGGCGGTCAAGAAAGAAGCGGTGATGTTGAGTTCGGATAACTCTTATTGTGACACCCAATATGTGAGTTGTTCATTTTTCACGCAGGTCGGTGATTGATACGTCTCCGTCGTATCTATAATATTTGATTGTTCCATGCCAATATTATTCAACTTTCGTATACTTTTGGCAACTTTTTATACTATTTTTGGGACTAACATATTGATCCAGTGCCCAGTGTCAGTTCCTGTTTGTTGCATATTTTTTGTTTCGCAGAATATCCATATCAAACGGAGTCCAAACAGAACAAAAACTGACGAAGATTTTTTTGGGAATATATATGATTTTTGGGAAGAAGAATCCACGTGAGGCGATGCTCGAGGGGCCCACGAGGTAGGGGGCGCGCCCCAGGGTGTCAGGCGTGCTCCTGACCCTCGTGGCCACCCCATAAGGCGGTTGGATCCCTTCTTTCGCCACAAGAAAGCTAATTTCCGGATAGAGATCGTGTCAAAATTTCAGCCCAATCGGAGTTACGGATCTCCGGAAATATAAGAAACGGTGAAAGGGAAGAATCTGAGAACGCAGAAACAGAGAGAGACAGAGAGAGAGATCCAATCTCGGAGGGGCTCTCGCCCCTCCCGTGCCATGGAGGCCATGGTGTAGGATCGGAAGTATGTCTAGAGGTGGGGGTGATTAGACTACTTGACCAAATAAAAACTTAACCTTTTCCAATTTTAGTTCTTGGCAGATTTTAGCTATTCTAGGACAAGTCAAACAATCATCACACAATTCAAGCAAGCATGCAAAGAGTATATTGGCAGCAGAAAGTAAAGCATGCAACTTGCAAGAATGTAAAGGGAAGGGTTTGGAGAATTCAAATGCAATTGGAGACACGGATGTTTTTCCCGTGGTTCGGATAGGTGGTGCTATCCTACATCCACGTTGATGGAGACTTCAACCCACGAAGGGTAACGGTCGCGCGAGTCCACGGAGGGCTCAACCCACGAAGGGTCCACGAAGAAGCAACCTTGTCTATCCCACCATGGCCATCGCCCATGAAGGACTTGCCTCACTAGCGGTAGATCTTCACGAAGTAGGCGATCTCCTTGCCCTTACAAACTCCTTGGTTCAACTCCACAATCTTGTCGGAGGCTCCCAATTGACACCTAGCCAATCTAGGAGACACCACTCTCCAAGAAGTAACAAATGGTGTGTAGATGATGAACTCCTTGCTCTTGTGCTTCAAATGATAGTCTCCCCAACACTCAACTCTCTCTCATAGGATTTGGATCTGGTGGAAAGAAGGTTTGAGTGGAAAGCAACTTGGGGAAGGCTAGAGATCAGAACATATGAGTTGGAATTGTGTATGTGTTCTGATGACTCTCTCCACGAATGAAGAGGAGGTGGAGGGGTATATATAGCCTCCACAAAAAATCCAACCGTTACACACAGTTTTCCAATTTCGGTGGGACCGAATCAACAAACTCGGTCAGACCGAAAAGGTAAACCTAGTGACCGTTAGAGATTTTCGGTGGGACTGACATGCAACTCGGTAGGACCGATATGGTTAGGGTTTGGGCATAACGTAATCTCGGTGAGACCGATTACACAAACTCGGTGAGACCGAGTTTGGTAATAAGCTAACCAGAGAGTTGGTCAGGCAAACTCGGTGGGACCGATTTGCTCTTTCGGTGAGACCGAAAAGTTACAAAAGGGAAACATAGAGTTTACATTGCAATCTCGGTGGGACCGATTCGCTCTTTCGGTGAGACCGAAAAGTTACGAAAGGGAAACAGAGAGTTTGCAATCCCATCTCGTGAGACCAGATCCCTATCGTAGAACCGAATTGCTAGGGTTTGGCAGTGGCTTATGACAAGTGAAACTCGGTGGCGCCGGATAGAAAGAATTGTAGGACCGAGTTTGGCTTAGGTTTAGGTCAATGTGGATATGGGAAAGTAGTTGAGGGTTTTGGAGCATATCACTAAGCACATGAAGCAAAGCTCATTAAGCAACACCTCATCCCTCCTTGATAGTATTGGCTTTTAAGGACTCAATGTGATCTTGGATCACTAAATATAAAATGAAGAGTCAATGAAGAGTCTTGAGCTTTTGAGCTTGAGCCAATCCTTTGTCCTTAGCATTTTGAGGGTTCCACTTTCACCATCCATGCCATGCCAGTCATTGAGCTTTCCTGAAATAATCACCTTGGAATAACATTAGCTCAATGAGCTATATGTTGTTATGAATTACCGAAACCACCTAGGGATAGTTGCACTTTAAATCTCTCCCTTTTTGGTAATTGATGACAACATATAGATCAAAGCTTCGACAAATGATAATAAGCATGAAATATATCGTCGCTTTGAGAAGTATGTGATAAGTAAGAGCTCCCCCCTAAATTTGTGCATATTTAAGATTTGCTTTGGACTGCAAATGCACAAGGAGTTAGAGTCATGGGTTACTCTTCCATGTCACATACATCTTGGTGGAGCGCTTAAAATGATAAGAATGAAATACATGCACTCATCACCAAGATAGATAAGATAAATAAGATAATAGTATTAAGCAAGCATTAAGTGTAGCTTATGATCAAACACATGATCATCAATGTCTCACAGGAATAACGACATAGTACCTCAAGCACTCAAAAGCAAACAAAGCGAAAAACCACCAAATAAAGCAAGAGAGAAAAAACAACACTCTCTCTCTCTCTTGAAGCCTATGATCTATACATTTTTATCCCCCTTTGGCAACAAGTTACCAAAAAGTTCCTAGAAAATGCATAGTGCTAGATCGACACTCAGGCTTGATCTTCAGGTGGTGGTGGAGTCCGGATCACTCCAAGGACGAAGGCTTCCGTAGACGCTGAAGTAGATGCTGGAGCTGGTTGGGCTGATGCTGCGGCTGGAGCTGAGGCGGTTGCTGTTGTGTCAGGAACTGGAACTGCAGACGACCTCGGACCTCATGGCACTCTGGCAAAGGCATCAGTTGTAATCTTTCCTTTCCTCTCCTGCATGTCATCTTGGAGCTGCTCCACTGCAGTCTGAATCTCTGTCACCTTGATATCCAAGTCATAGAACTTTTTTTCTACGATCCTCTCTAGGCTTGCCTGGTTCTGAGTTAGGGTGGCTAG
This sequence comes from Triticum urartu, assembly GCF_003073215.2. Taxonomy (NCBI): domain Eukaryota; kingdom Viridiplantae; phylum Streptophyta; class Magnoliopsida; order Poales; family Poaceae; genus Triticum; species Triticum urartu. Next base: position 690,926,881 of record NC_053028.1, read on the forward strand.
TACTTTCTCAATCCGCAGGGTGGATGCAATCAGGTAACCAAGCTGCTCTTGTTTGGTCTTCAAGAAGTACTCAGATGCCTCCTCTTGAGTTGGCATCTTGGCAGCTTTCTCCTTCCTTGCCTTCTCCTTCTTGGCTTGTGCTTGTGTAGATGATGGTTCATTCTCAGTCATGACAACTTGATTATCTTCAAAATCTGGACGGATGGGCAGATGTTCCTTGTCCAATAAGTATATGCATGTGCCCATCTTGGAGTTGATGAGCTCCTGAATTTGAGGGGCATATCCACAGCTCCTCTTCTAGTCTGCTGCAGTCCTCTTGATTGTTTCCACGATGAGGCTCATGACTTTGAATTTCTGTGGCACATCAAAGATATGAAGCAAGTTGATTGCGTGGCCTCTGATCATCTTGTGATCACCTGACTTGGGCAACAGAGTGTGCCTCAAAATCCAGTTGATAGTTGGCAATCCTGACAGAAGATAGTGCACAGAGCCAAACTTGAACGTATCAAGTGCTTCATTTGGGATCTCCTTGTACATATTTGACATTGAGTTGTGGTCCATCTTCTTCTTGGCATAGATATCCAAGTCATCATCCTGCTCTTCTGGGGCATTGATCAGCTGTGCCCACTCAGCAACTGTAGATTGGTACCTCGTACCCTCAGACATCCATACAATTCTGCCATCTGAATAAAAATGTGTTGTGGAGTAGAACTACATGATGAGTTCCTCGTTCCACTTTGTGAGCTTCTGCCCAACAAAGTCCTCTACTCCACATGCCTTGAAGCTGTCCTGCACTCCAGGATAGTGCTCTTCGTTGTCCTTGATGTATTCCCAGTCAACCCATCTCATATCACATACAATTGGCTTCTTATCAAGCAGCACTGTCTCATAAAAGTCCTGTTGTTCCTTAGTGTGGAACCTGTAGTCAACAGCAGTCCTTCTCCTTGAAGCATACGGGTCTGCTTCTCTCCACTTCCTTAGCCCTGAGTCTCTCCTGAGCTTCATGTCCTCAGCCACAGGATGAGCATCACTATGGTCTGGGATCTTGGGCTTGAGCTTTCTGAGCACTTGCTCTTCTTCTTCTTCAGCAATGTCAGGCACTGGGGCCTTGTTCTTTTCAGCAGCCGGGATGCTTCTTGTATTCCTCTTTGGCTTTGGCTTTGGAGCTGGCATGGCCTTGGAAGCAGTTGCCCCAGCTCTTATGGCATCACCCATCAGCTTGGGTGCCTTAGGTGCTGCTGCAGCAACCTCTTCTTCTTCATCCTCATCTTCCATGATGGAAGCCTTTCCAAGCACTTTGGCTACGGTCTTCTTGACCTTTTCCTTCCTTTTCTTCCCTTCAGCAGCAACTGGCTCTATGGGAGTGGGTTTCTCAGTTGAAGCTCTGGCCTTTGACATAGGCTGCCTGCCTGCTGGCCTTTTGATTTTCATCCCTGGCTTTGTGCCTTGAGCTGAGCCATGTTCCTTCTCAAGCACTACTCTCTTTGAAGTTGCTTCCTCTTCGGCCACATAATCCTCATCCTCTGATTCTGAGGTTCTCTTCTTCCTCTGTCTGCTGGCAGCTTTAGGCAGATTGCTAGGAGTACTTCTGCTTCCATCATCTGAAGAACTTGAGGGACTAGTGCCCTCACTCATCTGCACTTGCTCTTCTGACATGTTCTGGCTATCACTTTGGTCTGACATGATGAACAAGCTGACTGCTGACCCTGTGAATAGTTTATAGATGAGGTAGAATAGATGAGCATCACAAAATGCAGAGATTTTTGCAAAAGAATGACTCAAAAACTTAGTTTTAGTTTCCCACTGAAATCATCTCGGATCTACCGATTTTCAAACTCGGTGATACCGAAGCAGTTTTGGAACCTAAACTAGTGAACTCGGTTGGACCGAGTCATAGTTTGGTGGCACCGAGACTGCTAGGGTTTCACAGAGTTCCAAAATCGGTCACACCAATTAGTAATTCTCGGTCAGACCGAGTTTTACTTGTGCAATGGCATAAGCCAAATTGGTGGGACCGAGTTTTTCAACTCGGTGGGTCCGAGATGGTTTCGGCGGAAACCTAAACCTAGAATTTTCGAATCAAACCTAATCTACGAGTTCATTGACTAGATAGAAGTTTATCAAACGTGGCTAGAATCAATATGATCACAATGTGCTAGGAATCGGATTGGGGAATAGCACAAAGATCGAGTCCATACCCTAGTTCGGCGGAGACTCGCTACGGCGGCAACGGCGGGGTTGAATTCCGTTGACGGCGACGGAGACCAGCGACTGGAGGCGGCTGGCAGCGAGAAGACGATTCGGAGACCACGTTGGCAGAGCAGGCTATCGCGCGGGCGAAGGGGTTCGGAGAAATTTCCAAATTTTGCCCGTGACTATATATAGCCCGACCCTGTCGGTGTGACCGAGTGGAACAACTCGGTGGCACCGAGATGCAAAACTGTAGACAGTTATTGCAACTCGGTGTGACCGAAAGGTTCAAATCGGTTGCACCGAGATTGAAAACCTAGATCAACTTAATGATCTCGGTAAGACCGAAAGTGGGGTATCGGTCAAACCGAGAATCACAAAGAGGTTTTGGAAGTTTAAGTCTATGACGAATCGGGGACTCCGAGTGCTCCTCACACAAAGTGGTTCGAATCTGACTTGATCAAATTTTGTGATGTAGCATGAATAGAGTTTGAGACGAGAAAAGCATAGATAGCTAGAGGAGGTTCTTAGGCATTCTTTTCCATCCACTTGGCAAAAGGAAATAAAACCAAACAATAAAAACAACAGGTGGATGTCCTTGAATGAGTAAAATATGCAACCAACATGCTCACACAATAAGATGGCAATTCAAATATGTGACAAAGCATGCACAACCAATTCTAGTATCTATCAAGCAATTTGTGATGACTAGGTCATCTATATATGAGTATATTGACTTAGGAGTCAAGTGAGAACACTTGATCATAGGTCATACTCATCGTTTAAGCTCAAGTGGGGTTACCACTTTTACATAAAGCATTGTTGTATTCACATCTTTAGAGTTGCTTTAGCCCAAGTCTTAGAGTAAAGCTCCCCCTAGATGTGATATCCCCCCTAAGAGGGATGAACTAACCTTGGGTTTTGTCGATGATGACTTCATGTAGATGTTGAAGATGTGGATGCTCAATGTTGATGTAGATCACTTGGAGCTATCCATTTGAGTGAATTGCACTTTCAATACCTACATGGGTTAGTCCCACAAGGAACAAACAAGGTGTTGGGGAACATTGCAGAAAACAAAAAATTTCCTACGGTTTCACCAAGATCCATCTATGAGTTCATCTAGCAACGAGTGATTGGATTGCATCTACATACCTTTGTAGATCGCGAGCGGAAGCATTCAAAGAACGGGGATGAGGTAGTCGTACACGACGTGATCCAAATCACCGATGACCAAGCGCCGAACGGACGGCACCTCCGCGTTCAACACACGTACGGAGCGGATGACGTATCCTCCTTCTTGATCCAGCAAGGGGGAAGGAGAGGTTGATGAAGATCCAGCAGCACGACGGTGTGGTGGTGGATGCAGGGCGTCACAGTAGCAGGGCTTCGCCGTGTACTACGAGGGAGAGAGGTAACAGGGGAGAGGGAGGCGCCAAAGGCTAAGGTATGATGTCCTCCATCTCCCCACTATATATAGGGGTGCCCAAGGGGGGAGGCCGGCCCTAGGAGATCCAATCTCCTAGGGGGCGGCGGCCAAGGGGTGGGGGGCTTGCCCCCCAAGCAAGGGGGCGCCCCCCTTTAGGGTTTCCCCCAAACCCTAGGCGCATGGGCCCTTTTGGGGCTGGTGCCCTTGGCCCATATAGGCCAAGTCGCACCCCCTACAGCCCATGTGGCCCCCGGGGCAGGTGGCCCCACCCGGTGGACCCCTGGGACCCTTCCGGTGGTCCCGGTACAATACCGGTGACCCCGAAACTTGTCCCGATGGCCGAAACAGCACTTCCTATATATAATTCTTTACCTCCGGACCATTCCGGAACTCCTCGTGACGTCCGGGATCTCATCCGGGACTCCGAACAACATTCGGGTTACTGCATATACATATCTTCACAACCCTAGCGTCACCGAACCTTAAGTGTGTAGACCCTAGGGGTTCGGGAGACATGCAGACATGACCGAGACGACTCTCCGGTCAATAACCAACAGCGGGATCTGGATACCCATGTTGGCTCCCACATACTCCACGATGATCTCATCGGATGAACCACGATGTCGAGGATTCAAGCAACCCCGTATGCAATTCCCTTTGTCAATCGATATGCTACTTGCCCGAGATTCGATCGGCGGTATCCCAATACCTCGTTCAATCTCGTTACCGGCAAGTCACTTTACTCGTACCGTAATGCATGATCCCGTGACCAGACACTTGGTCACTTTGAGCTCATAATGATGATGCATTACCAAGTGGGCCCAGTGATACCTCTCCGTCATACGGAGTGACAAATCCCAGTCTTGATCCGTGTCAACCCAACAGACACTTTCAGAGATACCCGTAGTCTAACCTTTATAGTCACCCAGTTACGTTGTGACGTTTGGTATACCCAAAGCACTCCTACAGTATCCGGGAGTTACACGATCTCATGGTCTAAGGAAAAGATACTTGACATTGGAAAAACTCTAGCAAACAAACTATACGATCTTTAAGCTATGTTTAGGATTGGGTCTTGTCCATCACATCATTCTCCTAATGATGTGATCTCGTTATCAATGACATCCAATGTCCATAGTCAGGAAACCATGACTATCTGTTGATCAACGAGCTAGTCAACTAGAGGCTTACTAGGGGCATGTTGGTGTCTGTTATTCACACATGTATTACGATTTCCGGATAACACAATTATAGCATGAATAAAGACAATTATCATGAACAAGCAAATATAATAATAATGCTTTTATTATTGCCTCTAGGGCATATTTCCAACAGTCTCCCACTTGCACTAGAGTCAATAATCTACTTACATTGTGATGAATCGAACACCCATGGAATTCTGGTGTTGATCTTGTTTTGCCCTAGGGAGAGGTTTAGTCAACGGATCTGCTACATTCTGGTCCGTATGTACTTTACAAATCTCTATGTCTCCATCTTGAACATTTTCACGAATGGAGTTGAAGCGACGCTTGATGTGCCTTGTCTTCTTGTGAAACCTGGGCTCCTTGGTAAGTGCAATAGCTCCAGTGTTGTCACAAAAGAGTTTGACTGGCCCCGACGCATTGGGTATGACTCCTAGGTCGGTGATGAACTCCTTCACCCATATTGCTTCATGTGCTGCCTCCGAGGCTGCCATGTACTCTGCTTCACATGTAGATCCCGCCACGACGCTCTGCTTGCAACTGCACCTGCTTACTGCCCCACCATTCAAAATATACACGTACCGGTTTGTGACTTTGAGTCATCCAGATCTATGTCGAAGCTAGCGTCGACGTAACCCTTTATGACGAGCTCTTCGTCACCTCCATAAACGAGAAACATTTCCTTAGTCCTTTTCAGGTACTTCAGAATATTCTTGACCGCTGTCCAGTGTTCCTTGCCGGGATTACTTTGGTACCTTCCTACCAAACTTACGGCAAGGTTTACATCAGGTCTGGTACACAGCATGGCATACATAATAGAACCTATGGCTGAGGCATAGGGGATGACACTCATCTCTTCTATCTCTTCTGCCGTGGTCGGACATTGAGCTGAGCTCAATTTCATACCTTGTAACACAGGTAAGAACCCCATCTTAGCCTGATTCATATTGAACTTCTTCAATATCTTCTCAAGGTATGTGCTTTGTGAAAGACCTATGAGGCGTCTTGATCTATCTCTATGGATCTTGATGCCTAATATATAAGCAGCTTCTCCAAGGTCCTTCATTGAAAAACTCTTATTCAAGTAGGCCTTGATGCTGTCCAAGAGTTCTATATCATTTCCCATCAAAAGTATGTCATCTACATATAATATGAGAAATGCTACAGAGCTCCCACTCACTTTCTTGTAAATGCAGGCTTCTCCATAAGTCTGCGTAAACCCAAACGCTTTGATCATCTCATCAAAACGAATGTTCCAACTCCGAGATGCTTGCACCAGCCCATAAATCGAGCGTTGGAGCTTGCACACCTTGTCGGCATTCTTAGGATCGACAAAACCTTCCGGCTGCATCATATACAATTCTTCCTTAAGGAAACCATTAAGGAATGCCGTTTTGATGTCCATTTGCCATATCTCATAATCGTAGAATGCGGCAATTTCTAACATGATTCGGACGGACTTTAGCTTCGCTACCGGTGAGAAAGTCTCATCGTAGTCAACCCCTTGAACTTGTCGATAACCCTTAGCGACAAGTCGAGCTTTATAGATGGTCACATTACCATCCGCGTCTGTCTTCTTCTTAAAGATCCATTTATTTTCTATGGCTCGCCGTTCAATGGGCAAGTCAGTCAAAGTCCATACTTCCTTTTCATACATGGATCCTATCTCGGATTTCATGGCTTCTAGCCATTTGTCGGAATCCGGGCCCGCCATCGCTTCTTCATAGTTCGAAGGTTCACCGTTGTCTAACAACATGATTTCCAAGACAGGGTTGCCGTACCACTCTGGTGCGGAACGTGTCCTTGTGGACCTTCGAATTTCACCAGCAACTTGATCTGAAGTTTCATGATCATCATCATTAACTTCCTCTCTAGTCGGTGCAGGCACTTCAGGAACATTTTCTTGAGTTGCGCCATTTTCCGGTTCAAGAGGTAACACTTCATCAAGTTCTACTTTCCTCCCACTTACTTCTTTCGAGAGAAACTCTTTCTCTCGAAAGAATCCATTCTTGGCAACAAAGATCTTGCCTTCGGATCTGAGGTAGAAGGTATACCCAACAGTTTCTTTAGGGTATCCTATGAAGACGCATTTTTCCGACTTGGGTTCGAGATTTTCAGGTTGAAGTTTCTTGACATAAGCATCGCATCCCCAAACTTTTAGAAATGACAGCTTAGGTTTCTTCCCAAACCATAATTCAAATGGTGTCGTCTCAACGGATTTCGACGGAGCCCTATTTAAAGTGAATGCGGCAGTCTCTAAAGCATAGCCCCAAAAAGATAGCGGTAAATCGGTAAGAGACATCATAGATCGTACCATATCTAATAGAGTGCGATTACGACGTTCGGACACACCATTACGCTGAGGTGTTCCAGGCGGTGTGAGTTGTGAAACTATTCCACATTTTCTTAAGTGTGTGCCAAATTCGTGACTCAAGTATTCTCCTCCACGATCTGATCGTAGAAACTTGATTTTCCTGTCACGTTGATTCTCAACCTCACTCTGAAATTCCTTGAACTTTTCAAAGGTTTCAGACTTGTGTTTCATTAAGTAGATATACCCATATCTACTCAAATCATCAGTGAGGGTGAGAACATAACGATAGCCACCGCGAGCCTCAACACTTATTGGACCGCACACATCAGTATGTATGATTTCCAATAAGTTGGTTGCTCGCTCCATTGTTCCTGAGAACGGAGTCTTGGTCATCTTACCCATGAGGCATGGTTCGCACGTGTCAAATGATTCGTAATCAAGAGACTCTAAAAGTCCATCTGCATGGAGCTTCTTCATGCGTTTGACACCTATGTGACCAAGGCGGCCGTGCCACAAGTATGTGGGACTATCATTATCAACTTTACATCTTTTGGTACTCACACTATGAATATGTGTAGCATTACGCTCGAGATTAATTAAGAATAAACCATTCACCATAGGAGCATGACCATAAAACATATCTCTCATATAAATAGAACAACCATTATTCTCAGATTTAAATGAGTAGCCATCTCGAATTAAACGAGATCCCGATACAATGTTCATGCTCAAAGCTGGCACTAAATAACAATTATTAAGGTTTAAAACTAATCCCGAAGGTAGATATAGAGGTAGCGTGCCGACGGCGATCACATTGACCTTGGAACCATTCCCGACGCGCATCGTCACCTCGTCCTTTGCCAGTCTCCGCTTATTCCGCAGCCCCTGCTTTGAGTTACAAATGTGAGCAACTGCACCGGTATCAAATACCCAGGAGCTACTACGGGTACTAGTAAGGTACACATCAATTACATGTATATCATATATACCTTTTGTCTTGCCGGCCTTCTTGTCCGCTAAGTATTTGGGGCAGTTCCGCTTCGAGTGACCACTTCCCTTGCAATAAAAGCACTCAGTCTCGGGCTTGGGTCCATTCTTTGGCTTCTTCCCAGCAGCTTGCTTGCCGGGCGCGGCAACTCCTTTGCCGTCCTTCTTGAAGTTCTTTTTACCCTTGCCCTTCTTGAACTTAGTGGTTTTATTCACCATCAACACTTGATGTTCTTTCTTGACTTCTACCTCTTCTGATTTCAGCATTGAAAATACCTCAGGAATGGTCTTTTCCATCCCCTGCATATTGAAGTTCATCACAAAGCTCTTGTAGCTCGGTGGAAGCGACTGGAGGATTCTGTCAATGACCGCATCATCCGGGAGATTAACTCCCAGCTGAGTCAAGCGGTTATGTAACCCAGACATAGTGAGTATGTGCTCACTGACAGAACTATTTTCCTCCATCTTACAGCTGCAGAATTTGTCGGAGACTTCATATCTCTCGACCCGGGCATGAGCCTGGAAAACCATTTTCAGCTCTTCGAACATCTCGTATGCTCCATGTCTCTCAAAACGCTTTTGGAGCCCCGGCTCTAAGCTGTAAAGCATGCCAAGCTGTAAAGCATGCCGCACTGAACGAGGGAGTAGTCATCAGTACGTGTCTGCCAAGCGTTCATAATGTCTGCTAGGGACAATCATAGTGCTTTAATTTATTCCATATATATCGGAAAAAAGTTTATTTTCATGCTGATTGTATTAAACCGGGAACATAATAATGTGGAAATACATAGAACAACAGAGAGTCACTGTATGCTCTAATTGCTAGCTCGTTATCAAAGTGGTTATGTTTCCACATGAAACGGTTGTATTTGATATACGAGGGCACATCATTACGAGGTCACATCATTAGTTGAATGATCTGATTGACATGACCCATTCCATTAGCTTAGCAGCCCATAGGTGGCCGCGCGCCCCCCCTTCCCTTAGTCCTATTAGGACTAGGAGAAGGGGCCGGCCCCCTCTCTCTCTTTCCCCCTTTGGGAAACCTAGTCCAACTAGGATTGGGGGGGGGGGAGTCCTACTCCCAGTGGGAGTAGGACTCCTCCTGCGCCCTCTCCCTGGCCGGCGCACCCCTCCCCCTTGGCTCCTTTATATACAGGGGCAGGGGGCACCTCTAGACACACAAGTTGATCCTTGGTGATCGTTCCTTAGCCGTGTGCGGTGCCCCCTGCCACTATATTCCACCTCGGTCATATCTTTGTAGTGCTTAGGCGAAGCCCTGCGTCGGTAGAACATCAAGATCGTCATCATGCCGTCGTGCTGACGAAACTCTTCCTCGACGCTTTGCTGGATCGGAGCCCGAGGATCGTCATCGAGCTGAACGTGTGCTAAGAACTCGGAGGTGCCGGAGTAACGGTGCTTGGATCGGTCGGATTGGGAAGAAGACGTACGACTACTTCCTCTACGTTGTGTCAACGCTTCCGTTGCGATCTACAAGGGTACATATATCATACTCTCCTCTCGTTGTTATGCATCACCATGGTCTTGCGTGTGCGTAGGAAATTTTTTGAAATTACTACGTTCCCCAACAGTGGCATTCGAGCCTAGGTTTTATGGTTTTATGTTATTTGCACGAGTAGAACACAAGTGAGTTGTGGGCGATATAAGTCATACTGCCTACTAGCATGTCATACTTTGGTTCGGCAGTATTGTTGGACGAGACGACCTGGACCAACCTTACGCGTACGCTTACGCGAGACCGGTTCCCTCGACGTGCTTTGTACATAGATGGCTTGCGGGCGACTGTCTCTCCAACTTTAGTTGAACCGAGTGTGGCTACGCCCGGTCCTTGAGAAGATTAAAACGGAGTCTATTTGACAAACTATCGTTGTGGTTTTGATGCGTAGGTGAGATGAGTTCTTGCTTAAGCCCGTAGCAGCCACGTAAAACTTGCAACAACAAAGTAGAGGACGTCTAACTTGTTTTTGCAGGGCATGTTGTGATGTGATATGGTCAAAACGTGATGAGTTATAAGTTGTTGTATAAGATGATCATGTTTTGTTGAAGTTATCGGCAACTGGCAAAAGCCTTATGGTTGTCTGTCTATTGCATAAGATGCAAGCGCCCAATAATTGCTTTACTTTATCGCTATGCGATAGCAATAGTTGCAAGAGCAATAGTTGGCGAGACGACCATGTGATGACATATTGATATAGATCAAGATGATGGACATCATGATGTCATGCCGGTGATGATGGAAATCATGACGATGCTTTGGAGATGGAGATCAAAGGCACAAGATGATGATGGCCATATCATGTCACATATTTTGATTGATGTGATGTTTATCTTTTTATGCATCTTATCTTGCTTTGATTGACGGTAGCATTATAAGATGATCTCTCACTAAATTATCAAGAAGTGTTCTCCCTGAGTATGCACTGTTGCCAAAGTTCGTCGTGCCCAGACACCACGTGATGATCGGCTGTGATAAGCTCTACGTCCATCTACAACGGGTGCAAGCCAGTTTTGCACACGCAGAATACTCAGGTTAAACTTGACGAGCCTAGCATATGCAGATATGGCCTCGGAACACGGAGACCGAAAGGTCGAGCGTGAATCATATAGTAGATATGATCAACATAACGATGTTCACCATTGAAAACTACTCCATCTCACGTGATGATCGGTTATGGTTTAGTTGATTTGGATCGCGTGATCACTTAGAGGATTAGAGGGATGTCTATCTAAGTGGGAGTTCTTAAGTAATTTGATTAACTGAACTTAAACTTATCATGAACTTAGTACCTGATAGTATCTTGCTTGTTTATGTTGATTGTAGATAGATGGCTCGTGTTGTTGTTCCGTTGAATTTTAATGCGTTCCTTGAGAAAGCAAAGTTGAAAGATGATGGTAGCAATTACACGGACTGGGTCCGTAACTTGAGGATTATCCTCATTGCTGCACAGAAGAATTACGTCCTGGAAACACCGCTGGGTGCCAGGCCTGCTGCTGGAGCAACACCAGATGTTATGAACGTCTGGCAGAGCAAAGCTGATGACTACTCGATAGTTCAGTGTGCCATGCTTTACAGCTTAGAATCGGGACTTCAACGACGTTTTGAACGTCATGGAGCATATGAGATGTTCCAGGAGTTGAAGTTAATATTTCAAGCAAATGCCCGGATTGAGAGATATGAAGTCTCCAATAAGTTCTATAGCTGCAAGATGGAGGAGAACAGTTCTGTCAGTGAGCATATACTCAAAATTTCTGGGTATAATAATCACTTGATTCAATTGGGAGTTAATCTTCCAGATGATTGCGTCATTGACAGAATTCTCCAATCACTGCCACCAAGCTACAAGAGCTTCGTGATGAACTATAATATGCAAGGGATGAACAAGACTATTCCCGAGCTCTTCGCAATGCTGAAAGCTGCGGAGGTAGAAATCAAGAAGGAGCATCAAGTGTTGATGGTCAACAAGACCACTAGTTTCAAGAAAAAGGGCAAAGGGAAGAAGAAGGGGAACTTCAAGAAGAACGGCAAGCAAGTTGCTGCTCAGGAGAACAAACCCAAGTCTGGACCTAAGCCTGAAACTGAGTGCTTCTACTGCAAGCAGACTGGTCACTGGAAGCGGAACTGCCCCAAGTATTTGGCGGATAAGAAGGATGGCAAGGTGAACAAAGGTATATGTGATATACATGTTATTGATGTGTACCTTACTAGAGCTCGCAATAGCACCTGGGTATTTGATACTGGTTCTGTTGCTAATATTCGCAACTCGAAACAGGGACTACGGAATAAGCGGACACTAGCAAAGGACGAGGTGACGATGCGCGTGGGAAACGGTTCCAAAGTCGATGTGATCGCGGTCGGCACGCTACCTCTACATCTACCTTCGGGATTAATATTAGACCTAAATAATTGTTATTTGGTGCCAGCGTTGAGCATGAACATTATATCTGGATCTTGTTTAATGCGAGACGGTTATTCATTTAAATCAGAGAATAATGGTTGTTCTATTTATATGAGTAATATCTTTTATGGTCATGCACCTTTGAAGAGTGGTCTATTTTTTATGAATCTCGATAGTAGTGATACACATATTCATAATGCTGAAACCAAAAGATGCAGAGTTGATAATGAAAGTGCAACTTATTTGTGGCACTGTCGTTTAGGTCATATCGGTGTAAAGCGCATGAAGAAACTTCATACTGATGGACTTTTGGAACCACTTGATTATGAATCACTTGGTACTTGCGAACCGTGCCTCATGGGCAAGATGACTAAAACACCGTTCTCCGGTACTATGGAGAGAGCAACAGATTTGTTGGAAATCATACATACCGATGTATGTGGTCCGATGAATATTGAGGCTCGTGGCGGATATCGTTATTTTCTCACCTTAACAGATGATTTAAGCAGATATGGGTATATCTACTTAATGAAACACAAGTCTGAAACATTTGAAAAGTTAAAAGAATTTCAGAGTGAAGTTGAAAATCATCGTAACAAGAAAATAAAGTTTCTACGATCTGATCGTGGAGGAGAATATTTGAGTTACGAGTTTGGTGTACATTTGAAAAATTGAGGAATAGTTTCGCAACTCACGCCACCCGGAACACCACAGCGTAATGGTGTGTCCGAACGTCGTAATCGTACTTTACTAGATATGGTACGATCTATGATGTCTCTTACTGATTTACCGCTATCGTTTTGGGGATACGCTCTAGAGACGGCCGCATTCACGTTAAATAGGGCACCATCAAAATCCGTTGAGACGTCGCCTTATGAACTGTGGTTTGGCAAGAAACCAAAGTTGTCGTTTCTTAAAGTTTGGGGTTGTGATGCTTATATGAAAAAGTTTCATCCTAATAAGCTCAAACCCAGATCAGAGAAATATGTCTTCATAGGATACCCAAAGGAAACTGTTGGGTACACCTTCTATCACAGATCCGAAGGCAAGACATTCGTTGCTAAGAATGGATCCTTTCCAGAGAAGGAGTTTCTCTCGAAAGAAGTGAGTGGGAGGAAAGTAGAAAACTTGATAAGGTAATTGTACCTTCTCCCTTATTGGAAAGTAGTTCATCACAAAACCTGTTCTTGTGACTACTAGACCAATTAGTGAGGAAGCTAATGATGATGATCATGTAACTTCAGATCAAGTTACTACCGAATCTCGTAGGTAATCCAGAGTGAGATCCGCACCAGAGTGGTACGGTAATCCTGTTCTGGAAGTCATGTTACTAGACCATGATGAACTTGCGAACTATGAGTAAGCGATGATGAGCCCAGATTCCGCGAAATGGTTTGAGGCCATGAAATCTGAGATATGATCCATGTATGAGAACAAAGTTTGGACTTTGGTTGACTTGCCCGATGATCCGCAAGCAATTGAGAATAAATGGATCTTCAAGAGGAAGACGGACGCTGATAGTAGTGTTACTATCTACAAAGCTAGAACTGTCGCAAAAGGTTTTCGACAAGTTCAAGGTGTTGACTACGATGAGAGTTTCTCACTCGTATCTATGCTAGAGTCTGTCAGAATCATGTTAGTAATTGCCGCATTTTATGAAATCTGGCAAATGGATAAACAAAACTGCATTCCTTAATGGATTTATTAAAGAAGAGTTGTATATGATGCAATCAGAAGGTTTTGTCAATCCGAAAGGTGCTAACAAAATGTGCAAGCTCCAGCGATCCATCTGTGGACTGGTGCAAGCATCTCGGAGTTGGAATATACGCTTTAATGAGTTGATCAAAGCATATAGTTTTATACAGACTTGTGGTGAAGCCTGTATTTACAAGAAAGTGAGTGGGAGCACTACAGCATTTCTGATAAGTATATGTGAATGACATATTGTTGATCGGAAATAATGTAGAATTATTCTATAAAGCATAAAGGAGTGTTTGAAAGGAGTTTTTCAAAGAAAGACTTCGGTGAAGCTGCTTACATATTGAGCTTCAAGATCTATAGAGATAGATCAAGACGCTTGATAAGTTTTTTCAATGAGTACATACCTTGACAAGATTTTGAAGTAGTTCAAAATGGAGCAGTCAAAGAAAGAGTTCTTGCCTGTATTATAAGGTGTGAAGTTGAGTAAGACTCAAAGCCCGACCACGGCAGAAGATAGAAAGAGAATGAAAGTCATTCCCTATGCCTTGGCCATAGGTTCTATAAAGTATGTCATGCTGTATACCAGATCTATTGTATACCCTGCACTGATTTGGCAAGGGAGTACAATAGTGATCTAGGAGTAGATCACTGGACAGCGGTCAAAATTATCCTTAGTGAAATAAGGATATGTTTCTCGATTATGGACGTGATAAAAAGGTTCGTCGTAAAGGGTTACACCGATGCAAGTTTTGACACTAATCTAGATGACTCTAAGTCTCGGTCTAGATACATATTGAAAGTGGGAGCAATTAGTTAGAGTAGCTCCATACAGAGCATTGTTGACATAGAAATTTGCAAAATACATGTGGATCTGAATGTGGCAGACCCGTTGACTAAGATTCTCTCACAAGCAAAACATGATCACACCTTAGTACTCTTTAGGTGTTAATCACATGATGATGTGAACTATCGATGTTAATCACATGGTGATGTGAGCTAGATTATTGACTCTAGTGCAAGTGGGAGGCTGAAGGAAATATGCCCTAGAGGAAATAATAAAGTTATTATTTATTTCCTTATATCATGATAAAAGTTTATTGTTCATGCTAGAATTGTATTAACCGGAAACATAATACATGTGTGAATACATAGACAAACAGAGAGTCACTAGTATGCCTCAACTTGACTAGCTCGTTAATCAAAGATGGTTATGTTTCCTAACCATGAACAAAGAGTTGTTATTTGATTAACGAGGTCACATCATTAGTTGAATGATCTGATTGACATGACCCATTCCATTAGCTTAGCACCCGATCGTTTAGTATGTTGCTATTGCTTTCTTCATGACTTATACATGTTCCTATGACTATGAGATTATGCAACTCCCGTTTGCCGGAGGAACACTTTGGGTACTACCAAACGTCACAACGTAACTGGGTGATTATAAAGGAGTACTACAGGTGTCTCCAAAGGTAGATGTTGGGTTGGCGTATTTCGAGATTAGGATTTGTCACTCCGATTGTCGGAGAGGTATCTCTGGGCCCTCTCGGTAATGCACATCACATAAGCCTTGCAAGCACTGCAACTAATATGTTGGTTGTAAGATAGTGTATTACGGAACGAGTAAAGAGACTTGCCAGTAACGAGATTGAACTAGGTATTGGATACCGACGATCGAATCTCGGGCAAGTAACATACCGATGACAAAGGGAACAACGTATGTTGTTATGTGGTCTGACCGATAAAGATCTTCGTAGAATATGTAGGAGCCAATATGGGCATCCAGGTCCCGCTATTGGTTATTTACCGGAGATGTGTCTCGGTCATGTCTACATTGTTCTCGAACCGTAGGGTCCGCACGCTTAACGTTACGATGACAGTTATTATGAGTTTATGCATTTTGATGTACCGAAGTTAGTTCGGAGTCCCGAATGTGATCACGGACATGACGAGGAGTCTCGAAATGGTCGAGACATAAAGATTGATATATTGGAAGCCTATATTTGGATATCGGAAGTGTTCCGGGTGAAATCGGGATTTTACCGGATTACCGGGAGGTTACCGGAACCCCCCGGGAGCCATATGGGCCTTCATGGGCCTTAGTGGAAAGGAGAAAAGGGGCAGCCCATAGGTGGCCGCGCGCCCCCCCTTCCCTTAGTCCTATTAGGACTAGGAGAAGGGGCCGGCCCCCTCTCTCTCTTTCCCCCTTTGGGAAACCTAGTCCAACTAGGATTGGGGGGGAGTCCTACTCCCAGTGGGAGTAGGACTCCTCCTGCGCCCTCTCCCTGGCCGGCGCACCCCTCCCCCTTGGCTCCTTTATATACAGGGGCAGGGGGCACCTCTAGACACACAAGTTGATCCTTGGTGATCGTTCCTTAGCCGTGTGCGGTGCCCCCTGCCACTATATTCCACCTCGGTCATATCGTTGTAGTGCTTAGGCGAAGCCCTGCGTCGGTAGAACATCAAGATCGTCATCACGCCGTCGTGCTGACGAAACTCTTCCTTGACGCTTTGCTGGATCGGAGCCCGAGGATCGTCATCGAGCTGAACGTGTGCTAAGAACTCGGAGGTGCCGGAGTAACGGTGCTTGGATCGGTCGGATCGGGAAGAAGACGTACGACTACTTCCTCTACGTTGTGTCAATGCTTCCGTTGCGATCTACAAGGGTACGTAGATCATACTCTCCTCTCGTTGCTATGCATCACCATGGTCTTGCGTGTGCGTAGGAAATTTTTTGAAATTACTACGTTCCCCAACAAAGCGTTCATAACGTCTTGGTTCTATGGGACGGGTGGATCACCTAGTGGTGCTTGTAGGACATATTCTTTCTTGGCAGCTATGAGGATGATCCTCAGATTCCGGACCCAGTCCGTATAGTTGCTGCCATCGTCTTTCAGCTTGGTTTTCTCTAGGAACGCGTTGAAGTTGAGGACTACGTTGGTCATCTGATCTACAAGACATATTGTAAAGATTTTGGACTAAGTTCATGATAATTAAGTTCATCTAATCAAATTGTTCAATGAACTCCCACTTAGATAGACATCCCTCTGCTAGTCATCTAAGTATAACATGATCCGAGTCAACTAGGCCGTGTCCGATCATCACGTGAGACGGACTAGTCAACGTCGGTGAACATCTTCATGTTGATCGTATCTTCTATACGACTCATGCTCGACCTTTCGATCTTCTGTGTTCCGAGGCCATGTCTATACACATGCTAGGCTCGTCAAGTCAACCTAAGTGTTTGCATGTGTAAATCTGTCTTACACCCGTTGTATGTGAACGTTTGGATCAAACACCCGATCATCACGTGGTGCATTGAAACAACGAACTGTCGCAACGGTACACAGTTAGGGGGAACACTTTCTTGAAATTATTATGAGGGATCATCTTATTTACTACTGTCGTTCTAAGTAAACAAGATGCAAAACATGATAAACATCACATGCAATCAAATAATAACAGTGACATGATATGGCCAATATCACACAGCTCCTTTGATCTCCATCTTGGGGCTCCATGATCATCCTGTCACCGGCATGACACCATGATCTCCATCATCATGATCTCCATCATCGTGTCTCCATGAAGTTGCTCGCCAACTATTACTTCTACTACTATGGCTAACGCGTTTAGCAATAAAGTAAAGTAATTTACATGGCGTTTCTCAATGACACGCAGGTCATACAAAAAATAAAGACAACTCCTATGGCTCCTGCCGGTTGTCATACTCATCGACATGCAAGTCGTGATTCCTATTACAATAGCATGAACAACTCATACATCACATATATGTCATTCATCATTCATCACAACTTTGGCCATATCATATCACAAAGCACTTGCTGCAAAAACAAGTTAGACGTCCTCTAATTGTTGTTGCAAGTTTTACGTGGCTGCAATAGGGTTCTAGCAAGAACGTTTTCTTACCTACGTGAAAGCCACAACGTGATTTGTCAACTTCTATTTACCCTTCATAAGGACCCTTTTCATCGAATCCGCTCCAACTAAAGTAGGAGAGACAGACACCCGCCAGCCACCTTATGCAACTAGTGCATGTTAGTCGATGGAACCGGTCTCACGTAAGCATACGTGTAAGGTTGGTCCGGGCCGCTTCATCCCACAATACCGTTGAAGCAAGATAAGACTAGTAGCAGCAAGAAAGTTGACAACATCTACGCCCACAACAAATTGTGTTCTACTCACGCAAGAAGAACTACGCATAGACCTAGCTCATGATGCCACTGTTGGGGAACGTTGCAGAAAACAAAAAATTTCCTACGGTTTCACCAAGATCCATCTATGAGTTCATATAGCACCGAGTGATTGGATTGCATCTACATACCTTTGTAGATCGCGAGCGGAAGCGTTCAAAGAACGGGGATGAGGTAGTCGTACACGACGTGATCCAAATCACCGATGACCAAGCGCCGAACGGACGGCACCTCCGCGTTCAACACACGTACGGAGCGGATGACGTCTCCTCCTTATTGATCCAGCAAGGGGGAAGGAGAGGTTGATGAAGATCCAGCAGCACGACGGCGTGGTGGTGGATGCAGGGCGTCACAGTAGCAGGGCTTCGCCGTGTACTACGAGGGAGAGAGGTAACAGGGGAGAGGGAGGCGCCAAAGGCTGAGGTATGATGTCCTCCATCTCCCCACTATATATAGGGGTGCCCAAGGGGGGAGGCCGGCCCTAGGAGATCCAATCTCCTAGGGGGGGCGGCGGCCAAGGGGTGGGGGGCTTGCCCCCCTTTAGGGTTTCCCCCAAACCCTAGGCGCATGGGCCCTTTTGGGGCTGGTGCCCTTGGCCCATATAGGCCAAGGCGCACCCCCTACAGCCCATGTGGCCCCCGGGGCAGGTGGCCCCACCCGGTGGACCCCCGGGACCCTTCCGGTGGTCCCGGTACAATACCGGTGACCCCGAAACTTGTCCCGATGGCCGAAACAGCACTTCCTATATATAATTTTTTACCTCCGGACCATTCCGGAACTCCTCGTGACGTCCGGGATCTCATCCGGGACTCCGAACAACATTCGGGTTACTGCATATACATATCTTCACAACCCTAGTGTCACCGAACCTTAAGTGTGTAGACCCTACGGGTTCGGGAGACATGCAGACATGACCGAGACGACTCTCCAGTCAATAACCAACAGCGGGATCTGGATACCCATGTTGGCTCCCACATACTCCACAATGATCTCATCGGATGAACCACGATGTCGAGGATTCAAGCAACCCCGTATGCAATTCCCTTTGTCAATCGATATGTTACTTGCCCGAGATTCGATCGTCGGTATCCCAATACCTCGTTCAATCTCGTTACCGGCAAGTCACTTTACTCGTACTGTAATGCATGATCCCGTGACCAGACACTTGGTCACTTTGAGCTCATAATGATGATGCATTACCGAGTGGGCCCAGTGATACCTCTGCGTTATACGGAGTGACAAATCCCAGTCTTGATCCGTGTCAACCCAACAGACACTTTCAGAGATACCCGTAGTCTACCTTTATAGTCACCCAGTTACGTTGTGACGTTTGGTATACCCACCCAAAGCACTCCTACGGTATCGGGAGTTACACGATCTCATGGTCTAAGGAAAAGATACTGACATTGGAAAACTCTAGCAAACGAACTATACGATCTTGTGCTATGTTTAGGATTGGGTCTTGTCCATCACATCATTCTCCTAATGATGTGATCTCGTTATCAATGACATCCAATGTCCATAGTCAGGAAACCATGACTATCTGTTGATCAACGAGCTAGTCAACTAGAAGAGGCTTACTAGGGACATGTTGGTGTCTGTTATTCACACATGTATTACGATTTCCGGATAACACAATTATAGCATGAATAAAGACAATTATCATGAACAAGGAAATATAATAATAATGCTTTTATTATTGCCTCTAGGGCATATTTCCAACACAAGGATATCCATAGACATAGAGTGATGCACACACAAGATGATGTCCATGAAAACTTTTAGGTTACCTTGTCCCTTGTCTTACCAACAAGAGGGTTTGTGACTCCTTGAACTAGTGCAAGATGTGGAAGTTGATTGCACTTGTTCTTGCCAAAATGATAAGAGTGAAGTATGTTGACGGAGTCACCCTCAAGAACTCTCTAGTTCTTCTTCTTTTGGATCCACACCATCTTGATGGGAATCCTTGGAGTTGTAGTCATACTTGATGAAGTGGAACTTGAAGTGGTCTTGGGAATCCACTTGACTAAGGTCTTAGGAGCTTCTTCAAATGCATCAATTTCCTCTTGAAGCTTGTCCTTGCCTTTTTGCTTGTAGTCTTGTGGTGGAAGATCATCTTGAGCTTGTGTCCCCTTGAAGGAAGTATCATACTTCTCTTGTTGACGAACAAACTTTGTCTTGGGGTATTGATCTTCTTCCCACTCAACTCCATTGGCATTGAACTTTCGTTCAAAACCAACACCTTGATTCTTCCGGTGCATTCCTTGCTTGCGCACAATTTCCTCGAATCGCTTACTCCCGGCAAGGCTTTTGTACACTCCTTTCTCTATAATTCCCTTCAATAAGCTATTTTCTTGCTCAAGTGTAACTTGGCTAAGAGAATCATTAGTGGACTCAAGAGAACTACTAGAAGCAACAATATTGGATTTAGCATGATCATTGTTACTACTAGAGGAAGAATCTTTCTTGTTATTGTTACTAGACTTGACTTGAGGTATGTAAGTGGATAAGAGTAAACGCTTGGCAATGTAAGAAGAACTTTTCTTGCAGAGATCATTATTGATTGCCTTTAAAAACTCATCCTCTTGCTCAAGATTGAGCTTTTCAAAGCGTAACTTCTCATGAGCTTTTAAAAGTTCTCGATGATCTTCGAAGATAGTTTCATGAGCCAACTTAAGAGTGTTTAGTTCTTTAGTTAGAGCCTCAATCTTTTCTTTATCATTGTCATTCGTTTTATCTTGATTAGCATGATTAAATGATGTTTCATCATAGTATTCATCACTAGAGTTATTAACAAGTAAATCATCACCTAACAATTCATCTTCATCACTATTAAAATCAACATACTCGGGGTGTGTTACCTTAGGACCTTTGGCCATGAAGCATCTTCCAATTCCTTCATTAGGTGAGTCAAATATGTCGTAGGAGTTGGTTGACACAAGTGCTAGACCGGCAACACCTTCATCTTGAGTATATTCGGAGTCGGAGTGATAACTTCTCTCGGAGTGGCTGTAGGAGTCGGAGCCGGATACCCATTCACCAACATGAGCTTGATGTCTTCATTTTGTGTAGGTCCTTGATGATTTTTCCTTCCTTTCCGAATCCTTGCTTCTCCGTGAGTATCTTCGTTCATAACGATCATCTCTACTCCTTCTCTCTCTTGGTGGTGATTCTTTGCTTCTTCTTTTTGGAGAGTCTTCTCTTCTCTTGTAGGGAGCCGTACACTCATTGGAATAGTGTCCGGGTCTTCCACAATTGTAGCAGTTTCGCTCTCGACTAGAAGATCTTTTGTCATTGTAGGACCTTGACTTGAAGCTTCTATCTTTGCTTCTACTCTTGTAGAACTTGTTGAAGTTCTTCACCATTAAGCTCAATTCTTCATTGAAGTTTTGTTTCTCACTTGATGATGTAGGGGCTTCACATGAGGCTTTGTAGGCACCACTTGATTTGTTGTGAAGTTCCTCTTTATCCTTAAGTGACATCTCATGAGCAACAATTCTTCCAATTACCTCCGTTGGCTTGAGATCTTTGTAATTGGGCATCATTTGGATCAATGTGCACACGGTATCATATTTTCCATCCAAGGCTCTTAGAATCTTCTTGATGATGAATCTATCGGTCATCTCTTCACTTCCTAAGCCGGCAATCTCATTTGTGATGAGAGCAAGCCTAGAGTACATTTCAGCGACACCTTCACCATCCTTCATTTTGAACTTGTCAAGTTGACTTTGAAGCACATCCAACTTGGATTCCTTGACGGAGTCGGTACCTTCGTGCATATCAATCAAAGTGTCCCAAATTTCCTTTGCATTCTCAAGACGGCTGATTTTGTTGAATTCTTCGGGGCACAATCCATTGAAGAGAATATCACAAGCTTGAGCATTGTATTGCAGCATCTTCAACTCATCCGCGGTAGCTTCACGGTTTGGTTCTCTCCCATCAAAGAAGTCACCTTGCAAACCAACACACACAATAGCCCAAATGGCAGGGTTATGTCCAAGAATATGCATTTTCATTTTATGCTTCCAACTAGCAAAATTAGTACCATCAAAGTAAGGACCTCTACGGTGATAATTTCCCTCGCTAGACGCCATACTCTCCTAGGTTGTGAAACCAAGGCTATGACCACCAAACGCTATGGAAATCAAAGCAAATAGAGATCAAAACTCTGATACCACTTGTAGGATCAGAAGTATGTCTAGAGGGGGGGTGATTAGACTACTTGACCAAATAAAAACTTAACCTTTTCCCAATTTTAGTTCTTGGCAGATTTTAGCTATTCTAGGACAAGTCAAGCAATCATCACACAATTCAAGCCAGCATGCAAAGAGTATATTGGCAGCGGAAAGTAAAGCATGCAACTTGCAAGAATGTAAAGGGAAGGGTTTGGAGAATTCAAATGCAATTGGAGACACGGATGTTTTTCCCGTGGTTCGGATAGGTGGTGCTATCCTACATCCACGTTGATGGAGACTTCAACCCACGAAGGGTAACGGTCGCGCGAGTCCACGGAGGGCTCAACCCACGAAGGTTCCACGAAGAAGCAACCTTGTCTATCCCACCATCGCCATCGCCCACGAAGGACTTGCCTCACTAGCGGTAGATCTTCACGAAGTAGGCGATCTCCTTGCCCTTACAAACTCCTTGGTTCAACTCCACAATCTTGTCGGAGGCTCCCAAGTAACACCTAGCCAATCTAGGAGACACCACTCTCCAAGAAGTAACAAATGGTGTGTAGATGATGAACTCCTTGCTCTTGTGCTTCAAATGATAGTCTCCCCAACACTCAACTCTCTCTCATAGGATTTGGATCTGGTGGAAAGAAGGTTTGAGTGGAAAGCAACTTGGGGAAGGCTAGAGATCAAGATTCATATGGTAGGAATGGAATATCTTGGTCTCAACACACATGAGTAGTGGTTCTCTCTCAGAACATATGAGTTGGAATGTGTAGATGTGTTCTGATGGCTCTCTCCTCGAATGAAGAGAAGTGAGGGTATTTATAGCCTCCACACAAAATCCAACCGTTACACACAATTTACCAATCTCGGTGGGACCGAATCAAACAACTCGGTCGGACCGAAATAGTAAACCTAGTGACCGTTAGGATTTTCGGTGGGACTGACATGCAACTCGGTAGGACCGATATGGATTAGGGTTTGGGCATAACGTAATCTCGGTGAGACCGATTACACAAACTCGGTGAGACCAGTTTGGTAATTAGCTAACCAGAGAGTTGGTCAGGCAAACTCGTGGACGATTTGCTCTTCGGTTGAGACCTACAAAAGGAACAGAGAGTACATTGCAATCTTGTGGGACCGATCCGCCTCTCGGTGAGACGAAAAGTACGAAAGGAAATCAGAGAGTTTTGCAATCCCATCTCGTGAGACCGAGATCCCTATCGGTAGAACCGAATTGCTAGGGTTTGGCAGTGGCTTAATGACAGTGAAACTCGGTGGGCGCCGGATAGAAAGAATCGGTAGGACCGAGTTTGGCTTAGGGTTTAGGTCAAATGTGGATATGGGAAAGTAGCTGAGGATTTTGCAGCATATCATTAAGCACATGAAGCAAGATGCTCATTAAGCAACACCTCATCCCTCCTTGATAGTATTGGCTTTTCCTATGGACTCAATGTGATCTTGGATCACTAAAATATAAAATGAAGAGTCTTGAGCTTTTGAGCTTGAGCCAATCCTTTGTCCTTAGCATTTTGAGGGTTCCACTTTCACCATCCATGCCATGCCAATCATTGAGCTTTCCTGAAATAATCACCTTGGAATAGCATTAGCTCAATGAGCTATATGTTGTTATGAATTACCAAAACCACCTAGGGATAGTTGCACTTTCACATGGACCAGAGGAAAACCCTTCTCCCATCTAGGGAGGAGGTCAAGGAAGAAGAAGAAGGAGGGGGGCTCTCTCCCCCTCGCTTCCGGTGGCACCGGAGTGCCACCGAGGGCCATCATCATCACCGCGATCTACACCAACACCTCCGCCATCTTCACCAACATCTCCATCACCTTCCCCCCTCTATCTACAGTGGTCCACTCTCCCGCAACCCGCTGTACCCTCTACTTGAACATGATGCTTTATGCTTCATATTATTATCCAATGATGTGTTGCCATCCTATGATGTCTGAGTAGATTTTCGTTGTCCTATCGGTGGTTGATGAATTGCTATGATTGATTTAATTTGCTTGTGGTTATGTTGCTGTCCTTTGGTGTCCATCATATGATTGCGCGTGTGGATCACACCATAGGGTTAGTTGTATGTTGATAGGACTATGTATTGGAGGGCAAGAGTGACAGAAGCTTCAACCTGGCATAGAAATTGATGGATACGGGATTGAAGGGGGGCCAATATATCTTAATGCTATGGTTGGGTTTTACCTTAATGAACGTTAGTAGTTGCGGATGCTTTCTAGTAGTTCCAATCATAAGTTCATAGAATTCCAAGTCAGGGATGACATGCTAGCAGTGGCCTTTCCCAAATAATACTTGCTATCGGTCTAGTAAAGTAGTCAATTGCTTGGGGGCAATTTCGCAACTCCTACCACAACTTTTCCACACTCGCTATATTTACTTTATTATTTCTTTATCTAAACAGCCCCTACTTTTTATTTACGTACTCTTTATTATCTTGCAAACCTATCCAAAAACACTTACAAAGTACTTCTAGTTTCATACTTGTTCTAGGTAAAGCGAACGTCAAGCGTGCGTAGAGTTGTATCGGTGGTAGATAGAACTTGAGGGAATATTTGTTCTACCTTTAGCTCCTTGTTGGGTTCGACACTCTTACTTATCGAAAACTATTGCGATCCCCTATACTTGTGGGTTATCAAGACCTTTTTCTGGCACCGTTGCCGGGGAGCAATAGCGTGGGGTGAATATTCTCGTGTGTGCTTGTTTGCTTTATCACTAAGTAATTTTCATTTGTTGTTCTTAGTTGTTTCCTATCTTCAGTTATGGGTAGGAAACGCAAAATACCAAAAAAATTAGTTGTGCCTATTGAACCAATGGTTGAAGAACCAATCAAAATCTATCACACTGCTGAAGCTTATTACTTGGATCATCTTCGATCCCTATGTGCTCGTGCTGAAACCCCAACTAGCTTAGTTGAGGGAAAAATTTTAGATGATCATGCTTGTTTTGTGCGACACAGAATATCTGAAAAAGGGAAAACTTTACTGGATCAAATTCATCGTTTGTAATGCTATGCTTGGAATTTATGTGAAATATATTATTATACTTGTTGTTCTGAAGACCCTAAGAAACACCTTCCCTACCAATGTTTGTTTAGTGATAATGGAATTGTATCCTCTTATGCTAAGGGTGTTTATAGTTACTATGATGTTCAATAAATTGAAGAATTTGTTGCTTTTAAGGGTGCTTATGAAATTGTTTCTTTGATTGAAAAGTATGATGCTACTCTTTACAAATCTGAAAATTTTGCCATACTTAAATATTGTTGTGATAATTATGCTTCTAATGCCTATGTTGAACCATATATTGAGTACTACTCCGCTGTCCAAGAAGAGACTAATATTTTGCAGGAGTCTATGGAAGAAGAAATAGATGAAACTGTGAGCTCATTGGATGAAAAAGATGATGAGGAGAGCGAAGAACAAAAGGAGGAAGAGCGGAGTAGCTACCCGTGACCACCTTCTAATGAGAGTAACTCTTCAACTCATACGTTGTTTAATTCCCCTTCGTGCTTACCGAAGGATGATTGCTATGATGACTGTTATGATCCCATTGATTCTCTTGAAATATTCCTTTTTGATGATGCTTGCTATGCTTGTGGCTAAGATGCCAATATGAATGATGCTTATGGAGATGAACTTGCTATAGTTCCTTATGTTAAACATGAAATTATTGCTATTGCACCCACGCATGATAGTCCTATTATCTTTTCGAATTCTCCCGACTACACTATATCGGAGAAGTTTGCACTTATTAAGGATTATATTGATGGGTTGCCTCTTACCGTTGCACATGATGATTTTGATAGATATAATATGCATGTGCTTGCTGCTCCTACTTGCAATTATTATGAGAGAGGAACTATATCTCCACCTCTCTATGTTTTCAATATGATAGAATTGCAAGAAACTGTTTATACTATGCATTGGCCTTTACTAGGTGTGCATGAATTGTTCTTTTATGACATGCCGATGCATAGGAAGAGAGTTAGACTTCGTCATTACATGATATATGTTACCTTGTGCTCACCACTAAATTACAAATCATTGTTAATTAGAATTGGCTTTGATATACCTTGGGATCCGGGTGGATTCATTACTTGAGCACTATATGCCTAGCTTAATGGCTTTAAAGAAAGCGCTGCCAGGGAGACAACCCGAAAGTTTTAGAGAGTCATTTATTTCTGTTGAGTGCTTTTATATAGTTTAAAAACAACAAAAATAAAGAGGGGAACCCAAAACCTTTTCAAAAAGGAAAGCGAAAGTGAGAAAGACAAGCATTGTTGAAGTGGGAGCTAGCCTTGAACTTTGTTCATGCTCACGGAAACTTTGTAAATCTTGATTGAAACTTTTCAATAAAAATAATTATCCCCTTGTACAATTCCATTGTGTTATAAAAATAATGTGCCAAGGTTTGCCTTTAGGATGTTTACATTTGCTTGATGGTTTGTACGGTGCAGGACAGAAACTTTGGCTATAGTGCGCGATTTTACATTTTTAGCTGGAACATAAAATGGTTCTGATTCTTTTTGAAATGTCTTCCTATACAAATTGTTTATTTTTTCTAATTTTGGTAGAATTTTTCAAGTATCAGAAGTATGGTGAATGTTCATCTTATTATAGACTGTTCTATTTTAGACAGATTCTGTTTTTGTTGCATAGTTTGCTTGTTTGATGAACCTATCAATTTATATCAGTGGATTAAGCCATAAAAAAGTTATATTACAGTAGACACAATGCAAAAACAAAATATGAATTGGTTTGCAACAGTACTTAGAATAGTGATTTGCTTTATTATACTAACGGATCTTACCGAGTTTTCTGTTGGAGTTTTGTGTGGATGAAGTGGTCAATGATTGAGAAGGTCTCGATGTGAGAAGAAGGAAGAGAGGCAAGAGCTCAAGATTGGGGATGCCCGAGACATCCCAAGTAAATATTCAAGGAGACTCAAGCGTCTAAGCTTGGGGATGCTGGGGAGGCATCCCCTCTTTCTTCAACAAATATCGGTATGTTTTCGGATTCGTTTCGTTCATGCGATATGTGCAAGTCTTGGAGCGTATTTTGCATTTAGGTTTCTATTTTTCTTTTTATGCACCATGCTGGTATGAGATAGTCCTTGGTTGATTTATAGAATACTCATTGCACTTCACTTATATCTTTTGAGTATGGCTTTATAGAATGCTTCATGTGCTTCACTTATATCATTTGAAGTTTGGATTGCCTATTTCTCTTCACTTAGACAACCGCCATTTGTAGAATGCTCTTTTGCTTCACTTATATTTGTTAGAGCACGGGCATATCTTTTGTAGAAAGAATTAAACTCTCTTGCTTCACTTATATCTATTTGGAGAGATGACAGGAACTGGTCATTCACATGGTTAGTCATAAAATCCTACATAAAACTTGTAGATCACTGAATATGATATGTTTGATTCCTTACAATAGTTTTGCGATATAAAGATGGTGATATTAGAGTCATGCTAATGGGTAGTTGTGGATTGTAGAAATACTTGTGTTGAAGTTTGTGATTCCCGTAGCATGCACGTATGGTGAACCGTTATGTAACGAAGTCGGAGCATGAGGTATTTATTGATTGTCTTCCTTATGAGTGGCGGTCAGGAACGAGCGATGGTCTTTTCCTACCAATCTATCTCCCTAGGAGCATGTGCGTAGTACTTTGTTTCGATAGCTAATAGACTTTTGCAATAAGTATGTGAGTTCTTTATGACTAATGTTGAGTCCATGGATTATACGCACTCTCACCCTTCCATCATTGCTAGCCTCTCTAGTACCGCGCAACTTTCGTCGGTACCATAAACCCACCATATACCTTTCTCAAAACAGCCACCATACCTACCTATCATGGCATTTCCATAGCCATTCCGAGATATATTGCCATGCAACTTCCATCATCATCATATACATGACTTGAGCATTCATTGTCATATTGCTTTGCATGATCGTAAGATAGCTAGCATGATGTTTTCATGGCTTGTCCATTTTTTTGATGTCATTGCTACACTAGATCATTGCACATCCCGGTACACTGCCGGAGGCATTCATATAGAGTCATACTTTGTTCTAGACATTGAGTTGTAATATTGAGTTGTAAGTAAATAAAAGTGTGATGATCATCATTATTAGAGCACTGCCCCAGTGAGGAAAGGATGATGGAGACTATGATTCCCCCATAAGTCGGGATGAGACTCCGGACGAACAAAAAGAGAAAGGCCAAAAAAGGGAAGGCCCAAAAAAAATTAAAAAAATAAAACAAAAAATGAGAGAAAAAGAGAGAAGGGGCAGTGCTACTATCCTTTTTCCACACTTGTGCTTCAAAGTAGCACCATGTTCTTCATATAGAGAGTCTCTTGAGTTATCACTTTCATATACTAGTGGGAGTTTTCATTATAGAACTTGGCTTGTATATTTCGATGATGGGCTTCCTCAAATTCCCGAGGTCTTCATGAGCAAGCAAGTTGGATGCATAACCATTTAGTTTCAGTTAGAGCTTTCATACACTTATAGCTCTAGTGCATCCGTTGCATGGTAATCCCTACTCACTCACATTGATATCTATTGATGGGCATCTCCATAGCCCGTTGATACGCCTAGTTGATGTGAGACTATCTTCTCATTTTTGTCTTCTCCACCATCATATTCTATTCCACCTATAGTGCTATGTCCATGGCTCACGCTCATGTATTGCGTGAAAGTTGAAAAGGTTTGAGAACGTCAAAAGTATGAAACAATTGCTTGGCTTGTCATTGGGGTTGTGCATGATGTGAATATTTTGTGTGGTGAAGATGGAGCATAGCCAGACTATATGATTTTGTAGGGATAACTTTCTTTGGCCATGTTATTTTGAAAAGACATGATTGCTTTATTAGTGGGCTTGAAGTATTATTGTTTTTATGTCAAATGATAGACTATTGCTTTGAATCACTCGTATCTTAATATTCATGCCATGATTAGACATATGATCAAAATTATGCTAGGTAGCATTCCACATCAAAAATTATCTTTTTTATCATTTACCTACTCGAGGACGAGCAGGAATTAAGCTTGGGGATGCTGATACGTCTCCGTCGTATCTATAATTTTTGATTGTTCCATGCCAATATTATTCAACTTTCATATACTTTTGGCAACTTTTTATACTATTTTTGGGACTAACATATTGATCCAGTGCCCAGTGTCAGTTCCTGTTTGTTGCATGTTTTTTGTTTCGCAGAATATCCATATCAAACGGAGTCCAAACGGAATAAAAACTGACGGAGATTTTTTTGGAACATATATGATTTTTGGGAAGAAGAATCCACGCGAGACGATGCTCGAGGGGCCCACGAGGTAGGGGGCGCGCCCCAGGGTGTCAGGCGCGCCCCTGACCCTCGTGGCCACCCCGTAAGGCGGTTGGAGCCCTTCTTTCACCGCAAGAAAGCTAATTTCCGGATAAAGATCGTGTCAAAATTTCAGCCCAATCGGAGTTACGGATCTCCAGGAATATAAGAAACGGTGAAAGGGAAGAATCTGAGAACGCAGAAACAGAGAGAGACAGAGAGACAGATCCAATCTCGGAGGGGCTCTCGCCCCTCCCGTGCCATGGAGGCCATGGACCAGAGGGGAAACCCTTCTCCCATCTAGGGAGGAGGTCAAGGAAGAAGAAGAAGGAGGGGGGCTCTCTCCCCCTCTCTTCCGGTGGCACCGGAGTGCCACCGGGGGCCATCATCATCACCGCGATCTACACCAACACCTCCGCCATCTTCATCAATATCTCCATCACCTTCCCCCCTCTATCTACAGCGGTCCACTCTCCCGCAACCCGCTGTACCCTCTACTTGAACATGGTGCTTTATGCTTCATATTATTATCCAATGATGTGTTGCCATCCTATGATGTCTGAGTAGATTTTCGTTGTCCTATCGGTGGTTGATGAATTGCTATGATTGATTTAATTTGCTTGTGGTTATGTTGTTGTCCTTTGGTGCCCATCATATGATTGCACGCGTGGATCACACCATAGGGTTAGTTGTATGTTGATAGGACTATGTATTGGAGGGCAAGAGTGACAGAAGCTTCAACCTAGCATAGAAATTGATGCATACGGGATTGAAGGGGGACCAATATATCTTAATGCTATGGTTGGGTTTTACCTTAATGAACGTTAGTAGTTGCGGATGCTTGCTAATGGTTCCAATCATAAGTGCATAGAATTCCAAGTCAGGGATGACATGCTAGCAGTGGCCTCTCCCACATAATACTTGCTATCGGTCTAGTAAAGTAGTCAATTGCTTAGGGGCAATTTCGCAACTCCTACCACCACTTTTCCACACTCGCTATATTTACTTTATTATTTCTTTATCTAAACAGCCCCTACTTTTTATTTACGTACTCTTTATTATCTTGCAAACCTATCCAAAAACACCTACAAAGTACTTCTAATTTCATACTTGTTCTAGGTAAAGCGAATGTCAAGCGTGCGTAGAGTTGTATCGGTGGTTGATAGAACTTGAGGGAATATTTGTTCTACCTTTAGCTCCTCGTTGGGTTCGACACTCTTACTTATCGAAAACTGTTGCGATCCCCTATACTTGTGGGTTATCAGTGATCAGTGTGTGATGGCGTTGGACTGATACTCTGGAAGTTGGGAGCGCAAATTAGAGTAACAAGAAACTTAATTTTGCTCGAGTGTTGACTGTGGTCAAGAAAAGAAGGGACTACAAGTTGTAGGTGGAGTCATATGGAGTCTTTGGAGTAGCAGCGGTTCTCATGGGATAAGCTCAAGTCCAGTGTACATGGAAGTTTGATGCATGGACAAATTCAAGATGGTGAAGAATATTCGCCAAGGTGGAGTTTGTTAGAGTTGTGTCGAATATAGTGTACAAGATAGGCTACGGTTGGACTTGAAGTTGTATTGTGTTTAGATAGGATATGGAGTCATGTTCAAGTAAGACACTTGTATCCTAGGCCTCTTTTATATAGCGGGGGTAAACACATGATGTAGCTTATGCCAACATAATTGCACGGGAGCACAGGGGAAGCCGGCGGCGTGTGCCGGTGTCGAGGACGACCTGATGTGGTATTGTCGCGGTATCTTGGGGAGGAGCGTCCATAGTCAGGCCTCGGGAATGTAGCTATATTGATGAACCTCGTTAACAAATCTTGATGTTGTTCTCGTGTAATTGCTTGACCCTCAGATGATCGATGGTATGCCTTGAATTTATTCTAACAAATCTGGCTAGGATACGAGCCCAATCATAACACAAGCTAGGATTGCGTATCGAAGCTTCTTGAATTTTCTAATTTGCTCTCACATCTCGTTGTTTTCGAGTTGCCTCTCATCTAGCTGATGTCGCAGTGGTCTATGGTAGTACTCCAGCAGCTTGCTTAAGTATTTCTTCACAAGATAGGCCCATATCCATGTGCGGAAACAGACTCATTTCTGCAACATATGTATACATAATGATGTGACCAACGTGAGATTTGTATGCATGCCAATTTGCTGACACGGAGAGAGATTTTCTGCCATATACTTTTCTACGGCCAGCGTGGATGAAGAACTCTCGTTCTAGATTCCATGTTGTGTAAGAAGCTTCCTTATCAAGAGGGCATTGACAGGCGCAAAGCAGCACGGGTGGCCTTGCCGGATTCAGGCTCACTCCGCCGTCGGTGGCGCACGATTTGCCGCCGGATCGAAACAGACACGCTGCTGTAGCGAGATAATTCGTCAAACATGACCGACTGCATGTGCCACGGTGGAGAGCTCATGGCCGAGCCAACATGGCCAGAGGCCCAATTTTTTGGTTCTATAACTATACCTAAAAAAAATTCCACCCTTTGGACGGCAAAGTGAAACCCTAGCCCATGCTTTTGGGCTGGGCCCATCGGCCCGGACTGCCCATACCTAGATGTTGTAAGCACTTGCTCCATCTTTCCATAATGTAAGACGCTTCAAAAAAGGATGTTGTAAGCACCTAGTGGTATTGTTAGTCTCAAAACGAAAAACAAAACCTAGTGGGATTGTTGATTCTAAAAGAAAAATCTAGTGGTATTATTGTGGAAAGTTTAACCACGAGTGGCACTTTTGCAAAGAAGTGGATTGTGCAGTAGGAGTAGGAGCTTCCTTGCTCTGTTCCCAAGCCAAGATCAGAATTCAGAAGTTGAGAGCCCCCCAAAAAACAAAGGGACCCACGCGCAAAATGCTCGCGCTCCTGCTCTCCCCGCCGGCGGCGCCTCCGCCGTGCCTCGCGACGCTACGGCGGCGGCCTCCCGCGCCCCGCGCCTCCTCCGCCCCCGGCCGCGCGGCGCCCGCCCTCCGCGCCGCGGCCGTCCGGCCCCGCCTCGCCGCCGCGGCGCCCGGCCCCGCCGAGCCGGAGCCCGCGCCGCTGTCCGCCGAGGAGGAGGCCGAGCGCGCCAAGCTCGCCCAGGTGCCGCCCCGCTCCCTCCCCCGTCCCCCCGCTGATCTGCTGAGCCCTAGTTAGTAGTGACAGTTTGTGATACCATCGTGCTTAGTGGGGTTCCTGTTGCCCAACCAAAAGACCAACGCCGGCTCTGCCTCCTGGTCTAGTGCCTCTGGGAAATTCAGATTCTCGCAGCCTCTTGCCGTTTGCCCGATTGCTGCACGAATGACTGGGAAACCGTGAGGTACATGCTGACACTTCAGAGTTCGTGTTCATTAAGGATATGCAGACAGAGCATGGGCAATCCTTGTTCAATCCTGCAGGGCAGCAGGCCTGATACTGAGCAGTGGGGATGTAGTTCTTCTTCCAAGCAGGGCTGATACTGGGCCAAGGGGTTGTGGGTTTTTTTCTACCAATGGGAGCTTTCCCTTCACCGCCCCCATGGGGGTGGTCCACAGGGTTCATAACTACCCCTCTTACTACGGGGCGTTTACCTAGCCAACACTTAGATACCTGCATCAACTAGTATATGTTTTGGGATGGATTTTTCTTTTCTCTCCACACGCTTAATTTGTGCATCCACTTGCTCTCTGGTTAAAGACACTTTGCTGCACACCTTTTCTTTGTTCTATCAAAATCTTCGTGCTAATGAGGTGGCTACATGACTTCAACATGATATGTCAAACTTTCAATATTATTTTATCCACGATTCCTAAAGTTGCTACTGTCGTTTTGGTATTCTACTCTTAGTATGATATCTGGCTAAAAGTTAACGCTGTAAATCAAGTGTCCAGGTGCTGTTTCAGAATATGGTTTCCATGGTCCACTGATGACATTGCTTCTCTTCATGCTGTTTACTCGGCTCATATATCATCTTTTGCTCTGTGTTTTTTTTTTGGTTTGCAGGTTAGCAAAAGGCTAGAGAAAACAGCGCGGAATTTCAAGAATTTGGGTACCCTGGCATTCTGGTCTCAGTTGGTGTGCACGACCGTTTCGGCTGGGATCTTGTCGTTCTCCGCAGTTGCTACCGGGAATGCAACATCTCCCTTTACATTCTATGCGACCGGATTTGGCATCATTGCCGCCTTTATGTCAGTGTTCCGGTCATTTGGTTACATCCGTCTTTCCAAAACGCTCAGGAGGACAGCAACCGAGCCTACAAAGGTACTCCCGTTTCCCAAATAATTGTCCCACTGCGCTATCGTTTTCTTTGCTGAAAAGCCATTGCTTCTACGCACCCACTGCCTTTGCATATAGGAGTATGTTGCATGACGTCGGACCTTGCCTACCTGTCGACAATCAACTTGATCTCATAAACACACCCAACTCATTTGATGGCATATGGTACCATAATATCATGGTACAACAATGCATCACCGCTACTTGATCTCTTTTGAAGTAACATAATATTGCTTGGTTCTGCTTATATGTGCATTTTAGCCAAAACTAAGTCGAGTGGCTCCTTCTACAGGCCCCTCCGCGTGCGGCTGTGGTTAAAAACCTGAGGAACAGTATTGTACTCAGCGTTGTCGGG
Source organism: Triticum urartu (assembly GCF_003073215.2). Classification (NCBI taxonomy): domain Eukaryota; kingdom Viridiplantae; phylum Streptophyta; class Magnoliopsida; order Poales; family Poaceae; genus Triticum; species Triticum urartu. The sequence continues at coordinate 690,960,965 of NC_053028.1, forward strand.
ATGGGTGCTGCGGTCCTCGGGATGCAGGCGACTGTTGGTGCTTTGGTAGCAAAAGCTCTCACTACCTCCTCGGTGCCCTACTACCAGGGGATATCTGCTGGCCAGAGCCCAGTTCTTGCTCTGGATGTTTTTCTCGTTCAGGTATGCATTGTGTCTTCCCTTCATTTTGATTGTTTGCAGAACGAGAAGAGCTTCCAGGGGTGGTCCTTTTCCTCCCATCTTGCAAAGTGGTCTGTTTGAGTTTTGTAATGTGATCTTTGATCTACAGGGTTAGTAACAAAATGTGCAATCTTCACAAATATAGTAATAAGAACACCTTTAAATTGTCGGAGTTAGGATCGCATTTTCTACTACACTCCTTCAAAACCTAAGAAAATATTACGCTCTCCGATCCATATGAATTGTCACTGAAACGGATGTATCTGGGGAGTAGAATATTTTTTTAACTTGGCACTTCATTTTGTGTATTAATTGCCATTGTCTCTCATCATGGACAGGCTTCAGCCAATACCATCCTCTCGCATTTTCTCGGGCTATCGAGCTCGCTGGAGCTACTGCGGTCCGTGACAATCTCTCCAGCGGATGCCGGCCCCGTCCCTCGACCGGCATGAGCTACATACAAACACGGCATGCGGCTCCTGTTTTTTTTCAACTTTTTTGGTTCCGCAACTGTATTCTGGCAGCAGCTTTTTTTTTTCATTCTTCCTTTTTGTGTGTAGATCTTCTCGTTTGGTGACAAGTATCAGTATGTCCAGCTAGCTTGATTTTGCTCATGTGCAACTATCTACATATACTTGATGAAGAAAAAGAAATCGGTGCTGTCGAACCTCTGCTTATTACTTCAAACATATGTAGAGAAGTACTCCTGTACACGCCTACGTTTTGCGCCATCTGCTGATAACATAACTATCTGATACACGAACGGCATACCACTATACCAGCGTGTGACAACCATGGATGCCAAACACCCATGGGGCTATGGTCCACAGGTACACGCACAGGAAAACAGGCTCACAAGGCAAGCTTGAAATAAAGTTGCATTGCTTCTTTCACAGATATGATATGTGTTTTTACATTCAACACACAGGTAATACAGCCAGTTGCTCCCACTCTATGTTTGAGACAATGTAACCTATGCATAAGTACAAGATGAATGGAAACGAGATGTTAAAAAAGGAAAGAAAAAAGGATGACAAGGCATGTTTTCCCTATCTATATATGGATATGTCGAAGAGAAAACCCAGTCAGCGCCGCAGCTTGGTGTGGCGCAGCAAAGCACTATATCAACAGCGGGTATCCGAAATAACCGAAAAACTTGTCAAACCCTTGTTCTTCTCGCCGGTCCGAGTCAGCTTGAGCACCAATCTGCATGTCCAAAACTTGAATCCCCTTAGCACTGTCCCATCAGCCATCAAACTCTTTACCCTCATGATCCGAAGCGGCTTTGCTTGTGCATCAAGATTATGAAGGCCCGCATGCTGAAATGTTGAACTTTCCCCTGGTCCAAGTTCAAGCAGCAGTTAGCCTGTCACACTCTTGCCGTTCTCATGATCCGAAGAGGTTTGATTAGTGCATCAAGATCATCAGCCTCCGTGCCAAGTTCCCCTGAGTCCAGTTCCATCAGCTGTATGCCGTCCGGCGCATCAACACTCTGTATGCTGTCCGGCGCATCAACACTCTGTATGCTGTCCAGCGCATCAACGCCTTCTTCACCATCAATGTCAAGTGTGATAAAGTCAGTGAAGTCCCCACCTGAGAAAATATCATGTTGCTGTTTCTGTCTGTCATCTTGGCCTGAAGAAACTTTGCTTGTCTCGCTGTCATGTCTAATGCTGGTGTCAAAATACCGTCCCCAGCTACTGTTTTGGGGGGTGTCTGGTCTGCTTCTCTTAGGTTTGATTGTCTTCTTGGTGGGGTGATGAAGTTTGCACGTAGATTGTTGTGGGCACTCTCCTGTTGCCTCAAAGACTGGGCATGTGTAGCTGTGCTTTTTACGACACTGCTTGTAACAGAGGATTAATTCAAGACCATGAAAAGATTAGCAATGGAAGCCCCAAAAAGATCATGGAAGCCCCAAAGTTCAAAAGCTGAACCTGGTTGCAATGCAAAACCATGCAAAACTACACTGCAAGCATATCTGGCACAAACAAGTTCCAATAACAAAAAAGAACAACCTACTAACAAAATCTTCATTTTGATAACCTATCAACAGTTAAACGCTAAACCACCCACTGGATAATCCTCGTTGCCACGACTAAGAACATGCATGTCCTCCTAGATCCCAGCAAAAACACAAGAAGTCTCATGCAGTAAATTATACCTACCAAGAACTTTAAATTAATAATACTAAATGATTGGCAGGAGGGTAGGGCATATTATAGTTTACATCACATTCTGTAAGGGACATTTTTCACAATGGTTCAGTCTGGGTTTTTTTTTGGCAAGTTAACTATCAGCTTTTGAGGACAATGCTGAATTCCACCCCCTAGCAATAGTAATACTTGAATAAGATTGAAAGATTTCAGTAGTATCATTAAGTACCTCATCACCATCTGCACAGTATCCCTTTAGAAAATCTTCACAGGCAGGAGCCTTAGAGTTCACTTTCACATGCCTATAGGGACAAGCTGTGTTGGTACAGAGACCTGCCAGAATACAAATCTTATGATCAAGAAAAATGTTGCAGAAACAAAATTCTAAAATGATGCACTGCGAATGAAATGAATCACCTTTCAGAAAATAAGAACAGTCTTGCATTCTTTCCGGGAGGACCTGCAGAACATACTCTTACAATGAAAGAAGTGTCAAATGCAAGATAGGCAATAGAATCAAGAAGAAATGTCTTACCTTGTGAGTGAGTTTACAGCTAGTATCAGAACACAGGCCTTTAAGAAATTTAGTGCAAATAGTCACTTTAGCAGGGTCATGAATATAGCGACACTCGCCCTTAGGCTTCTTGCACTCGCCAAACCGAGTGAAGAATTGACAGTACTGTCGTTTCTTTGCCAGGCGTGATCTAACAGTGTGCAAACTCCATCGAACTTTCTCATTTGCTAGCATGCGAGTTACTTTTTTGGGGTTTCTAACCAGTTGGTTACCTTTGCTAACACGCACATATCTGTTTCAGAATAAAGAGAATCAGAGAATAAATCAAAGTTGAAAGATCCTAGATGCAAACAAGTTCTATTTTAAGACAGCATCATGCAAGCAATAGCATATGGTCAAAAAGATACCCATTGCAAGTTGATGACCTCCTCAAATCTGAAGATGCTTGATTGTTGTTTCTTAACTGATTGCCGGCAACAGATAAAGAGTATTGATCTGCAAATTTTGACCAATATCAAGTAAAAACAAAAAATTATATACTGACCAGATGAATGATCAGTGTCGTTACATCCACTGGAAGCACTGCTATATGCAATTACTATTAACCAATAAGAGAAGGTCCTTAAATTATGGCATAAGAGAGCATGTCTCATGCACTGCACTTCAAAATGGAATCGCCACAAAGTGATGATTTAGCTAACTAAGACCAGCAGTAAAATGTCCAGCCAGTAGGTAATTCAACTTTAGACTTGTAATATAGTGGACCACAGAAGTATTATAGAATAAAAATGCAACTGGGAATCTGTCTTGCAATATGGTGTAGCATGGAAGTTATGTTATTACACTAAAAAAGAGCAATTGAGAAGCAGGAGCAGCCAAACTTATGTATCTCACGTATAAATTATTTTAGCAGTTGAGTCATTCTTCTGTAGTGGCAATAAGTTTAACACATTACCATTTCTTCCAGTATAATGGAGATATTGCCGTTTCCGTTTTTCTCCTCTCTTTTTCTCAACGTCAGCAACTGCCAATGTAGCCTCCTGCAATCCAGGTTGTAACTTTATAAAATGCACCATATATGCACTACACAATAATGTGGTCTTGATATGTAAATGGTTAAATGCATTTTCAAAAGTTGGTTGCATGGCTGCTCTTATGACTAGTTAAATAGCAGTCAAGTATAATCAGCACTAATATAGGCAAGAATCAGCATTCTCGTTAGACATTAGCCGACAAAGTAGTTAGAAACTTCTTGAGAGACAAAAAAATTCAACCAGTAACATAAATCAAGTCGTCTCCCAAATACTTCTTGTGGGCTTCCCATCAGAACATAATACAACAACAGCAACAGCAACAGCAACAACAACAACAACAACAACAACAACAAAGCCTTTAGTCCCAAACAAGTTGGGGTAGGCTAGAGGTGAAACCCATCAGAACATAATGATCTGATGAAAATAACTCCAACTGGCTCTTACGGAATACTGAATACGAAAAAATATGCACAAAGAATATCAATTAAGTTACCTCGTTAACCTTTTGAGAACGCTTCTCAAGAGATCGTGACCATTTCAAACTTGATCCACCAACACTTAACACGCCAGATTTCCGTATAGAGAATCCATTAGTTGAGACAGTATAAATCATATCTCTCTTCTTGGTTTGTAATAGTTTTCTGCTACATGATAAGGGGCAAAGACTTGCTATAAACAAATTGAATGAATGGCTCAATAGAGAAAGAAAGAAGTTCAGGCTAGTCTGCTAATGTTACCTGACTATTCGTAAGGAGCTCACATTCTGAGTGTGACTGTTTCTAAAATTCTTGCAGTATATTTTTCTTTTCCATGGAAGAATACGTGGGAAGGCCTTCGCATAACTAGTTCCCGCAGATCCTTTCCTCTGTGGTTGTTGCCCACTGAGTGTCCACACGTGCGAGGAAGTTCCCATATTATTTGTCCGAAGAGCTGCATTTAGAAAAGTTTGAGCAAATGGTAGTTTAATGAATTAGCATTGCTTTCTTATTCAAGTATAAGGTTGCAGTTGTGGTATGCCTCAGAAGGAAAACAAAGAATACAAGAAAACAGAATACCTTTATGTGGTCTCTCCTTTAAACCATTGATACTGTTGTTCGAGGATGCAATTTGTACATTACTCTCACCTGAATTTAAGCTCTCAGCAGGTGCAATCTCTTTTGTATTCTGACCATCAGAGGAAGATGAACTCAAAATAATCTGATTTTTCCGCTTCTTGAAATATAAATCAGAGGCTGTGGGTGGCTGCTGTGATAAAACCTTATCTGTAGAACTTTTAGTCGGGTCATCAGGGTGCTGCCTCTGTGCAGCAACCAATTGATTTGATTTCGGTCTAACATAAACCACTTTACTAGCATCTGAGGGTTCAGGTGTTTGTGCACTTTTAATGCTTGGGGTATCAACACCTGAGTTTAATTGCCTAGCCGAATCTTCTTTTTCAGTTTCAGGAACATGCTGCTTGGGCAAAGTTTTAGGCAACTGCTCTGGGAGGCTTGTGGTTGAATTGATGGATTTGGCATGAAGTGGTAAAGGAGGAGTCTTAGGTCTTTCAACTGTAAAGCTCAAACGTGCTGCAGAATCATTTGAATCAACTTTCCTGACAAAGTTCATGCTTCTCCTCATCACAGGCTTATTCAACTTATTCTGAGTATCCAGACTAGAAGAATGAGAAAGTTTTCCTGTTGCTGGATTTCTAATAAGGGCGTTACCCTTGCGTATATAAGAGTTTTGAGTTTTGTCATTCCGCCTTGGTGGTTGTTTAGGCGGTAATCCTGAAGGCTGTGAACTGGGCAAAGATGTAGAAGATGTCATGTCACCACGATGCCATGTCTTGTGCCTTGGATTTGAACTTGCACGAGGAGGCTCTCGGGATGAACTGGGCAAATTCGCCCGTTTAGGAGCTACCTTGGGAGGCATAGAGCTTGTACAATTCATCTGAGGAGACTTCCCCACAGGGTTTCCAACCGAGTCCAATCCTGCTCTCCTGCTATCCTCCTTTGGTGCTAAGACTGGCAAACTAATAGAAGGTAAAGTAGATTTGCATGGTTGATGATCCTTTTTAGCTTCTGACACAATGGATTCAATCCAAGAAGACAACAAATCTCGCTTTGTGCTTGAGTTAACCACAGAACCTTCAGTATTACTGTTATAGGTATTATTATCTGGCTCAACAGATACCTGAGGAGAAAGCGTTGTATCCATCACATCAGTAGATTCCACAGCTGGGATGGCAGGTTCAATTGGGTTACCCACAGGATTATCCACCATCTGATGATCATGTTGATCAACAACATTTATTGAACTAATAGAGTGCAAACCAGAGAGAACTACCTCCCCATGTTTCTCAACATCACCACTGATTCCTTTATTACTGTCATAGGTATTATCCGGCTCAACAGATACCTGAGGAGAAACTAGCTCTGCATCCATCACATCAATAGATTCTACAGCTGGGATAGCAGGTTCAGTTGGGTTGCCCACAGAAATATCCACCATTTGATTATCATGTTGATCTACAACATTTATTGAACTAATAGAGTGCAAACCCGAGAGAACTATCTCACCATGTTTCTCAACAACGCCACTGATCTCTTTGGGTGTCAATGAGTCTGACTGAGGCATATCACTACCAGATACAGATAGCCTAATGCTGTTAACCTGACTAGAGAAAGCATCCACACTTCCACACTGCTCCAAACCTTGTGCAGTATCATGATCCTGACTAACAGAAGTGTCATTATCCACGCTCTGATCCAAACCTATCCTATCTTTCCTAACAGTAGCATCGTTAGTCACAAACTGCTCAGACATAGCAATGCTGTTGACCGCTGGCGGTAAAGTCAGCCAATTTTGAGAACCTACACCAACTGAGTCATCATCAGCCACACCTTTTTGTTTTACAAGACTATCAAATTCTGACACTGTGGAAACATCTAATCCTTTCTGCCCTTCCAGCAGCTCATGGTTTTCCTTGAGCTGTCGCTCACTTTCGATGTTATTACTGAAATAGAAATTACTGCCAAGTGTCAAAGTTGTAGGAACAGACTGCTCGCTGTTACCAGAAGATGAAGATTCACGGGAATGTGCCAAGGGAAAATCAATCTCGGGAGACAGATGACCTCTATGAAGATTGATCAGTTCTGCTACCTGAGCTGTAGCACCCCTTTCTATACCATTATTCAAAACAATATCCCGGGTTAAATCCTCCATAAGATCATCATCTAATGGTGGCACATTCATGCTTTCAACATTTCTGGAACATGACAGATTAAAGAAATCTCTACCTTCAACTTCCATGGGAGCATCTGTTTCATTGAAAGCAGTTCCGTCATTGAGAAGATCTTCCTTGTGGCTATTGCCGAATCCACCAGCTAAATTAAATTCTGGAGTGCTCCCAGAATTACATGTGGTGGTAGCATGTCTTTCAGTTGACCCCATGAGGCTTTTGCCCACTTTCCTCCCAACAAACTTGCTCATGGTAGTTTCTGATGTATCAGGAGCTTCCAAGTGGTGTATTGTTTTCAAAGTGTTAGTTTGACATAATTCTATGGGGATTTGGCTCTCTTTGGTCCTGGTATCCTCATTCACATCGAGTTCCCTTGTATTAGAAATCTTCACATGGTGTGCCACAGAAACATTACCAATACTATTTTCACCTAAACCAGTCAGAATCATACCCTCACCTTTCTGAGCACCCTTTCTCTTGCATATAGTAACTTCTGGTGTACTACTTACACGGCGAACATCCTCTTCGCTTGTGTTAATCAAGATGTCATTGTCTTCCCTCCTAGCATCCTCACTTCCAGAAATTTCTGCCGTATCATGATTTACAGTAACTCCATTTGTGCAAACAGTGTTTTTTTTACTGACATTCTTAGGAGCTCTGCTCTCTTTCATGCTAGATTCTGTATGCCTATTAGAAATTCTCAGAGGATTACTTGTAACTGCAGCACTCGTTTCACCTGAAAGAGGCATGATTTCACCCTCCTCCTGATAATTATCATTCGTAGACACCAAAGTTGCACTCCTAACACCTGAATCCATGGAGCTCCTATCTCCTTTCCCAGGATGCTCACTTCGTCTTGTAGCAAGTGCTTCTGTAGATTTAATGGCTGAAGCAGCAATAGTATCACCTCGACCCATGGAGCTTCTATTGTCTTCCTTTCCAAGGTGCTTACTCCCACTACGATTTGTTGAATCAAGAATTTTCTTGGACTCGATGGCTGAAGTGGCTTTCCTTTTACGTGGATTTATCGAGTTGCTATTTTCACCCTTCTGGACATTCACACCATTACCAGCTCCAGCTGTACCACTAGTGCTTACCATATTATGTTCAGATACAGTATCCTTTTCCAGCGATGAGGTTATGATTTCACCCTCTTCTTTTTCAGAAGCATTTGCAATAGCATCAATATTATCCCTCTTCTCAGATACAATTTCGCTACTAATTTGTTTATCCTTGCCAACAATCCTCCTCACAATCTTCTTGATAACTATCTTCTTCACTTTCTTGACACCAGCCACAGGACGACCAGCTAAGCCCAGACTTTTACTAGGGGAATCTGACACATTCTCCTGAACATTATCATGCTTCCCAGGAAGCTTCTCAACAAACCCTTCTTTTTCCTTGGACTCCGGTGAAGGTTTCACAAGAACTGAGGACAACACCTTCCTAACATTCTTTCCAGCATCCTTCTGTATTACTTTAGTGCTGTCAACCTCATTACTACCAGCACTTTTTGCCTTGCAGTCCACAGAGATCACGCTGGCCAATCCCTTTGAAGCAGAGCCGGCAGTGCTCGACTTGGCTGGTGAAATATGCAAGGCCTTTGGCGGTGGCGGTGGCGGCGGCCGTGTAGCAGCAGCAGGGCCCTCCTCTATCCTCTGCCACACAGAAAGTCTCCTTGGGGCAGGCTCCTTCTGCGGAGTGCGCCTCGGATGCGCGACAATGGTGGCACGTGGCGAGCGCGGCGAGCCACGCTCGCCAGACAGCGTTGACGTCTGTGAAACCATCTGAATCTTCCTGCTGCCCTTGCTGTCGCTGTGTGTTGAGAAGCTCTCGTGGCTGTAGCCAGGATGCGCAGGGGCCCTATCTACAAAGCTGTCAACCGCGGCGTAGCTGGCATGGGGCTGCTGCCTCTGATGGCGTGAAGGCAGCGGGCCAGAGCTGGAGGTGCTCTCGATGTCGACCCGGTCATGTAAGGCGCACCGCTGCTTCTTGCGCGGGCTGGGCGGCGGCGAGAGACGGTGGTGGTGGGGGGACGTGTATCTGCGCCTGTCGTCCTCAGGCTCCTGGTGAGCAGGGGCGTATCTGCGCCTGTCTTCCTCTGGCTCCTGGTGAGCAGGGGGGTATCTGCGCCTGTCTTCCTCTGGCTCCTGGTGAGCAGGGGCGTATCTGCGCCTGTCGTCCTCGGGCTCCTGGTGAGCAGGGGCGAATCTGCGCCTGCGCTCCTCAGGGTCCTCCCACGGGGGCTGCTGATGCTGCTGTTGATGGTGGTGGTGGTGGTGCTGCTGCTGCTGCTGTTGATGGTGGTGCTGTGGCTGCTGATGCTGCTGGTGGTGGTGCTGGTGCTGGTGGTGGTGCCCAGCGTTGCGGCGGAACTCCTCGTCGGGGTGGCGCTGGTGGCCGTGGAAGTGGGGAGCGGGCGAGCTGTGGTACGGGGGCGGTGGCGGGGGCGGGGTGGAGTAGGCCTCGGGAGGAGGAGGCGGGGAGGGGCCGGCGTAGGCGGGACGGTGCGGCGGCGGCGGCGGCAGGGGGGGAGGCGGGGGCAGCTGCTGGTTGTGGTAGTGGTGGAGGCGCGGGTGGTGGTCGGAGGGGGGCGGGTGGTGGTACGGCGGCGGCGGGAAGGCCTCGTACGGGTCGTACTGCTCGTGCCTGGACCGCACGGGCCCGCCGCCCCCTCCCGGCGCGAAGTGGCCGCCGTTGTGGTGGTGGTGGTGCTGCTGGGCGGGGTAGTAGTGCCCGCCGCCGCCGCCGCGGCGGTGGTCGTAGGGCGGGGCCGGATCCATGGCCGCGCGCCGAGTCGCCGGTGGGGGGAGGGGAATTCTAGGGTTTGCGCGAGATCTCTCGCGGGTGGGGAAATCGGCTTTGGCTTTGCTTGTGTTGCTCTGCTTGCTTGGCCAGCCGGCAAGGAGACGGCAGGAGCTGGGGGTGGCTGGCGCTAGGGTTTGGGGTGGGGTGGGATCGGATCTGTGGATGGCGTCGGCCGGCGGCGGTGGGCGGGGCGCGTGCGTACGGTGCGGCGCCAGGGTTGGGTTGGCCTTAATACTAGGTAGGTAGGCCGGTTCGCATCGGCTAGGCAAGGCAAGGCACGCGACCTGTTCCGACGGTCGAGGATGTCCGGCGACGGCCGGACCCTGACCCTTCTCTCCCACGTGCCACATGCGTGACTTGCCCTTGCCTTCTCTTTTCTTTTTCTTTTTTTTCAAGGGCCGACTAGTGTCTTCTCCTCCGGCGGTCCACTCCCCATGCTCCGTCGGCCAACGACGATGCGAAGGTGATGGCTGCAGTGAGGAACAGGTCGGTTCGTCGCGCGCCCTCTAACCATGGGGGGAGGGGGAGGCTGGTCTGGCAAAGGCGATGGCCACAGCTGGGTAGAGCTCGGTTTGTCGCGCCCCTCGGGGGAGGGGGGGGGGAGGAGATGAGAGGTGGCGGGATGGCCATCGGAGGAGGGTGAGGGGCACCACGACGGCAAGGTGTGAGGAGTGTTGGGGTGGTCAAGACTCAGGACGACGGGCTAGCAAAGATTCGATAAGGCAAAAAGGTGACGAAGGTCAGTTAGGACGGTAAAAATAGAGTGATGATATCATGTCGTCGTCGAACTGGGTCTGTTATGATTCAAGGGGTCGACAAGAACCCGCGTGGACAAGGCTAACTAGTAAGAATGTTATGGAGTTACCCATCACATTGGTTTGCTTTAACTGTTGGTAAAATAAAATGGAGCATGCATCAATATGGTGTGTTTGGACAGACAACTCCCATATAGGTCCAGGAGTTGATGTATACTTCCTATGTCCGGGTTTGTTGGACCAGAGGGCCGGCGAAGGCCGCTGGTATTTATAAGGCCACCTCGATTATAGTGCTTAGTTAATCAAGGGAATCAATAGCTTTCTATTGTGTGCAATGCGCGGTTTAATCGTGGTGTCTCTCTCTGAAAGGGCATGCAAGGCTTTTGTATACGTAATCGCGTGGGGATGCATGTGTGCCGAGTAAATTAGGGGGTTATCGAGGAATTTATATGAGTAAATTTCCCACGTTAGTTGGTGGTTTCCATATAGTTATCTCCACACGTATTACCATGATCTTGCCTCTCTTGGTTGAGAAGATGCGAGAACGCAAACCAAGTGAAGATTGAGGGAGTGAACTAATGAGATGTGGTGATTCTCGTGGAGGTTGTATCTAGCATAAGCCACTATTTTTTTGTCCATTGATTTGGGGCCCCATTAGCAAAAAAAAATTTGCCATGGTGGGCCAAAGAAACAATACCATGTGGAGCGCCGGAAGGGCTTCATATACTAGTTCAAGTTTTAGAAAGTTTGTAGTAAGAAAGTGGGTCAAAGCACCATCAGGCAGGCACACATCGGGTAAGAGCACAATATGTGTAATGCTCATCGATAGATTGTAAAGAAAAATAACACGACTCATGGACACAAGTGGCATGGATGATTGTAAGGTCATTTCCCTACTTTGTGTTTTGGAGGATGATGACAACCCTTTATTGACCTAATCTTATGCTAAGTGTTTCAGGTTTCGGTTTTAGGTCTTCTTCGGTTAGCTATTCTCTTTGAAGAAAAAAGGATCGAAGGCGATGTTTTCTACACGTTTGTTTATCTCTTTTGGTCATAGGGAACCCGTACTATCAGGAGGGAATCCACATTGCAAAGTGTTGGGGGTATCCATTCACGTACACTTACCTCACCCCTCTCTTGTCTTCCCCTTCCTTCCTACTGTCTACTGTGGGCTCCAACGGTTGTACCGCTCTCCGGAGCGGTTGTACCGCTAGGTCTTGGCGCTGACCAGCTTTGTTCGAGCGGTTGTACCGCTGCTTCCGGGCGGTGGTACCGCCAATGCTCAACAAGGACTAGGGCGGTTGTTCCAGCCAGGCACCGCCCAAGTACCGGTCTGGCCTCTGTTTTGATGCGGTACTCGTGCGGTGGTGGCCCGGTTGGTCCGGTCGTACCGGTACCACTGGGGTCCGGAGCGGTTCTACCGCTCATGACTTAGCCGCTCGAGCGCTCGAGGCCATGCGGTTGCACCGGCCCGGTACCGCTCGATTACCGCACTCAGGGGTGACTCCCTTCTGTGTTGGGGAACGTAGCAGAATTTTAAAATTTTCTACGCATCACCAAGATCAATCTATGGAGTCATCTAGCAACGAGGGAGAGGGGAGTGCATCTGCATACCCTTGTAGATCGTGCGCGGAAGCGTTCAAGAGAACGGGGTTGATGGAGTCGTACTCGTCGTGATCCAAATCACCGATGACCTAGCGCCGAACGGACGGCACCTCCGCGTTCAACACATGTACGGTTGGGAAGACGTCTCCTCCAACTTGATCCAGCAAGGGGGAAGGAGAGGTTGATGAAGATCTAGCAGCACGACGGCGTGGTGGTGGAAGCAACGGTGATCTCGGCAGGGCTTCGCCAAGCACAGGGGGATGGAGGAGTGTCACGGGAGGGAGAGGGAGAGGCCAGGGGCTAGGGTGCGGCTGCCCTCCCTCCCTCCCACTATTTATAGGACCCCTAGGGGGGCGCCGGCCCTAGGAGATGCCATCTCCAAGGGGGGGCGGCGGCCAAGGGGGGTGGAGTGCCCCCCAAGCCAAGTGGGGCCCCCCACCCCTAGGGTTTCGAACCCTAGGCGCAGGGGGAGGCCCAAGGGGGGCGCACCAGCCCACTAGGGGCTGGTTCCCCTCCCACTTCAGCCCATGGGGCCCTCCGGGATAGGTGGCCCCACCCGGTGGACCCCCGGGACCCTTCCGATGGTCCCGGTACAATACCGATTACCCCCGAAACTTTCCCGATGGCCGAAACTTGACTTCCTATATATAAATCTTCACCTCCGGACCATTCCGAAACTCCTCGTGACGTCCGGGATCTCATCCGGGACTCCGAACAACTTTCGGGTTACCGTACACTAATATCTCAACAACCCTAGCGTCACCGAACCTTAAGTGTGTAGACCCTACGGGTTCGGGAGACACGGAGACATGACCGAGACGACTCTCCGGTCAATAACCAACAGCGGGATCTGGATACCCATGTTGGCTCCCACATTCTCCTCGATGATCTCATCGGATGAACCACGATGTCGAGTATTCAATCAATCCGTATACAATTCCCTTTGTCAATCGGTACGTTACTTGCCCGAGTCTCGATCGTCGGTATCCCAATACCTCGTTCAATCTCGTTACCGGCAAGTCACTTTACTCGTATCGTAATGCATGATCCCGTGATCAACCACTTGGTCACATTGAGCTCATTATGATGATGCATTACCGAGTGGGCCCAGAGATACCTCTCCGTCATACGGAGTGACAAATCCCAGTCTCGATTCGTGCCAACCCAACAGACACTTTCGGAGATACTTGTAGTGTACCTTTATAGTCACCCAGTTACGTTGTGATGTTTGGCACACCCAAAGCACTCCTAAGGTATCCGGGAGTTGCACAATCTCATGGTCTAAGGAAATGATACTTGACATTCGGAAAAGCTATAGCAAACGAACTACACGATCTTTGAGCTATGCTTAGGATTGGGTCTTGTCCATCACATCATTCTCCTAATGATGTGATCCCGTTATCAATGACATCCAATGTCCATAGTCAGGAAACCATGACTATCTTTTGATCAACGAGCTAGTCAACTAGAGGCTCACTAGGGACGTGTTGTGGTCTATGTATTCACACATGTATTACGATTTCCGGATAACACAATTATAGCATGAACAATAGACAATTATCATGAACAAAGAAATATAATAATAACCATTTTATTATTGCCTCTAGGGCATATTTCCAACATTCTGTTCCTATGCGGTGGTTGGGCGGTTGGTCCGGTTGTTCTTTTCAACCGGTACTACCGCCTGGTCGCCCGGTTGTACCGCCTGGTAGGGTTCTGCACATAGACTGTGAGTCCCGGTTGTACCGGGACTAGGAGCGGTTGTACCGCTGCAGCACTGAGAGCACAGTAACGGTTGGATTTTTAGGGTTGCTATATAAGGGTGCTTCTTCCACCTACCACATCCACCTCTAACCTCTCTCTTTCCACCATTAATGCCACTCAAGCTCTCTTTGCCCGATCTCTTTCTCTAGCCACTCAAACTTGTTGATTTGCTAGGGATTGAAGGAGGAGACCTAGATCTACACCTCCACCAAAGGATATTTGCTTCCCATACTTTCTTGTGTGGATTTTGTTACTCTTTGGGTGCTTTGTGCACCCTAGACGGTTGAGGTCACCTCGGAGCCATATTCCATTGTGGTGAAGCTTCGTGGTTTCGTTGGGAGCCTCCAATTAAGTTGTGGAGTTTGCCCCAACCTTGTTTGTAAAGGCCCGATTGCCGCCTCCAAGGGCACCAATAGTGGAATCACGGCATCTTGCATTGTGTGAGGGCGTGAGGAGAATACGGTGGCCCTAGTGGCTTCTTGGGGAGCATTGTGCCTCCACACCGTTCTAACGGAGACGTACTTCCCCTCAAAAGGAAGGAACTTCGGTAACACATCCTCGTCTTCACCGGGTCCACTCTTGGTTATCTCTTACCTTTACTTGTGCAAGCTCATTAGTGTTACTTCTCTTGCTTGCGTGTTTGCTTGTTGTTGTTGCATCATATAGGTTGCTCACCTAGTTGCATATCTAGACAACCTACTTTGATGCAAAGTTTAATTTGGTAAAGAAAAGTTTAAAAATTGTTAGTTGCCTATTCACCCCCCTCTGGTCAACCATATCGATCCTTTCAATTGGTATCAGAGCCTCGTCTCTTTATTAAGGACTTTGCCGTCCGAAGAGTATGGTTGATACCGTAAACGGTGTGGAGGAACACTCCGGTGTGAATCCGATCTCGTCTACGGGCGATGGGGGAACCTCGGTCTCTCGTGAGGAGTTCAATGTGGCCTTGGAGACATTGAAAACCTCCATGATGACCGAGGTTGAAAGCATGTTTACTAAATTCATTGAAGGGCTTAAACTCTCCACCGCACCATTGAAAGTGGGTGATCCCACTGACAAGGTGATGGATGCTATCTCCGACAAGGGGGAAGCTAGTAGTGAAAAGGCTCCTTCTTCTATTGGTAAAAATGGCACCGGCATCTTTGCTCATGTGGAACCACCACTTGTTTATGGTGGACCGGTTCCTTCCACTCATTTGAATCATGCCGGTCCTCCCCCTAAGATTGTGAAAAATGAGGACTTTGATTCTTGGGTTTATCGCTTTAAGCGACATTTAAATCATGTGAACACTAATCTTTGGAGAATCATTGAAGAAGGTTTCCATCTGCATGATCCAAGCAACTTCACTCCTCGACGAGCCGCGGATAATCAATTCAATGAGAATGCTCTCTTCATCATCCAAGATGCTATTCCACTCGAAGATCTACCTCATCTTCGGCCTTTCGCCTTGGCGAAAGATGCATGGCTTTGTGTTGTTTCTCTCTACCGGGGAAGCGCAAGCATTCAACGCTCCAACTATGAAGTAGTGCAAGATGAAGCTGATGAGTTTGCAATGAAAGAAGATGAAGAACCTCGTGAGCTTTATCAGAGAGTAACCAAACTCGCAGTCTCACTCCAAGATCACGGGAGCAAGGATACGGATGACAATTGGATCAAGCGCAAATTCCTCAAGGCAATGATTCCTTACCACAAGGCCATGTCCTCCGTTATTTGTCAAAGGCCGGACTTCCACACTTTGACCTCAAGTGAAGTGTTGGATGAGTTTGTGGCTATGAACATCTTGGACAAGACCGCCGACAATGCGGTGCTTCGTTCTCAAAGGGCAAAGAAGCCCAACCTTGCATTGAAGGCCAAGGTTTGCGTTGAAGAAGAAGAAGAGGAAGAAGAGGAAAGCAATCCCGAAGATACAAAGTATGCATATCATGAACACATGGCACTTGCTTCAAGGCAATTTTGGAGTAAGAAAAACTCAAGGCCAAACTTCAACAAGAAAAACTCTAGTGGCACGAAGAGCAAGCAACGTGTAAGGACTTGCTACAACTGTGGCAATGTGAGTCATTTTGTTGTGGAGTGCCCGTATGAGAAGAGGGAAGACAATGGTGGCAAGCTCATTCGAAAGGACAAAGCCAAGTATTTCCCCAACAAGAGCAACTTCATCAAGAAAACCCCTCACAAGGCTTTGGTGGTTCAAGAAGAGTACCATGAGGATGAGGATGATGGTGAAGATGGTGAGTCGGTTGCCATGGCCTCCGTTGCCATTGCAAAAACTCCACGAATATCTCTCTTCGACTCACCCAATGAGAACATCACCGCCAAGTGCCTCATGGCTAAAGCCACCAACAAGGTAACTCCCAACATCAAAACTATCATCATTAATAATCCTTCCTTGACGGATTGCATTGACGAATATGAGGGATCTAATGTGGAAGAAAATGAGTTTGAGTCCTTTATGGGTAAACTCAAGGGTAAATCCAAGAAGCATTTTGTAGCTCTCTTGGAACAACTTGGTGAAGCCAATGACGTGATCGAGTCTCATGAAGATACCATCTCCAAGATGGAGGGGCATAGTTGTGACTATGCCAATGAGATTTCGGATCTTTCCCATGCTCTTGAGGAAGAGTGTGGTCTTCGTTTGGCTCTTGAGGAGTCACACAACGATGATCATGCTAAGTTAAAGAAAGATCTTGATCATGCTATCGTTGTTTCTCGTGTGCTAAACTCCGAGAAGGCCAAACTTGGGGTTGATCTTGTTAGACTCAAAGAGGAGTTTGATCTACTTGACAAGGCTCACAAGGTCTTGAAGGGTGCTCATGCTAGCCTCAAAGAGTCTCATGATCAACTCCAAGTAAAGCTAACCAAGGAGAAAGCCACCTTTCCTCGTATGATGTTAATTGATAATGAAAATGCTACTAACCCGTGTTGTGAGCATGTGCATCTTGTTGAGGAGAACGCTAAGCTAAAGGTGCAACTTGAGAAATGTCTTGTGTCTTGCATACAAGGCGAGAAGAGCCTTGTCGGTGTCAAAACCGGCGGATCTCGGGTAGGGGGTCCCGAACTGTGCGTCTAGGCCGGATGGTAACAGGAGGCAAGGGACACGAAGTTTTACCCAGGTTCGGGCCCTCTTGATGGAGGTAAAACCCTACGTCCTGCTTGATTAATATTGATGATATGGGTAGTACAAGAGTAGATCTACCACGAGATCGGAGAGGTTAAACCCTAGAAGCTAGCATATGGTATGATCGTTGTTCTGTATGTTGTCCTACGGACTAAAACCCTCTGGTTTATATAGACACCGGAGAGGGTTAGGGTTACACAAAGTCGGTTACAATGGTAGGAGATCTATATATCCGTATCGCCAAGCTTGCCTTCCACGCCAAGGAAAGTCCCTTACGGACACGGGACGAAGTCTTAAATCTTGTATCTTCATAGTCCAGGAGTCCGGCTGAAGGTATAGTCCGGCCATCCGGACACCCCCTAATCCAGGACTCCCTCAGTAGCCCCTGAACCAGGCTTCAATGACGACGAGTCCGGCGCGCAGATTGTCTTCGACATTGCAAGGCGGGTTCCTCCTCCGAGTACTTCATAGAAGATTTTGAACACAAAGATAGTGTCCGGCTCTGCAAAATAAGTTTCCACATATTGCCATAGAGAGAATAATTTTTACACAAATCTAATCTGCTGACGTATTCCGTAGCGTGACACACCGCGGCCAAGCCTTTATCCGAATCGTTTTATTATCCCACCTCAGCGCGTCATGCGAGGCAGTTTCCTTGGCACGTCTTCTTAAAGCAGAGATCGTGTCCCCTTATTCCGGGATTCTCATCAATACGGGCGTGGGTAACCCAACCGCTTCTAGGACTCCTAGATTATAGGCAAGTCCAAACGGCCACGGAGAGGACGCTTGATATTCACCCTCTTTATAAAGGGACAAGGCTTTTATTTTTTCCCTCCCGTGCTCAATTGAATCCTTCCCCCCACCTCAAGCTCAAACACCCAAAGTTCAGGTCAGGTGCTCCAAACCTTCAATCATGTTCGGATCTAGCCTTCAAGGCTGATGGGTGCCTTCCTCCGTCACGGAAGAAGATATCAAAAAGTTGAGGGAGGCCAGATATCTGACCGCCGAGATTTTGCATCGGCTGCCTGCCCGAGGGCAGGCCGTCCCCTCCCCCGAACCCAACGAGAACGTCGTGTTTGTCTCCCACTTCCTCCGAGGTCTAGGCCTTGCTCTGGATCCTTTCGTCAGGGGTTTGATGTTTTATTATGGGCTAGATTTCCATGATCTAGCTCCGGACTCCTTTCTTCATATCACGACATTTATTGTCGTGTGTGAGGCTTTCCTCCGGGTTACCCCTCACTTCGGCATGTGGCTTAAGACCTTTGAAGTAAAGCCGAAGATGATCAAGGGGCAACATGCAGCGTGTGGAGGTGCCTCAATATGCAAGATGACGGGAGCTCCATGGCCCAAAGGTTCCATTCTAGAGGTGTCTGAATTGTGGCAACAGGAGTGGTTCTACATCACGGCTCCTAGAAGTGCCAAGTGGGCGGCCGCCCCTGTTTTCCGCTCGGGCCCTCCCCCACAACTGATGTCATGGATCAGCAGAGGTCTGAGCTGGGGTCCAGCCAAGGACGTGCCTATACTGCAAAGCCGCATTCGAGATCTCTTCAATGGAGATTTTAGTTTGGTTGTGGTAATACAAGTTATGCTGGTTCGTCAAGTCCAGCCTTGCAAACGCCGGCCCCTTCGCTTGTGGGAGTTCAATCCCGAGGGACCGCGTGTCATTCAAAATTTCCTCGGCCTGACGCACGAGGAGATGTACAAGTCATTCTTCGGACCTCAGGTAGAGTGTCCGGAAATCACCGAGGACGTGGGCCTGAGCAGTAACCGCGCCGCCGAACAGGTAAGGAATCTTCTGGCCGAACATAATATCTCTCATTTGTTACAAAGTTATTTCTGAGAGTTTGCTTTTTGACTAGGACTGGCTAACAAAGGCGAAGTTGATTCGGTGTTCGGCCCCCCTCCCTGAGGGTTTGGACAATCCGGTATTGGAAAAGATGCTCCAGGTCGCACCTTGCCTGGAGCCCTTGAAGGAAGATATTGGGAAGGATAATCCGAGCGGACGCGGGCCCCCAACACGGCCCATTCGAACCGAGGGAGCGAGAGTCTCCATGAAGGAAGACGACCGGAGGAGGAAAAGGACTGCGCTCGGGGATTCGGAAGCCGAAGCTTCCAAACGGGAGAAGAAGTCTCCCATAGAGAGTCCTACCTTGGGGGGGGGGGTGCTTTTGCCGCACAAAGTCCGTGGGGGGATCAATTCTCAAGCGAGTCGTAAGTGACCCGAAATACTTTAATGGTACAGGTATGCCATATTTTTCTTCTGAGAAAATAACCACCGCATATATCTTTGCAGTTCGGGCCTTAGCCCCTCCCAAATGAGCTCGTCTTCGGGGGATCTTCTTCCAGAGATGATGGAGAGCGAAACGCCTCCTCCGGACTCCTCCGCTCCGGAAGCGGGCGACCCCGAAGTGTCGTCGCGGAGGGCCTCTCCGAGTCCGGTGAGGCCAGAAGATAATCCCATTGACCCTCAAAGCTCCCAGTGACCGGCTCCCAAAGAGAGCGGACAAAAGGGTCCGGCACCGTCTGGTGTGCGATCGGATGTTCTGAGGGAGTTGGTGGGGCGAGCGGCCATCTCAGATGAACACTGTGTGCTGATGAATACGGTGATGGAGAGAATCTCGTCCGCCGAAAGCGGATTGCATGAAGCTTTTATGAGTCTACTGACAGGCTTTGAGATACGTAAAATAATGTATGATAGTCCTGCACATGCTAGGTGTGCCCTGTGTAGATAGTAGCCCCTGAGACTCTGGTTGTCGTCGGAAACGACGACGAACATAGGATCATATTCCCAGGTAATAACCATACTGCCTCTATGTGCAGGTGATGGAAGCTCCGGTGGCTAGCCGGACTAGCGAGTTTGCCCATTTAAAACGGCAGTTGGATGCGGCAGATGCCGACATCGAGCTTGTTAACAAAAGGCTTGACGAGGGACAGGGTAAGTGTCATTATCTGATAAACGCCACATGGTAAGAGCAGCATGATGCCAGTATCTTTAATATGTTGTGACTGCAGATGGAGCTGCCACTGTTGAAGCCTTGCGGGCAGAACTTGCCCGAGCCAAGGAACAAGCAAGGTTTGGTAATGCGGCTGCTTTGAAGGCGGCCGAAGAGTTGAAAGCCGAGAAGGCCGCGCATGGCGAGAGCCAAGATAAGATGGCCAAGATGGCCATAGAATTAAAAGCCGCCATCGACCGTTGCTGGGTTCTTGAAAAGGAAAACCTAGCGAAGGCATCGGACCTTGAGAAGGCTGCTGCGACGAGAAAAGACATTCGCTCTGCTATGAGGGTGAAGAAGGAGGAGCTGCGGGAAGCCGGGGATATTGTAGCCAGGAAATCCTTTATGTTGCGGAGGAAGTTCGGAGATCCACGGTATGCTTCTCTGGATCGGCTGTGGAGTTCGGAGGATGTGTATATGGATTTGGCGGTGAGCGCTGCCGATGCGGCCAAGTACTTCCAGGGTCAGACGGCCGTGAAGTGGACCAGCTATTTTGGACACAATTCCATTCTCCTGAGCGTCCGCTTTCATTGACTGACCAATTAGCCGAATGGGCCGAACTAAATAGGTTGTTCGGACTTGCCATGAGGTCTGTTGTGGATCAGCTATGGCCAGAAAGGCCAAAACCGAACAACTATTTCAGCTTGGTGCAACAGTTCCTTGACGTGGTGCCGCGCATTAATGCGATGAAGAGGTCGGCATGCATAGAGGGCGCACGGATGGCCTTTGCCCGTGTTAAAGCATACTGGGCGGAGATGGATGCTACCACTGTTGCAGCGCGGGATTCGGCCATAGGTCAAATGGCTGCTGAGCACTACTTTGAAGAATTTCTTGAGGGTGCTCGTTTGATAGAGACCCAGTGCTCAAAAAATATTATGTTTGAGTGATATGTAATCTCATTGTAAGCGAAATGCTTTTATAAATTTTTATAAGGCTATTTTTATACTTTTGCCTGAAAGTAATATGATGCCTCCTGGGCGGCCGTTTATGTATACATGTGTATAACCTGAAAGATTGCAGCCGTCGGCTTCAACCCCCACGCATATAATGCGGAGGTGCTCGCAAAAAACACGCGTTCACACTTAACCCAACGTCTTGGTCCTATTAAGGAGGTGATAGCGGAGCGAGCGAGGCAACCGGACTATAATGCTTTAGCACTTTCACTTAGCCATAGGAGTTTGACAGTGGGGCTACTAAATAGCCCCTGGTGGCTCCGCACTCTCCCGATCCCGGGGTGCGTACATGCCTGGCCGGAAAACGGCCCTTCGTTAAGGTGGAGGAATTCTAACATTCCAACAGGTCATCGAGTGGTTGACCAGTCTCATGCTATATCATGACAGTCAGTTTTCGGCTTTCTCTACTGAGGTGCTCGTCCGGATGAACCAGGGCACAATCGAAGTAGTTCTCCTGGTGCTACCTTAGCCGGTAAAGCGGAACGTAAGGCACCAAAACACAGGAGCCGGGCAAACCCAACATTTGACCAAAGACAATGATTCGGAGCTGATGCATATAAGTCCAAACTCGCGACGCGGAACACTCCCTAAGGTATTCGGTCTTTGTGGTATAAATCGGGCCTAAATAATGGTCTTTGTAAGAAGCCCCTTGTGTCCAGGTACGTGCATTGTTCTGGCGTGGCCACATGCCAAGACGTCAGCATCCTTCTCAACGGTGGATATGTATCAACAAGAGACAGTAAAAAAGGTTTACGCAGGGTCTTAATATAAAAAGAATCCTTGGAGCGGGTCCCTGCTGCATGTCTGCGCCTGTGTCTCCGTTGTGCCGTATCCTGGACGGGTGTAGCACGATGATCGTCTGTAAAAGAGAGGAATTTAGGTGAAAAAGTTGTCGTGCAAAAAGATAGTTTTTAAAGAAACCATGTATAATTCAAGATGAGAAAAAATTGCCACTTGTCTGCGCGCGTTGAGCCCCTTGTATGGACAACTAGGGGTGTGACCATTTATTCGGTATAAATAGCGGCGCCGGACTTGATTAGTTGTGTCTGAGGTCTTGATGACCTATTGGATGCTTTCACTGGTCCGGGCGCCTTTAGTGTGCGGCTGCCAAGGCAGACGCACTCTCTTCGGCGCGCAGAGATCGCTTGATATTTTCGTTCACTGAAATGATGCCACGTGGACCGGGCATCTTGAGTGTGAGGGAGGCGTAGTGTGGTATTACATTAAAGCGAGCGAAAGCTTCGCGTCCGAGCAGTGCTTGATAGCCACTTTGGAACGGAGCGATGTGGAAGGTTAAATGCTCGCGACGGAAGTTATCGAGGGAGCCGAATATAACTTGTAGTAGGAGGGAGCCCGTACAACGAGCCCCTGGGCCTGGCGTTACTCCTTTAAAGGTAGTATTGCTATGGCGAATTTTTGTTGGGTCTAACCCCATCCCGCGGATTGTATCCTGATATATTAGGTTTAGATTGCTGCCACCGTCCATCAAGACTCGTGTGAAGTGATATCCGCCAATTACTGGGTCTAATACCAGGGCAGCCCATCCTGCGTGTCGGATACTTGCTGAGTAATCGCGATGGTCGAAAGTGATCAGTTGAGACGACCAGTGGCAGGACTTCGCGGTGACAGGCACTTGGGTATATTTTCCTGGGAGTGCCGCGTTGTTTTTTCCCTTGATCACGTGTAACACGTTTACTATTTTGACTTCTGGTGGAAATTTCTTTTGTTCCCCAGTGTCTTGCTTGGGAGGCTCGTCCTCGTCTTCACTTGGTGTATCCTCCCCCTTGTGTACGGCGTTGAGCTTGCCGGACTGCTTGAAGACCCAACATTCGCTGTGGGTATGATTAGCAGGTTTACCAGGGGTACTGTGGATCTGACATACTTGGTCCAGAATTTTGTTGAGGCTGGACAGTTCATCCCTGGTGCCTTTAGAGGGCGGCTTTTGACCTGGCCGAGAGCTTTTGAATCCGGCGTTTACTGCCGTGCCCTTCGTGTTGTCTTCTTTATTCCAGCGTTTGTTATTGCTGTTGTGCCATGATTTCCCGTTTCCATCTCTAACTTCAGATGTACTAGGGTCGCTGGCGCTGCATCTGGCTAGCCAGCTGTCCTCACCCGCGCAAAAGCGGGTCATGAGGCTTGTTAATGCGGCTATCGTTCTCGGCTTATTTTGGCCGAGGTGTCTGGCGAGCCATTCGTCACGGACGCTATGCTTAAAAGCTGCCAAGGCTTCAGCGTCTGGACAGTCGACAATCTGGTTCTTTTTAATAAGAAACCTGTTCCAAAGCTTTCGGGCTGACTCTCCGGGCTGTTGAGTTATATGACTCAAATCGTCTGCATCCGGAGGTCGGACATAAGTCCCTTGAAAATTTGCCCAAAAGGCGTCTTCGAGCTCTTCCCAACTTCCAATGGAGCTTTCGGGGAGGCCTTTAATCCAGTGACGAGCTGGCCCTTTGAGCTTGAGGGGTAAGTACTTGATGGCGTGGAGATCATCTCCTCGAGCCATATGGATATGAAGGATGTAGTCCTCAATCCAGACCCCAGGGTCTGTTGTTCTGTCGTATGTCTCTATGTTTACGGGTTTGAATCCCTCTGGAAATTCATGGTCCCGCACCTCATCGGTGAAACATAGGGGGTGTGCGGCACCCCTGTAGTTGGGTGTACTGCGTTGTTCGAATGTTTGTTGTGTTGCATTGTATGCTGGGGTGCGCTTGCGTGGTCCATAGATGGATCTTGTTGCACCGGCCTTTGGGTGCGAGCCCTCGCATGGGTCGCGTGTTGTATTGTGAGTGGTGTTGTATGCCGCTCTGTGTTGGTAGAGGGGTCGTCTATCCGGCCAGGTGGCTGCTTTGATATTTGGTTGTGGGGGGTCTGAGGCCTCCTCATCGAATTCAGGTAGCAGCTTCCGCTTTGGGTAGCTCTTGGAGGGGCGATTGTCGCCGTACCTCGCTGTTGTGTTGAGTATTTTACTCCATCTGATTTGGAGTGTGTCTTCCGCATCCTTGAGACTTTGCTTCTGCTTTTTAAGACTCCTCGCAGTGGCAACAAGCCTTTTACGGGCATTCTACTGCTTCGGGTGCCTATCCGGCGTTATGTCGTCCGAACCATTATCCTTGATAGAATTTGTTTGTTCGGTTTGATTATCCGGATTGCCGTTGTCCGACAGCGGTTCGCCCTGCTCCAGCGCTGGGTCTGTGTGATCATTATTTCTGTCGAGGCGGGATTTGGGGCGGCGCTTGCGTCGCCGCTTTGACTGCTTCTCGAGGGAACAAGCCTTCAATGCGTCCTTCCGCTCCTCGTCGTCATCTTTTGGTGCGTCCACCATGTATACGTCATATGACGAGGTGGCTTTCCGGGGCCCAATAGGCGCTGGTTCTTCATCGTCTCCTTCATCGGCGTCCATACCGTTGATGTCTTCGGAGTCGAAGTCGAGCATGTCGGTTAAATCGTTGACAGTGGCTACAAAATGGGTGGTGGGTGGGCTTTGAATTTCTTCATCGTCTGTATCCCAACCTTGCCGACCGTAGTCCGGCCAGGGCTCTCCTGATAAAGAGAGAGACTTTAGTGTCTTTAGAATATCGCTGAAAGGCGGGTGCTGAAAGATGTCCGTGGCAGTAAACTCCATGATCGGCGCCCAATCGGATCCGATTGGCAGGGGCGCGGAGGGTTCGGAGTCCGAAGAGGAGTCCGGCTCCTTGGAGTCACGAGTCTCGCGGAGTGCGGGGCTGGTGTTTGGCTCGATCGCCGTTGGGATCGCAGCCCTCGAGGCGGCGTCCAACCACCCATCCTCGATCGGCGCAATTGGCTCCGAATCAAGGGTCGAAGCCGATGCGGGTGCAGCCTCCAGGGCACTGCTCGGTGGCAGAGCTAGATCTTGCTCATCGTGACAGTGCGGCGCGCTCGGCAGTGGCTCGAATCCGATGAAGATCAAGTCCCTGCGGATGTTAGCCGTGTAGTTTAAACTTCCAAATCTAACCTGACGGCCAGGGGCATAGCTTTCGATCTGCTCTAGATGGCCAAGTGAATTGGCCCGCAGTGCGAAGCCGCCGAAGACGAAGATCTGTCCGGGGAGGAAGGTCCCACCCTGGACTGCATCGCTATTGATGATCGTAGGAGCCATCAAGCCTGACGGCGACGACACAGAGGAACTCTCAATGAAAGCACCAATGTCGGTGTCAAAACCGGCGGATCTCGGGTAGGGGGTCCCGAACTGTGCGTCTAGGCCGGATGGTAACAGGAGGCAAGGGACACGAAGTTTTACCCAGGTTCGGGCCCTCTTGATGGAGGTAAAACCCTACGTCCTGCTTGATTAATATTGATGATATGGGTAGTACAAGAGTAGATCTACCACGAGATCGGGGAGGCTAAACCCTAGAAGCTAGCCTATGGTATGATTGTTGTTCTATATGTTGTCCTACGGACTAAAACCCTCCAGTTTATATAGACATCGGAGAGGGTTAGGGTTACACAAAGTCGGTTACAATGGTAGGAGATCTATATATCCGTATCGCCAAGCTTGCCTTCCACGCCAAGTAAAGTCCCTTCCGGACACGGGACGAAGTCTTCAATCTTGTATCCTCATAGTCCAGGAGTCCGGCTGAAGGTATAGTCCGGCCATCCGGACACCCCCTAATCCAGGACTCCCTCAAGCCTCAACGACCTCTTGACCAACCAAAAGGGAGTGGTGGCCAAGGAAGGGATTGGGTACGTGCCCAAGTCCAAGAACGAGAAGAAGAATGACAAGGCCAAACGACCTCCTCCTCTCAAGCAAACCTTTGTGAAGGAGGGTGAGGGTGCTACTAAGGAGAAGGAGAAAAACTCCATGAAGGATAGTGATGCCAAGAAGGGAGACGCTCCCCTTCCCAACAAAGCCGGCGACTTTAACCCTTCTTATGTGTTGTGCCGCGCTAGAGATGGGCATGTTTATGCCAAATTTGTTGGTTCTCCTTATGAGTACATTGAATGGTCTATTTGGGTTCCTAAGACCCTTGTTACTAACATCAAAGGACCCATTACAAAATGGGTACCTAAAACCAAGCATTGATCTCTTGTAGGTGTTTACTTCCGGTGGGGGATCATGGTTGCTCGATAGTGGAGCTACTAATCATATGACCGGAAGCAAGGACTTGGTGGTGGACGTGCAAAAGATTCCACCCATGCCCACCAATGTTGAGTGGGGTGATGCCTCTTCTTCTAAGGTATTGGGACTCGACAAAGTTGTCATTTCTCATGATCTTACGATCGAGAAGGTCATGCTTGTTGAGTCCCTTGCATACAATTTACTTTCCGTTCGTCAACTAGCACTCATGGGCTTTGCCACTTTCTTTGATATTGATTCCGTGGCCCTCTTGTGGAGCAAGACTCTTAAAGTAGCCTTTCTTGGGCATGTCGAGAACGGTCTCTATGTGATTAACTTTTTGAAGTGACCCACTAAGACCGCGACATGCCTAATGGCTAAAGTTGACGTGGGATGGCTTTGGCATCGCCGTTTAGCCCACGTCAATATGAGATCTTTGCAAAGTCTTCTCAAGGGGGACCATGTTCGTGGACTAATAAATGTTAGTTTTGCTAAAGATCGTGCTTGCAGTGCTTGCATCGAAGGAAAGCTACATGAGAAGGCTCACCCTCCCATGACTATCATCTACTCGAAGAGGCCTTTGGAGCTCCTTCACATGGATCTCTTTGGACCTCCATCCTTTGATAGTCTTGGGGTAGAAAGTATTACTTGGTGATTGTAGATGACTATTCAAGATACACTTGGGTATATTTCTGTTGGAAATATGCCCTAGAGGCAATAATAAATTGATTATTATTATATTTCCTTGTTCATGATAATCGTTTATTATCCATGCTAGAATTGTATTGATAGGAAACTCAGATACATGTGTGGATACATAGACAACACCATGTCCCTAGTAAGCCTCTAGTTGACTAGCTCGTTGATCAATAGATGGTTATGGTTTCCTGACCATGGACATTGGATGTCATTGATAACGGGATCACATCATTAGGAGAATGATGTGATGGACAAGACCCAATCCTAAGCCTAGCACAAGATCATGTACTTCGTATGCTAAAGCTTTTCTAATGTCAAGTATCATTTCCTTAGACCATGAGATTGTGCAACTCCCGGATACCGTAGGAGTGCTTTGGGTGTGCCAAACGTCACAACGTAACTGGGTGGCTATAAAGGTACACTACAGGTATTTCCGAAAGTGTCTGTTGGGTTGGCACGAATCAAGACTGGGATTTGTCACTCCGTGTAAACGGAGAGGTATCTCTGGGCCCACTCGGTAGGACATCATCATAATGTGCACAATGTGACCAAGGAGTTGATCACGGGATGATGTGTTACGGAACGAGTAAAGAGACTTGCCGGTAACGAGATCGAACAAGGTATCGGGATACCGACGATCGAATCTCGGGCAAGTATCGTACCGATGGACAAAGGGAATTGCATACGGGATTGATTAAGTCCTTGACATCGTGGTTCATCCGATGAGATCATCGTGGAACATGTGGGAGCCAACATGGGTATCCAGATCCCGCTGTTGGTTATTGACCGGAGAGTCATCTCGGTCATGTCTGCATGTCTCCCGAACCCGTAGGGTCTACACACTTAAGGTTCGATGACGCTAGGGTTATAAAGGAAGTTTGTATGTGGTTACCGAATGTTGTTCGGAGTCCCAGATGAGATCCCAGACGTCACGAGGAGTTCCGGAATGGTCCGGAGGTAAAGATTTATATATGGGAAGTCTTGTTTTGGTCAGCGGAAAAGTTTCGGGTTTTATCGGTAACGTACCGGGACCACCGGGAGGGTCCCGAGGGTCCACCAAGTGGGGCCACAAGCCCCGGAGGGCTGCATGGGCCAAGTGTGGGAGGGGACCAGCCCCAGGTGGGCTGGTGCGCCCCCCACCAAGGCCCAAGGCGCAAGGAAGAGGGGAAGGGGGCAAACCCTAGGGCAGATGGGCCCTAAGGCCCACCCTGGTGCGCCTCCCCCTCTCCCCTCCCCTTGGCCGCCCTAGATGGGATCTAGGGGGCTGCCGCCACCCCTAGGGAGGGAACCCTAGGTGGGGGCGCAGCCCTCCCCTTCCCCTATATATAGTTGAGGTTTAGGCTGCCCAATACACATGAGTTCCTCTCCCTGTTGGTGCAGCCCTACCCCTCTCCCTCCTCGTCTCTTGCGGTGCTTAGCGAAGCCCTGCTGGAGTTCCACGCTCCTCCACCACCACCACGCCGTTGTGCTGCTGCTGGATGGAGTCTTCCTCAACCTCTCCCTCTCTCCTTGCTGGATCAAGGCATGGGAGACGTCACCGGGCTGTACGTGTGTTGAACGCGGAGGTGCCGTCCGTTCGGCGCTAGGATCTCTGGTGATTTGGATCACGATGAGTACGACTCCATTAACCCCGTTCACTTGAACGCTTCCGCTTAGCGATCTACAAGGGTATGTAGATGCACTCTCCTTCCCCTCGTTGCTGGTTTCTCCATAGATAGATCTTGGTGACACGTAGGAAAATTTTGAATTTCTGCTACGTTCCCCAACAATTTCTTCAAGAGGAAGAGTGAGACCCAACAAACCGTCATTGACTTTGCAAATGAAGCTCAACGACAACACAATGCAAAGATCTTGACAATAAGAAGTGGCAACGGCTCCGAGTTCAAGAACTACACCTTGGATGAGTTTTTGAGTGATGAGGGAATCAAGCATCAATATTCCGCACCTTATACCCCTCAACAAAATGGTGTAGCGGAGAGGAAGAACCGAACGTTGATGGATGCGGCAAGGACCATGATGGCGGAGTTCAAGTCTCCCTACAACTTTTGGGCCGAAGCCATCAACACCGCATGTCACGCATATAATCGGCTCTACCTCCGCAAAGGCTTGAACAAGACTCCATATGAGATACTCACCGGTAACAAGCCCAACCTCAAGTACTTCCGGGGATTCGGGTGTAAGTGTTTCATTTGCAAGAAAGGTGTCTGTTTGTCTAAATTTGAGGCTAGAGCTTATGAGGGCATATTTGTTGGTTATGCTACGAACTCTCATGCTTACCATGTTCTCAATAAGTCCACGGGACTTATTGAGGAAACGTGTAACGTGGAGTTTGATGAGAATAACGGCTCCCAAGTGGAGCAAAGTGGTACTTGTGATGTAGGTGATGAAATTTCTCCCTAAGCCATAAGAAGAATGGGTATTGGTCATATCCTACCCATTGAGGAACCCCTTGTGGCCGAAGGAGAAGGACAATGTTCTACTCAAGTGGAACCTTCACCAACCCAAGACTCACACGCTTCCGAAGAACATAGTGAGGGCCCTCAACCTCAAGAGCAAGACCAAGAGCAAGATCAATCTCAAGATGGTGTTGTAACATCAAGTGATGCCCAAGGTCAAGCTCCCTCCTCCGAGCAAGTTCAAGATCAAGAAAAAGCTCAAGACGATGCTCAAGATGATCAAGTGACCACTCCTCGTCTCACCCCCGAGGAGGAATTGGAGCGTCGTGCAGCCAAGGTTGCTTCCAAGCTCTCCACCAAGGATCATCTCATGAAGAATGTGCTTGGAAGCTTAAGAAAGGGGGTAAGCCCTCGTAGACAATTAGCAAACTATTGTGAACATCACGCGTTTGTCTCTTGTGTCGAACCCCACAAGGTCTATGAGGCACTCGAAGATCCGGATTGACTCAATGCCATGCATGAAGAACTCAACAACTTCGAGCGTAACAAAGTGTGGATATTGGTGCCAAGGCCGACGGTGAACCACAATGTCATTGGAACCAAGTGGATATTTAAGAACAAGCAAGATGCTCATGGGATTATCATTCGCAACAAGGCTCGTTTGGTAGCACAAGGTGTTGGGGATCGTAGCAGAAATTTAAAAAAATTCTACGCATCACCAAGATCAATCTACGGAGTCATCTAGCAATGAGAGGGAGAGGAGTGCATCTACATACCCTTGTAGATCGCGAGCGGAAGCGTTCAAGAGAACGGGGTTGATGGAGTCGTACTCGTCGTGATCCAAATCACCGATGATCCCAGCGCCGAACGGACAGCACCTCCGTGTTCAACACACGTACGGAGCGAGGACGTCTCCCGCACCTTAATCTAGCAAGGAGGAGGGAGAGGTTGAGGAAGAGGGCTCCAACAGCAGCACGATGGCGTGGTGGTGGTGGAGCTGCAGTACTCCGGCAGGGCTTCGCCAAGCTCTTGCGGAGGAGGAGAGGTGTTGGGGAGGGGAGGGGCTGCGCCTTGGATGTGGTGTGCAGCCCTCCCCTTGCCCCTCTATTTATAGGGGAAGGAGGAAGGGGGGCGGCCCCCTCTAGATGAGATCTAGAGGGGGCCGGCGGCCAAGGGAAGGGGGCTTGCCCCCCTCCCCCCAAGCAAGGGGGGCACCCCTCTTAGGGTTTCCCCCTAACCCTAGGCGCATGGGCCCAAGGGGGGGATGAGCCCAGCCCATGTAGGGCTGGTTCCCTTTCCTCTACGGCCCATTAGGCCCTCTGAGAGAGGTAGCCCCTCCTGGTGGACCCCCGGAACCCCTTCGGTGGCCCCGGTACAATACCGATATGCCCCCGAACCTTTCCGGTGACCGTATGACAACTTCCTACATATAAATCTTCACCTCCAGACCATTCCGGAACTCCTCGTGACGTCCGGGATCTCATCCGGGACCCCGAACAACATTCGGTAATCACATACAAGTCTTCCTAATAACCCTAGCGTCATCGAACCTTAAGTGTGTAGACCCTACGGGTTCGGGAACCATGCAGACATGACCGAGACAACTCTCCGGCCAATAATCAACAACGGGATCTAGATACCCATGTTGGTTCCCACATGTTCCATGATGATCTCATCGGATGAACCACGATGTCGAGGATTCAAGCAATCCCATATACAATTCCCTTTGTCAATCGGTACGTTACTTGCCCGAGATTCGATCATCGGTATCCCAATACCTCGTTCAATCTCGTTACCGGCAAGTCACTTTACTCGTTCCATAATGCATGATCCCGTGACCAACTACTTAGTCACACTGAGCTCATTATGATGATGCATTACCGAGTGGGCCCAGAGATACCTCTCCGTCATACGGAGTGACAAATCCCAGTCTCAATTCATGCCAACCCAACAGACACTTTCAGAGATACCTGTAGTGCACCTTTATAGCCACCCAGTTACATTGTGACGTTTGGTACACCCAAAGCACTCCTACGGTATCCGAGAGTTGCACAATCTCATGGTCTAAGGAAATGATACTTGACATTTAGAAAAGCTCTAGCAGACGAACTACACGATCTTGTGCTATGCTTAGGATTGGGTCTTGTCCATCACATCATTCTCCTAATGATGTGATCCCGTTATCAATGACATCCAATGTCCATGGTGAGGAAACCGTAACCATCTATTGATCAACGAGCTAGTCAACTAGAGGCTCACTAGGGACATGTTATGGTCTATGTATTCACACATGTATTATGATTTCCGGATAACACAATTATAGCATGAACAATAGACAATTATCATGAACAAGGAAATATAATAATAACCATTTTATTATTGCCTCTAGGGCATATTTCCAACAGTCTCCCACTTGCACTAGAGTCAATAATCTAGTTACACTATGATGAATCGAACACCCATAGAGTTCTGGTGTTGATCATGTTTTGCTCGAGGGAGAGGTTTAGTCAACGGATCTGCGACATTCAGGTCCGTATGCACTTTACAAATATGTATGTCTCCATTTTGAACATTTTCACGAATGGAGTTGAAGCGACGCTTGATATGCCTGGTCTTCCTGTGAAACCTGGGCTCCTTGGCAAGGGCAATAGCTCCAGTGTTGTCACAGAAGAGAGCCATCGGGCCCGACGCATTGGGAATAACTCCTAGGTCGGTAATGAACTCCTTCACCCAGAATGCTTCTTGTGCTGCCTCCGAGGCTGCCATGTACTCCGCTTCACATGTAGATCCCGCCACGACGCTTTGCTTGCAACTGCACCAGCTGACTGCCCCACCATTCAAAATATACACGTATCTGGTTTGTGACTTAGAGTCATCCAGATCTGTGTCGAAGCTAGCATCGACGTAACCCTTTACGACGAGCTATTCATCACCTCCATAAACAAGAAACATATCCTTAGTCCTTTTCAGGTACTTCAGGATATTCTTGACTGCTGTCCAGTGTTCCATGTCGGGATTACTTTGGTACCTTCCTACCAAACTTACGGCAAGGTTTACATCAGGTCTGGTACACAGCATGGCATACATAATAGACCCTATGTCCGAGGCATAGGGGACAACACTCATCTTTTCTCTATCTTCTGCTGTGGTCGGGCATTGAGCCGTGCTCAATCTCGTACCTTGCAACACAGGCAAGAACCCCTTCTTGGACTGATCCATATTAAACTTCTTCAATATCTTGTCAAAGTACGTGGTCTGTGAAAGACCAATGAGGCGTCTCGATCTATCTCTATAGATCTTGATGCCTAATATATAAGCAGCTTCTCCAAGATCCTTCATTGAAAAACACTTGTTCAAGTAGGCCTTTATGCTTTCCAATAATTCTATATCATTTCCCATCAATAGTATGTCGTGAAGGAAATATGCCCTAGAGGCAATAATAAAGTTATTATTTATTTCCTTATATCATGATAAATGTTTATTATTCATTCTAGAATTGTATTAACCGGAAACATAATACATGTGTGAATACATAGACAAACAGAGTGTCACTAGTATGCCTCTACTTGACTAGCTCGAGACATAAAGATTGATATATTGGAAGCCTATATTTGGACATCGGAATTGTTCCGGGTGAAAATTGTCATTTTACCGGAGTACCGGGGGGTTACCGGAACCCCCCCGGGGGTTTATGGGCCTACATGGGCCATAAGGGAGAAGAGAGGGGCAGGCCAGGGCAGGCCGCGCGCCCCCTCCCCCCTAGTTCGAATAGGACAAGGAAGGGGGGGGGGCGGCGCCCCCCTTTCCTCTTCTCCCTCCCTCTTTTCCTTATCCAACAAGGCAAGTGGAGGGGAGTCCTACTCCCGGTGGGAGTAGGACTCCTCCAGGCGCACCCCTAGAGGGCCGGCCGCACCTCCCCCTCCCTCCTTTATATACGGGGGCAGGGGGGCACCCTAGAACACACAATTGATCCTCGTGATCGTTCCTTAGCCGTGTGCGGTGCCCCCTGCCACCATATTCCACCTCGGTCATATCGTTGTAGTGCTTAGGCGAAGCCCTGCGTTGGTATAAAATCATCATCGTCACCACGCCGTTGTGCTGACAGAACTCATCCCCGAAGCTTTGCTGGATCGGAGCCCGGGGATCGTCATCGAGCTGTACGTGTGCTAAGAACTCGGAGGTGCCGGAGTAACGGTGCTTGGATCGGTCGGATCGGGAAGAAGACGTACGACTACTTCCTCTACGTTGTGTCAACACTTCCGTTGCGATCTACAAGGGTACGTAGATAACACTCTCCCCTCTCGTTGTTGTGCATCACCATGATCTTGCGTGTGCATAGGAAAATTTTGAAAATTACTACGTTTCCCAACAGTGGCATCCGAGCCAGGTTTTTATGGTTTGATGTTATATGCACGAGTAGAACACAAGTGAGTTGTGGGCGATATAAGTCATACTGCCTACCAGCATGTCATACTTTGGTTCGGCGGTATTGTTGGACGAGACGACCCAGACCGACATTACGCGTACGCTTACGCGAGACCGTTTCTCCTGACATGCTTTGCACATAGGTGGCTTGCGGGCGACTATCTCTCCAACTTTAGTTGAACCGAGTGTGGCTACGCCCGGTCCTTGCGAAGGTTAAAACGGAGTCAAATTGACAAACTATCGTTGTGGTTTTGATGCGTAGGTGAGATTGGTTCTTGCTTAAGCCCGTAGCAGCCACGTAAAACTTGCAACAACAAAGTAGAGGACGTCTAACTTGTTTTTGCAGGGCATGTTGTGATGTGATATGGTCAAGACATGATGCTGAATTTTATTGTATGAGATGATCATGTTTTGTAACCGAGTTATCGGCAACTGCCAGGAGCCATATAGTTGTCGCTTTATTGTATGCAATGCAATCGCGCTGTAATGCTTTACTTTATCACTAAGCGGCAGCGATAGTCTTGGAAGCATAAGATTGGCGAGACGACAACGATGCTACGATGGAGATCAAGGTGTCGCTCCGGTGACAATGGTGATCATGACGGTGCTTCGGAGATGGAGATCACAGGCACAAGATGATGATGGCCATATCATATGACTTATATTGATTGCATGTGATGTTTATCCTTTATGCATCTTATCTTGCTTTGATTGACGGTAGCATTATAAGATGATCTCTCACTAAATTATCAAGAAGTGTTCTCCCTGAGTATGCACCGTTGTGAAAGTTCTTCGTGTCGAGACACCACGTGATGATCGGGTGTGATAGGCTCTACGTTCAAATACAACGGGTGCAAAACAGTTGCACACGCGGAATACTCAGGTTATACTTGACGAGCCAAGCATATACAGATATGGCCTCGGAACACGGAGACCGAAAGGTCGAGCGTGAATCATATAGTAGATATGATCAACATAAAGATGTTCACCGATGAAACTACTCCATCTCACGTGATGATCGGACATGGTTTAGTTGATTTGGATCACGTGATCACTTAGAGGATTAGAGGGATGTCTATCTAAGTGGGAGTTCTTAAGTAATATGATTAATTGAACTTAAATTTATCATGAACTTAGTACCTGATAGTATCTTGCTTGTTTATGTTGATTGTAGATAGATGGCTCGTGCTGTTGTTCCGTTGAATTTTAATGCGTTCCTTGAGAAAGCAAAGTTGAAAGATGATGGTAGCAATTACACGGACTGGGTCCGTAACTTGAGGATTATCCTCATTGCTGCACAGAAGAATTACGTCCTGGAAGCACCGCTGGGTGCCAGGCCTGCTGCTGGAGCAACACCAGATGTTATGAACGTCTGGCAGAGCAAAGCTGATGACTACTCGATAGTTCAGCGTGCCATGCTTTACGGCTTAGAATCAGGACTTCAACGATGTTTTGAACGTCATGGAGCATATGAGATGTTTCAGGAGTTGAAGTTAATATTTCAAGCAAATGCCCGGATTGAGAGATATGAAGTCTCCAATAATTTCTATAGCTGCAAGATGGAGGAGAACAGTTCTGTCAGTGAGCATATACTCAAAATGTCTGGGTATAATAATCACTTGATTCAATTGGGAGTTAATCTTCCAGATGATTGCGTCATTGACAGAATTCTCCAATCACTGCCACCAAGCTACAAGAGCTTCGTGATGAACTATAATATGCAAGGGATGAACAAGACTATTCCTGAGCTCTTCGCAATGCTGAAAGCTGCGGAGGTAGAAATCAAGAAGGAGCATCAAGTGTTGATGGTCAACAAGACCACTGGTTTCAAGAAAAAGGGCAAAGGGAAGAAGAAACCCAAGTCTGGACCTAAGCCTGAAACTGAGTGCTTCTACTGCAAGCAGACTGGTCACTGGAAGCGGAACTGCCCCAAGTATTTGGCGGATAAGAAGGATGGCAAGGTGAACAAAGGTATATGTGATATACATGTAATTGATGTGTGCCTTACTAATGCTCGCAGTAGCACCTGGGTATTTGATACTGGTTCTGTTGCTAATATTTGCAACTCGAAACAGGGACTACGGATTAAGCGAAGATTGGCTAAGGACGAGGTGACGATGCGCGTGGGAAACGGTTCCAAAGTCGATGTGATCGCGGTCGGCACGCTACCTCTACATCTACCTTCGGGATTAGTATTAAACCTAAATAATTGTTATTTGGTGCCAGCATTGAGCATGAACATTATATCTGGATCTTGTTTAATGCGAGACGGTTATTCATTTAAATCAGAGAATAATGGTTGTTCTATTTATATGAGTAATATATTTTATGGTCATGCACCCTTGAAGAGTGGTCTATTTTTATTGAATCTCGATAGTAGTGATACACATATTCATAATGTTGAAGCCAAAAGATGCAGAGTTGATAATGAAGGTGCAACTTATTTGTGGCACTGTCGTTTAGGTCATATCGGTGTAAAGCGCATGAAGAAACTCCATACCGATGGACTTTTGGAACCACTTGATTATGAATCACTTGGTACTTGCGAACCGTGCCTCATGGGCAAGATGACTAAAACACCGTTCTCCGGTACTATGGAGAGAGCAACAGATTTGTTGGAAATCATACATACAGATGTATGTGGTCCAATGAATATTGAGGCTCGTGGCGGATATCGTTATTTTCTCACCTTCACAGATGATTTAAGCAGATATGGGTATATCTACTTAATGAAACATAAGTCTGAGACATTTGAAAAGTTCAAAGAATTTCAGAGTGAAGTTGAAAATCATCGTAACAAGAAAATAAAGTTTCTACGATCTGATCGTGGAGGAGAATATTTGAGTTACGAGTTTAGTGTACATTTGAAACAATGCGGAATAGTTTCGCAATTCACGCCACCCGGAACACCACAGCGTAATGGTGTGTCCGAACATTGTAATCGTACTTTACTTGATATGGTGCGATCTATGATGTCTCTTACTGATTTACCGATATCATTTTGGGGATACGCTCTAGAGACGACCGCATTCACGTTAAATAGGGTACCATCAAAATCCGTTGAGACGACGCCTTATGAGCTGTGGTTTGGCAAGAAACCAAAGTTGTCGTTTCTGAAAGTTTGGGGCTGCGATGCTTATGTGAAAAAGCTTCAACCTGATAAGCTCGAACCCAAATTGGAGAAATGTGTCTTCATAGGATATCCAAAGGAAACTATTGGATACACCTTCTATCACAGATCCGAAGGCAAGACTTTTGTTGCTAAATTTGGAAACTTTCTGGAGAAGGAGTTTCTCTCGAAAGAAGTGAGTGGGAGGAAAGTAGAACTTGACGAGGTAACTGTACCTACTCCCTTATTGGAAAGTAGTACATCGCAGAAAACTGTTTCTGCGACACCTACACCAATAAGTGAGGAAGCTAATGATGATGATCATGAAACTTTAGATCAAGATACTACTGAACCTCGTAGATCAACCAGAGTGAGATCCGCGCTAGAGTGGTACGGTAATCCTGTTCTGGAAGTCATGCTACTAGATCATGATGAACCTACGAACTATGAAGAAGCGATGGTGAGCCCAGATTCCGCAAAATGGCTTGAGGCCATGAAATCTGAGATGGGATCCATGCATGAGAACAAAGTATGGACTTTGGTTGACTTGCCCGTTGATCGGCAAGCAATTGAGAATAAATGGATCTTCAAGAAGAATACTGACGCTGACGGTAATATTACTGTCTACAAAGCTCGACTTGTCGCAAAAGGTTTTCGACAAGTTCAAGGGATTGACTACGATGAGACCTTCTCACCCGTAGCGATGCTTAAGTCTGTCCGAATCATGTTAGCAATTGCCGCATTTTATGATTATGAAATTTGGCAGATGGATGTTAAAACTGCATTCCTGAATGGATTTTTGGAAGAAGAGTTGTATATGATGCAACCAGAAGGTTTTGTCAATCCAAAGGGAGCTAACAAAGTGTGCAAGCTCCAGCGATCCATTTATGGACTGGTGCAAGCCTCTCGGAGTTGGAATAAACGCTTTGATAGTGTGATCAAAGCATTTGGTTTTATACAGACTTTTGGAGAAGCCTGTATTTACAAGAAAGTGAGTGGGAGCTCTGTAGCATTTCTGATATTATATGTGGATGACATATTACTAATTGGAAATGATATAGAATTTCTGGATAGCATAAAGGGATACTTGAATAAGAGTTTTTCAATGAAAGACCTCGGTGAAGCTGCTTACATATTGGGCATTAAGATATATAGAGATAGATCGAGACGCTTAATTGGACTTTCACAAAGCACATACCTTAACAAGATTTTGAAAAAGTTCAAAATGGATCAAGCAAAGAAAGGATTCTTGCCTGTGTTACAAGGTGTGAAGTTGAGTAAGACTCAATACCTGACCACTGCAGAAGATAGAGAGAAAATGAAAGATGTTCCCTATGCTTCAGCCATAGGCTCTATCATGTATGCAATGTTGTGTACCAGACCTGATGTGTGCCTTGCCATAAGTTTAGCAGGGAGGTACCAAAGTAATCCAGGAGTGGATCACTGGACAGCGGTCAAGAACATCCTGAAGTACCTGAAAAGGACCAAGGATATGTTTCTCGTATATGGGGGTGACAAAGAGCTCATCGTAAATGGTTACGTTGATGCAAGCTTTGACACTGATCCGGACGATTCTAAATCGCAAACCGGATACGTATTTACATTAAACGGTGGAGCTGTCAGTTGGTGCAGTTCTAAACAAAGCGTCGTAGCGGGATCTACATGTGAAGCAGAGTACATAGCTGCTTCGGAAGCAGTGAATGAAGGAGTCTGGATGAAGGAGTTCATATCCGATCTAGGTGTCATACCTAGTGCATCGGGTCCAATGAAAATCTTTTGTGACAATACTGGTGCAATTGCCTTGGCAAAGGAATCCAGATTTCACAAGAGAACCAAGCACATCAAGAGACGCTTCAATTCCATCCGGGATCTAGTCCAGGTGGGAGACATAGAGATTTGCAAGATACATACGGATCTGAATGTTGCAGACCCGTTGACTAAGCCTCTTCCACGAGCAAAACATGATCAGCACCAAGACTCCATGGGTGTTAGAATCATTACTGTGTAATCTAGATTATTGACTCTAGTGCAAGTGGGAGATTGAAGGAAATATGCCCTAGAGGCAATAATAAAGTTATTATTTATTTCCTTATATCATGATAAATGTTTATTATTCATGCTAGAATTGTATTAACCGGAAACATAATACATGTGTGAATACATAGACAAACAGAGTGTCACTAGTATGCCTCTACTTGACTAGCTCGTTAATCAAAGATGGTTATGTTTCCTAACCATGAACAAAGAGTTATTATTTGATTAACGGGATCACATCATTAGTTGAATGATCTGATTGACATGACCCATTCCATTAGCTTAGCACCCGATCGTTTAGTATGTTGCTATTGCTTTCTTCATGGCTTATACATGTTCCTATGACTATGAGATTATGCAACTCCCGTTTGCCGGAGGAACACTTTGGGTGCTACCAAACGTCACAACGTAACTGGGTGATTATAAAGGAGCATTACAGGTGTCTCCAAAGGTAGATGTTGGGTTGGCGTATTTCGAGATTAGGATTTGTCACTCCGATTGTCGGAGAGGTATCTCTGGGCCCTCTCGGTAATGCACATCACATAAGCCTTGCAAGCATTACAACTAATATGTTAGTTGTGAGATGATGTATTACGGAACGAGTAAAGAGACTTGCCGGTAACAAGATTGAACTAGGTATTGGATACCGACGATCGAATCTCGGGCAAGTAACATACCGATGACAAAGGGAACAACATATGTTGTTATGCGGTCTGACCGGTAAAAGATCTTCGAAGAATATGTAGGAGCCAATATGGGCATCCAGGTCCCGCTATTGGTTATTGATCGGAGATCTGTCTCAGTCATGTCTACATTGTTCTCGAACCGTAGGGTCCGCATGCTTAACGTTACGATGACAGTTATTATGAGTTTATGCATGTTGATGTACCGAAGTTAGTTCGGAGTCCCGGATATGATCACGGACATGACGAGGAGTCTCGAAATGGTCAAGACATAAAGATTGATATATTGGAAGCCTATATTTGGACATCGGAATTGTTCTGGGTGAAAATCGGCATTTTACCGGAGTACCGGGGGGTTACCGGAACCCCCCCGGGGGTTTATGGGCCTACATGGGCCATAAGGGAGAAGAGAGGGGCCGGCCAGGGCAGGCCGCGCGCCCCCTCCCCCCCTAGTCCGAATAGGACAAGGAAGGGGGGGGGGCGGTGCCCCCCTTTCCTCTTCTCCCTCCCTCTTTTCCTTATCCAACAAGGCAAGTGGAGGGGAGTCCTACTCCCGGTGGGAGTAGGACTCCTCCAGGCGCACCCCTAGAGGGCCGGCCGCACCTCCCCTCCCTCCTTTATATATGGGGGCAGGGGGCACCCTAGAACACACAATTGATCCTCGTGATCGTTCCTTAGCCGTGTGCGGTGCCCCCTGCCACCATATTCCACCTCGGTCATATCGTTGTAGTGCTTAGGCGAAGCCCTGCGTTGGTAGAACATCATCATCGTCACCACACCGTTGTGCTGATAGAACTCATCCCCGAAGCTTTGCTGGATCGGAGCCCGGGGATCGTCATCGAGCTGTACGTGTGCTAAGAACTCGGAGGTGCCGGAGTAACGGTGCTTGGATCGGTCGGATCGGGAAGAAGACGTACGACTACTTCCTCTACGTTGTGTCAACACTTCCGTTGCGATCTACAAGGGTACGTAGATAACACTCTCCCCTCTCGTTGCTGTGCATCACCATGATCTTGCGTGTGCGTAGGAAATTTTTTAAAATTACTACGTTCCCCAACATGTCGTCCACATATAATATGAGAAATGCTACAGAGCTCCCACTCACTTTCTTGTAAACACAGGCTTATCCATAAGTCTGCGTAAACCCAAACGCTTTGATCATCTCATCAAATCGAATGTTCCAACTCTGAGATGCTTGCACCAGCCCATAGATTGAGCGTTGGAGCTTGCACACCTTGTCAGCATTCTTAGGATCGACAAAACCTTCCGGCTGCATCATATACAATTCTTCCTTAAGGAAACCATTAAGGAATGCCGTTTTGACGTCCATTTGTCATATCTCATAATCATAGAATGCGGCAATTGCTAACATGATTCGGACAGACTTCAGCTTCGCTACGGGTGAGAAGGTCTCATCATAGTCAACCCCTTGAACTTGTCGATAACCCTTAGCGACAAGCCGAGCCTTATAGATGGTCACATTACCATCCGCGTCTGTCTTGTTCTTAAAGATCCATTTATTTTCTATGGCTCGTCGATCATCGGGCAAGTCAGTCAAAGTCCATACTTTGTTTTCGTACATGGATCCTATCTCGGATTTCATGGCTTCCAGCCATTTGTCGGAATCTGGGCCCGCTATCGCTTCTTCATAGTTCGAAGGTTCACCATTGTCCAACAACATGATTTCCAGGACAGGGTTGCCGTACCACTCTGGTGCGGAACGTGTCCTTGTGGACCTACGAAGTTCAGTAGCAACTTGATCTAAAGTTTCATGATCATCATCATTAACTTCCTCTCTAGTCGGTGCAGGCACCTCAGGAACATTTTCCTGAGCTGCGCCACTCTCCGGTTCAAGAGGCAATACTTCATCAAGTTCTACTTTCCTCCCACTTACTTCTTTCAAGAGAAACTCTTTCTCTAGAAAGGATCCATTCTTGGCAACAAAGATCTTGCCTTCAGATCCGAGGTAGAAGGTATACCCAATAGTTTCTTTAGGGTATCCTATGAAGACGCATTTTTCCGATTTGGGTTCGAGCTTTTCAGGTTGAAGTTTCTTCACATAAGCATCGCATCCCCAAACTTTTAGAAACGACAGCTTAGGTTTCTTCCCAAACCATAATTCATACGGTGTCGTCTCAACGGATTTCGACGGAGCCCTATTTAAAGTGAATGCGGTAGTCTCTAAAGCATAGCCCCAAAATGACAGCGGTAGATCGGTAAGAGACATCATAGATCGCACCATATCCAATAGAGTGCGATTACGACGTTCGGACACACCATTACGCTGAGGTGTTCCAGGCGGCGTGAGTTGTGAAACTATTCCACATTTCCTTAAGTGCATGCCAAATTCATGACTCAAATATTCTCCCCCACGATCTGATCGTAAGAACTTGATTTTCCTGTCACGTTTATTCTCAACCTCACTCTGAAATTCTTTGAACTTTTCAAAGGTCTCAGACTTGTGTTTCATTAAGTAGACATACCCATATCTACTCAAGTCATCAGTGAGGGTGAGAACATAACGATAGCCACCGCGAGCCTCAACACTCATTGGATCGCACACATCAGTATGTATGATTTCCAATAAGTTGGTTGCTCACTCCATTATTCCGGAGAACGGAGTCTTGGTCATTTTGCCCATGAGGCATGGTTCGCACGTGTCAAATGATTCATAATCAAGAGACTCCAAAAGTCCATCTGCATGGAGCTTCTTCATGCGTTTGACACCAATGTGACCAAGGCGGCAGTGCCACAAGTATGTGGGACTATCATTATCAACCTTACATATTTTGGTATTCACACTATGAATATGTGTAACATCATGTTCGAGATTAAATAAGAATAAACCATTGACCAGCGGGGCATGACCATAAAACATATCTCTCATATAAATAGAACAACCATTATTCTCGGATTTAAATGAGTAGCCATCTCGTATTAAACGAGATCTTGATACAATGTTCATGCTCAAAGCTGACACTAAATAACAATTATTGAGGTTTAAAACTAATCCCATAGGTAAATGTAGAGGTAGCGTGCTGACGGCGATCACATCGACCTTGGAACCATTCCCGACGCGCATCGTCACCTCGTCC
This sequence comes from Triticum urartu, assembly GCF_003073215.2. Lineage (NCBI taxonomy): Eukaryota > Viridiplantae > Streptophyta > Magnoliopsida > Poales > Poaceae > Triticum > Triticum urartu. The sequence continues at coordinate 691,003,556 of NC_053028.1, forward strand.
TTCGCCAGTCTCCGCTTATTCCGCAACTCCTGTTTTGAGTTACAAATATGAGCAACCGCACCGGTATCAAATACCCAGGAGCTACTACGAGTATTGGTAAGGTACACATCAATAACATGTATATCACATATACCTTTGGTGTTGCCGGCCTTCTTGTCCGCTAAGTACTTGGGGCAGTTCCGCTTCCAATGACCACTTCCCTTGCAATAAAAACACTCGGTCTCAGGCTTGGGTCCATTCTTTGGCTTCTTCCCGGTAGCTTGCTTACCGGGCGCGGCAACTCCCTTGCCGTCCTTCTTGAAGTTCTTTTTACCCTTGCCTTTCTTGAACTTAGTGGTTTTATTCACCATCAACACTTGATGTTCCTTTTTGATTTCCACCTCCGCTGATTTCAGCATTGAATATACCTCAGGAATGGTCTTTTCCATCCCCTGCATATTGAAGTTCATCACAAAGCTCTTGTAGCTAGGTGGGAGTGATTGAAGGATTTTGTCAACGACCGCATCATCTGGGAGATTAACTCCCAGCTGAGACAAGCGGTTGTGCAGCCCAGACATTTTGAGTATGTGCTCGCTGAAGGAACTATTTTCCTCCATCTTACAACTATAGAACTTGTCGGAGACTTCATATCTCTTGACCCAGGCATGATCTTGGAAAACCATTTTCAGCTCTTGGAACATCTCATATGCTCCGTGTTGCTCAAAACGCTTCTGGAGCCCCGGTTCTAACCTGTAAAGCATGCCACACTGAACCAGGGAGTAATCATCAACACGGGACTGCCAAGCGTTCATAATGTCTTGGTTTGCTGGGGATGGTGCTTCACCTAGCGGTGCTTCAAGGACATATGCTTTCTTGGCAGCTATGGGGATGATCCTCATGTTCCGGATCCAGTCTGTATAGTTGCTACCATCGTCTTTCAGCTTGGTTTTCTCTAGGAACGCGTTGAAGTTGAGGACAACATTAGCATGGGCCATTTGATCTAGAAGGCATATTGTAAATATTTTAGACTAAGTTCATGATAATTAAGTTCATCTAATCAAATTATTTAATGAACTCCCACTCAGATAGACATCCCTCTAGTCATCTAAGTGATACATGATCCGATTCAACTAGGTCATGTCCGATCATCATGTGAGACGGACTAGTCATCATCGGTGAACATCTTCATGTTGATCGTATCTTCTACATGACTCATGTTCGACCTTTCAGTCTTCCGTGTTCCGAGGCCATGTCTGTATATGCTAGGCTCGTCAAGTCAACCTAAGTGTTTTGCGTGTGTAAATCTGACTTACACCCGTTGTATGCGAACGTTAGAACCTATCACACCCGATCATCACGTGGTGCTTCGGAACAACGGACCTTAGCAACGGTGCACAGTTAGGGGGAATACTTTCTTGAAATTATTGCGAGGGATCATCTTATTTATGCTATCGTCGTTCTAAGCAAATAAGATGTAAAACATGATAAACATCACATGCAATCAAATAGTGACATGATATGTCCAATATCATTTTGCTCCTTTTTGATCTCCATCTTCTGGGCGCCATGATCATCGTCGTCACCGGCATGACACCATGATCTCCATCATCGTGTCTTCATGAAGTTGTCTCGTCAACTATTACTTCTACTACTATGGCTAACGGTTAGCGATAAAGTAAAGTAATTACATGACGTATAAGTTGACACGCATGTCATAAATAAATTAAGACAACTCCTATGTCTCCTGCCGGTTGTCATACTCATCGACATGCAAGTCGTGATTCCTATTACAAGAACATGATCAATCTCATACATCACATCCTTTTGGCCATATCACATCACACGGCATATGCTGCAAAAACAAGTTAGGCGTCCTCTAATTGTTGTTGCAAGTTTTTACGTGGCTGCTATAGGTTTCTAGCAAGAACATTTCTTACCTACGCCAAAAACACAACGTGATATGCCAATTTCTATTTACCCTTCATAAGGACCCTTCTCATTGAATCCGATCTGACTAAAGTGGGAGAGACAGACACCCGCTAGCCACCTTATGCAACTAGTGCAAGTCAGTCGGTGGAACCAGTCTCACGTAAGCATACGTGTAAGGTCGGTGGGCCGCTTCATCCCACGATGCCGCCGAATCAAGATAAGACTAGTAACGGCAAGTAAATTGACAAAATCGACGCCCACAACAACTTGTGTTCTACTCGTGCATAGAAACTACGCATAGACCTAGCTCATGATGCCACTGTTGGGGATCGTAGCAGAAATTTAAAAAATTTCTACGCATCACCAAGATCAATCTACGGAGTCATCTAGCAACGAGAGGGAGAGTAGTGCATCTACATACCCTTGTAGATCGCGAGCGGAAGCTTTCAAGAGAACGGGGTTGATGGAGTCGTACTCGTCGTGATCCAAATCACCAACGATCCCAGCGCCGAACGGACGGCACCTCCGCGTTCAACACACGTACGGAGCGAGGACGTCTCCCGCGCCTTGATCCAGCAAGGAGGAGGGAGAGGTTGAGGAAGAGGGCTCCAACAGCAGCACGACGGCGTGGTGGTGGTGGAGCTGTAGTACTCCGGCAGGGCTTCGCCAAGCTCTTGCGGAGGAGGAGAGGTGTTGGGGAGGGGAGGGGCTGCGCCTTGGATGTGGTGTGCAGCCCTCCCCTTGCCCCTGTATTTATAGGGGAAGGAGGAAGGGGTCCGGCCCCCTCTAGATGAGATCTAGAGGGGGGCGGCGGCCAAGGGGAGGGGGCTTGCCCCCCAAGCAAGGGGGGCGCCCCTCTTAGGGTTTCCCCCCAACCCTAGGCGCATGGGCCCAAGGGGGGATGCGCCCAGCCCATGTAGGGCTGGTTCCCTTTCCTCTACGGCCCACTAGGCCCTCCGAGAGAGGTAGCCCCTCCCGGTGGACCCCCGGAACCCCTCCGGTGGCCCCGGTACAATACCGATATGCCCCCGAACCTTTCCGGTGACCGTATGACAACTTCCTACATATAAATATTCACCTCCGGACCATTCCGGAACTCCTCGTGACGTCCGGGATCTCATCCGGGACTCCGAACAACATTCGCTAATCACATACAAGTCTTCCTAATAACCCTAGCATCATCGAACCTTAAGTGTGTAGACCCTACGGGTTCGGGAACCATGCAGACATGACCGAGACAACTCTCCGGGCAATAATCAACAGCGGGATCTAGATACCCATGTTGGTTCCCACATGTTCCACGATGATCTCATCGGATGAACCACGATGTCGAGGATTCAAGCAATCCCGTATACAATTCCCTTTGTCAATCGGTACGTTACTTGCCCGAGATTCGATCGTCGGTATCCCAATACCTCGTTCAATCTCGTTACCGGCAAGTCACTTTACTCGTTCTGTAATGCATGATCCCGTGGCCAACTACTTAGTCACACTGAGCTCATTATGACGATGCATTACCGAGTGGGCCCAGAGATACCTCTCCGTCATACAGAGTGACAAATCCCAGTCTCGATTCATGCCAACCCAACAGACACTTTCGGAGATACCTGTAGTGCACCTTTATAGCCACCCAGTTACATTGTGACGTTTGGTACACCCAAAGAACTCCTACGGTATCCGGGAGTTGCACAATCTCATGGTCTAAGGAAATGATACTTGACATTTAGAAAAGCTCTAGCAGACGAACTACATGATCTTGTGCTATGCTTAGGATTGGGTCTTGTCCATCACATCATTCTCCTAATAATGTGATCCCGTTATCAATGACATCCAATGTCCATGGTGAGGAAACCGTAACCATCTATTGATCAACGAGCTAGTCAACTAGAGGCTCACTAGGGACATGTTATGGTCTATGTATTCACACATGTATTACGATTTTCGGATAACACAATTATAGCATGAACAATAGACAATTATCATGAACAAGGAAATATAATAATAACCATTTTATTATTGCCTCTAGGGCATATTTCTAGCACAAGGCTACTCCCAAGTCGAGGGTATCGACTACGGTGAAACCTTCGCTCCCGTTGCTCGTCTTGAATCCATTCGCATGTTGATTGCATATGCTTCTCATCATAACTTTAAGTTACAACAAATGGATGTGAAGAGTGCTTTTCTTAATGGTCCTATTAATGAATTGGTTTATGTCAAGCAACCCCCCGGGTTCGAGGATCCCTACTTTCCCGATCATGTGTATCAACTCGATAAGGCACTCTATGGCCTTAAACAAGCCCCACGTGCGTGGTATGACCACCTTACCGAGTTGTTACAAGACCGTGGTTTTGAAGTTGGGCTAATCGACCCCACTCTTTTTTACTAAGAAGGTCAAAGGGGAGTTGTTTGTGTGCCAATTATATGTTGATGATATTATATTTGGTTCCCCTAACAAAGCTTTCAATGAGGAATTTGCCGCTCTCATGATCTCAAAGTTCGAGATGTCTTCCATGGGAGAGTTGAAGTTTTTTATCGGGTTCGAAGTGAAGCAAAGGAGAGAAGGAACATTCATCAACCAAGCCAAATACACTCAAGACATGCTTAAGAGATTCAAGCTAAGTGATGTCAAGCCGGCTTCCACTCCCATGCCCACCAAGTGCCAACTTGACATTGATCCCAATGGTAAAGCGGTGGATCAAAAGGTATATCACTCCATGATTGGCTCCTTGCTTTACCTTTGTGCATCTAGACCGGATATCATGTTGACTGTGGAAATTTGTGCACGGTTTCAAGCCGCACCTAAGGAAAGTCACTATGTGGCGGTCAAACGAATCTTTTGATATTTGGCTCATACCCCAAACTTTGGCTTATGGTACCCAAGAGGAGCAAACTTCAAGCTTGTAGGTTATTCAGACTCGGATTGGGCGGGAGACAAAGTGGATAGGAAGTCCACTTCCGGAGGGTGCCAATTTCTTGGCTGCTCTTTGGTAAGTTGTTCTTCCAAGAAGCAAAGTTGTGTGTCTCTCTCGTCCACGGAAGCGGAGTATGTGGCTGCCGGTAGTTTTTGTGCTCAACTTTTATGGATGAGGCAAACTTTAAAGTATTACGGTGTCATTTGTGACAAAGTGCCTCTTTGGTGTGACAATGAAAGTGCCATCAAGATTTCTCTCAACCCGGTGCAACACTTCAAGACGAAGCATATTGAGATTCGGTATCACTTCATCCGGGATCACATAAGGCGAGGGGAAATCGAGCTCAACTACGTCAACACTCATGATAACCTGGCAGATATTTTCACAAAACCCTTGGATGAAGCAAGATTTCGCGAGTTAAGGCATGAGCTAAATATCATTGATTCGAGCAATGTTGCTTGAACCCTTGCACACCCCACCATACTCAACTTGTTATTTTGTTTAGATGTAGACATGGACATAGGGGGAGTGGTGTTCTCTCAATGAACTCTTCCTCCCCCCATTATGCATAAATTGATCAACTCTTTCACGTTATCTTGTTGAAAGACGAGTTTTGGTCATGGGCCCAAGGATAATTCTTCACGGTGCCATACCAATTGACTCATACATAGGTGGCTACGGCCTCCGACCCCCTTGTTCGTGTTGTGCCTTGTGTTAGTCCTTCTTGTTCGTGCCTTAGTTTGTTTTCTTAGGCGCTAGGTGTTGGGGTCTCCAAGTGTGGTTCTCTTTCGTTTTTTTCTTGGAGACCCACCTTTTTCCCCGTGCCTTCTCTTTCCCAAGCCTTCCCTTCCTCAAGCCATCTAGTCTAATTGCACACACTTGTCCATGGCTTTGGTGATGGTGACCGGGCGGTACAATCGGGGTCACAGGCGATTCTACCGCGGGTGCTCTCCAGGCGGTCTCCCAACGGTGCTTGAACGGTTCCACCGCTCAACCACTGGGGTGCCCGTCTGGATGGTTCTACCGGTTGGTTATGGCGGTACTACCGCTGCCTCTTGGCGATGGAAGTACCGCCCGCAACCACTAGCTCGTACCAGGTAGCGGTACAACCGCTTCCTCAAGCGGTACAACCTCCACGCGACTTTGGGCCTAGATATTCCCATCGGGACTGGTGGGGGGTTTCTTTTCTCTCTCCCCCAGCCCTTCCCATCTTGTGCCCTAGCCGCCGGTCGCCATTGCCTCTGCCCCGGAGTGCTTCTCGTGCTTCGGATCCGTGGGGTCTCCGTGGATCCTCTCCAAGGAGGCCTCCTCCTTCCCGATTTCTTCCCATGGATGCCGGTAATGCCCCATTGACCTTCGTTCTTTGTTCTAGGGTTTGTTCCCCTTGTTCTAGGGCATTACTTAACATTCCGCATTTATTTATTAAACTATTGGGTGGAAGAGATCCCTTTTTGCCTCCTGCTTAGATTGCACGTCTTTGAGAGTAGAATATGTCTAGTATGATTCATATTTCGCGGTTAAATCTAGTCTCTACCCATAGTACCACTGTTCAGTGGTTCTACCGCCTCTACGGGTGGTACAACCGCTGGAGCGGTACTACCGGTAGGAGAGCCGGTTCAACCGGGATATCTGCACCATGTAGCCCTGTTTCATTTTCTAAGTTCATGCAATATATCTTTTCTTCTATTTCTGTGTGCAATCCTCTCATCTTTGCCGGGTCTCTTGTGGTCTCCTTGTGCGTGTGTTCAGGTGGCTCTAGTTCTCGCTCTGCTCCTCGCAAGACCAAGAAGAGGGCACGACGGACCTTGCGTCCGGTTGTGTCTGATGACGAAGAAGAGGTTGTGATTCCCACCAAGCCCACTCGCCGTGAGAAGTCTGCCGCTGCCAAGCAACATGTGGTTTTGCCCTTGCATCGTTGGAAAGCCAAGGATTGGGAAGCTTTCCGCTCGAAGAATCCTTATGAGGTTCCCATTGCTCCTCGTTGGACCACTATTCAGTTCCGGAATGAGATGCAAGTGCGGATTGTCCATGAACTCTTTGAGCACAACAAGAACAGGTATGCCAAGCAGTGGACCATCGATCTTGACCATTGGAGCAACAACTTGGAGTATTTTGGTGAGGCACTGGCTCTCTGTGAGGAGTTTGATCTTGTCAAGCTCATGTCTGTCAACTGTAACTTTGATGTTCAATTCGTCCATCAGTTCTATGCCACGGTTCAATTTGGAGAAGATGACGCGCGCACTCTCACTTTCATGTGTCATGATGAGCTCTTTCAAGTTCCCTGGAGGGCCTTTTGCAATGCTCTTGGGTATGACGATACCGGCCTGGAAGGTAGAGGTGGCATTCGCCCTCATGATCATCCTGAGTCTATACCTAAGGAGAATCTTGCCCCTCTGTACATTCGGGGTCGTGGTATTATTGGAGAATCTAAGGATTTGGTGAAGGTCTATGACATCATGCATCCTGTGTTTCGTAATGTGCTTCTGCCCAAGGTGGGAAATCAAGATGAAATCCATGGCTATCTTGTTGACTTGATGGTTGCAATGAAGACCAAGGTGGGCTCTAGGGAAACGTTTGACGTGTCCAACTGGCTGTGGCACGAGATGTACAACATGGTCATCTACAGGAAGGTCCCCATTTATGCTCCGTTTGTCATGTGCTTTCTGAACTCAGTATGGGAGGTACGCCATCCTGGAGAGGCTCTCACCTCTCCTGATAATCTCACTGTTCATGAGGTCAAGGTTCTTAAGAAGAAGAAGCACGCCGAGCCTCGCTTCCCTGCCAATGCTCCTGAGGATGTCTATGCCACTTCTGACGATGAGGACTTTGAGATGGATCCAGGGGCCAAGCCCTCTTGGGTGGAGAAGCTCACTTCCAAGGTGAAGAAGACTTTCTGCCTCCAGTCTGACATCCAGAAGAGGATGTATGAGGCCCATGTCAATGAGAAGCATGCCCGGCGTCGCCAAATTGCAATGATGAAGCACCTCAATATGCTGGTTCAGAGTGGCTCTGAGAAGAGCATCACACCGGAGGAGCGTTGGATATCTACACAGCACCTGGTCTGATGATGAAGCTCCTCCCCATCCATCCACATCCTTTGTTGCAGCTGATGATTTCGTGGAGAAATCCGATCAAGACGATGTTGACGAGTCTGATGATGATGCGGATCCAGATGCTACCGAGGAGTCGGAGGAGGACGATTAAGCCTTGGGACGCTAGCTTCGCTCCTTTTCCTTTTTGGTGTCTTGATGCCAAAGGGGGAGAGAGTTTTAGGTCTCGGGATTTGCATGGGTTTTATTTGCCTTGTTGCTTGTGTTTTTTTCCTTTTCCGTCATTTGTGTTGACTTTGGCCTGTGAACCTTGTTGCTTATCTCTGCTTGCATGGTGTAAGACATGTGCGTATCTTGCTATCTATCTTTATTTTTCGTGATATTGTTGTGTATTCCATTATTATCTTTACCCTCGTATTATGGTCTTTTTGCTCACCATGTTTAGTAGGAGTGGCGAGTCTATAAAATCTAGGGGGAGTCTCGTCCCTAATATGTGCTCTCAAATAGCCTTCTAAATTTGGGGCACACATCTAGGGGGAGTCCCGTCTACATTTTCTAGACTTTTCACTTGCAAATCGTGGTGTTGTCATCATCCACCAAAAAGGGGGGATTGTAAGGTCATTTCCCTACTTTGTGTTTTGGAGGATGATGACAACCCTTTATTGACCTAATCTTATGCTAAGTGTTTCAGGTTTCGATTTTAGGTCTTCGTCGGTTAGCTATTCTCTTTGAAGAAAAAAGGATCGAAGACGGTGTTTTCTACACGTTTGTTTATATCTTTTGGTCATAGGGAACCCGTACTATCAAGAGGGAATCCACATTGGAAAGTGTTGGGGGTATCCATTCACGTACACTTACCTCACCCCTCTCTTGTCTTCCCCTTCCTTCCTACTGTCTACTGTGGGCTCCAGCGGTTGTACCGCTCTCCGGAGCGGTTGTACCGCTGGGTCTTGGCGCTGACCAGCTTTGTTCGAGCGGTTGTACCGCTGGTTTCGGGCGGTGGTACCACCAATGCTCAGCAAGGACTAGGGCGGTTGTTCCGGCCAGGCACCGCCCAAGTACCGGTCCGGCCTCTATTTTGATGTGGTACTCGTGCGGTGGTGGCCCGATTGGTCCGGTCGTACCGGTACCACCGGGGTCCGGAGCGGTTATACCACTCATGACTTAGCCGCCCAAGCGCTCGAGGCCATGCGGTTGCACCGGCCCGGTACCGCTCGACTACCGCACTCAGGGGTGACTCCCTTCTGTTCCTATGCGGTGGTTGGGCGGTGGCTGGGCGGTTGGTCCGTTTGTTCTTTTCAACCGGTACTACCGCCTAGTAGGGTTCTGCACGTAAACTGTGAGTCCCGCTTGTACCGGGACCAGGAGCGGTTGTACCGCTGCAGCACTGAGAGCACAGTAACGGTTGGATTTTTAGGGTTGCTATATAAGGGTGCTTCTTCCACCTACCACATCCACCTCTAACCTCTCTCTTTCCACCATTAATGCTACTCAAGCTCTCTTTGCCCGATCTCTTTCTCTAGCCACTCAAACTTGTTGATTTGCTAGGGATTGAAGGAGGAGACCTAGATCTACACTTCCACCAAAGGATATTTGCTTCCCATACTTTCTTGTGTGGATTTTGTTACTCTTGGGTGCTTTGTGCACCCTAGACGGTTGAGGTCACCTCGGAGCCATATTCCATTATGG
>NC_053028.1:691345607-691526218 GCF_003073215.2 Triticum urartu
GATCCAGCAAAGTGTCGGGGAAGAGTTCCGTCAGCACGACGGCGTGGTGACGATCTTGATGAACTATAGCAGCAGGGCTTCGCCTAAACTCCGCTACAGTATTATCGAGGAATATGGTGGCAGGGGACACCGCACACGGCTAAGGAATAGATCTTAATGATCAACTTGTGTGTTTCTGGGGTGCCTCTGCCTCAGTATATAAAGGAGCCAAGGGGGGAGGGGGGCGCCGGCCAGGAGGAGGGCGCAGGAGGAGTCCTACTCCTTCCGGGAGTAGGACCCCCCCCCCCCCCCCCCAAAATCCTATTCCAACTAGGATTCCCAAGGGGGAAAAGAGGGAGAGGGGGCCGGCCACCTCTCCTAGTCCTAATAGGACTAGGGGAGGGGGGAGGTGCGCAGCCACCTTGGGCTGCCCCTATCTCCTTTCCACTAAGGCCCATGAAGGCCCATATGGCTCCCGAGGGGTTCCGGTAACCTCCCGGTAACCCGGTAAAATTCCGATTTCACCCGGAACACTTCCGATATCCAAACATAGGCTTCCAATATATCAATCTTTACGTCTCGACCATTTCGAGACTCCTCGTCATGTCCGTGATCACATCCGGGACTCCGAACAACCTTCGGTACATCAAAATGCATAAACTCATAATATAACTGTCATCGTAACCTTAAGCGTGCGGACCCTACGGGTTCGAGAACAATGTAGACATGACCGAGACACGTCTCCGGTCAATAACCAATAGCGGGACCTGGATGCCCATATTGGCTCCTACATATTTTATGAAGATCTTTATCGGTCAGACCGCATAACAACATACGTTGTTCCCTTTGTCATCGGTATGTTACTTGCCCGAGATTCGATCGTCGGTATCCAATACCTAGTTCAATCTCGTTACCGGCAAGTCTCTTTACTCGTTCCGTAATACATCATCTCACAACTAACATATTAGTTGTAATGCTTGCAAGGCTTATGTGATGTGTATTACCGAGAGGGCCCAGAGATACCTCTCCGACAATCGGAGTGACAAATCCTAATCTCGAAATACGCCAACCCAACATCTACCTTTGGAGACACCTGTAATGCTCCTTTATAATCACCCAGTTACGTTGTGACGTTTGGTAGCACCCAAAGTGTGCCTCCGGCAAACGGGAGTTGCATAATCTCATAGTCATAGGAACATGTATAAGTCATGAAGAAAGCAATAGCAACATACTAAACGATCGGGTGCTAAGCTAATGGAATGGGTCATGTCAATCAGATCATTCAACTAATAATGTGACCTCGTTAATCAAATAACAACTCATTGTTCATGGTCAGGAAACATAACCATCTTTGATTAACGAGCTAGTCAAGTAGAGGCATACTAGTGACACTTTGTTTGTCTATGTATTCACACATGTATTATGTTTCCGGTTAATACAATTCTAGCATGAATAATAAACATTTGTCATGATTATAAGGAAATAAATAATAACTTTATTATTGCCTCTAGGGCATATTTCCTTCAGTCTCCCACTTGCACTAGAGTCAATAATCTAGATTACACTGTAATGATTCTAACACCCATGGAGCCTTGGTGCTGATCATGTTTCGCTCGTGGAAGAGGCTTAGTCAACGGGTCTGCAACATTCAGATCCGTATGTATCTTGCAAATCTCTATGTCTCCCACCTGGACTAGATCCCGGATGGAGTTGAAGCGTCTCTTGATGTGTTTGGTCCTTTTGTGAAATCTGGATTACTTTGCCAAGGCAATTGCACCAGTATTGTCACAAAAGATTTTCATTGGACCCGATGCATTAGGTATGACACCTAGATCGGATATGAACTCCTTCATCCAGACTCCTTCGTTCGCTGCTTCCGAAGCAGCTATGTACTCCGCTTCACATGTAGATCCTGCTACGACGCTTTGTTTAGAACTGCACCAACTGACAGCTCCACCGTTTAATGTAAACACGTATCCGGTTTGCGATTTAGAATCGTCCGGATCAGTGTCAAAACTTGCATCAACGTAACCTTTTACGGTGAGCTCTTTGTCACCTCCATATACGAGAAACATATCCTTAGTCCTTTTCAGGTATTTCAGGATGTTCTTGACCGCTGTCCAGTGATCCACTCCTGGATTACTTTGGTACCTCCCTGCTAAACTTATAGCAAGGCACACATCAGGTCTGGTACACAGCATTGCATACATGATAGATCCTATGGCTGATGCATAGGGAACATCTTTCATATTCTCTCTATCTTCTGCAGTGGTCGGGCATTGAGTCTTACTCAACTTCACACCTTGTAACACAGGCAAGAACCCTTTCTTTGCTTGATCCATTTTGAACTTCTTAAAAATTTTGTCAAGGTATGTGCTTTGTGAAAGTCCAATTAAGCGTCTTGATCTATCTCTATAGATCTTAATGCCTAATATGTAAGCAGCTTCACCGAGGTCTTTCATAGAAAAACTCTTATTCAAGTATCCCTTTATGCTATCTAGAAATTCTATATCATTTCCAATCAGCAATATGTCATCCACATATAATATCAGAAATGCTACAGAGCTCCCACTCACTTTCTTGTAAATACAGGCTTCTCCAAAAGTCTGTATAAAACCAAATGCTTTGATCACACTATCAAAACGTTTATTCCAACTCCGAGAGGCTTGCACCAGTCCATAAATGGATCGCTGGAGCTTGCACACTTTGTTAGATCCCTTTGGATCGACAAAACCTTCCGGTTGCATCATATACAACTCTTCTTCTAGAAATCCATTCAGGAATGCAGTTTTGACATCCATCTGCCAAATTTCATAATCATAAAATGCGGCAAACGCTAACATGATTCGGACGGACTTAAGCATCGCTACGGGTGAGAAGGTCTCATCGTAGTCAATCCCTTGAACTTGCCGAAAACCTTTTGCGACAAGTCGAGCTTTGTAGACAGTAACATTACCATCAGCGTCAATCTTCTTCTTAAAGATCCATTTATTCTCAATTGCTTGCCGATCATCGGGCAAGTCAACCAAAGTCCATACTTTGTTCTCATACATGGTTCCCATCTCAGATTTCATGGCTTCAAGCCACTTTGCGGAATCTGGGCTCACCATCGCTTCTTCATAGTTCGTAGGTTCATCATGATCTAGTAGCATGACTTCCAGAATAGGATTACCGTACCACTCTGATGCGGATCTTACTCTGGTTGATCTATGAGGTTCAGTAGTATCTTGATCCGAAGTTTCATGATCATTATCATTGGCTTCCTCACTAACTGGTGTAGGTGTCACTGAAACAGTTTTCTGTGATGAACTACTTTTCAGTAAGGGAGCAGGTACAGTTACCTCGTCAAGTTCTACTTTCCTCCCACTCACTTCTTTCGAGAGAAACTCCTTCTCTAGAAAGGATCCATTCTTAGCAACGAATGTCTTGCCTTCGGATCTGTGATAGAAGGTGTACCCAACAGTTTCCTTTGGGTATCCTATGAAGACACATTTCTCCGATTTGGGTTCGAGCTTATCAGGTTGAAGCTTTTTCACATAAGCATCGCAGCCCCAAACTTTAAGAAACGACAACTTTGGTTTCTTGCCAAACCACAGTTCATAAGGCGTCGTCTCAACGGATTTTGATGGTGCCCTATTTAATGTGAATGCAGCCGTCTCTAGAGCATAACCCCAAAATGATAGCGGTAAATCAGTAAGAGACATCATAGATCGCACCATATCTAGTAAAGTACGATTACGATGTTCGGACACACCATTACGCTGTGGTGTTCCGGGTGGCGTGAGTTGTGAAACTATTCCACAGTTTTTCAAATGTACACCAAACTCGTAACTCAAATATTCTCCTCCACGATCAGATCGTAGAAACTTTATTTTCTTGTTACGATGATTTTCAACTTCACTCTGAAATTCTTTGAAATTTTCAAATGTTTCAGACTTATGTTTCATTAAGTAGATATATCCATATCTGCTTAAATCATCTGTGAAGGTGAGAAAATAACGATATCCGCCACGAGCCTCAATATTCATCAGACCACATACATCGGTATGTATGATTTCCAACAAATCTGTTGCTCTCTCCATAGTACTGGAGAACGGTGTTTTAGTCATCTTGCCCATGAGGCACGGTTCGCAAGTACCAAGTGATTCATAATCAAGTGGTTCCAAAAGTCCATCAGTATGGAGTTTCTTCATGCGCTTTACACCGATATGACCTAAACGACAGTGCCACAAATAAGTTGCACTTTCATTATCAACTCTGCATCTTTTGGCTTCAACATTATGAATATGTGTATTACTACTATCGAGATTCAATAAAAATAGACCACTCTTCAAGGGTGCATGACCATAAAAGATATTACTCATATAAATAGAACAACCATTATTCTCTGATTTAAATGAATAACCGTCTCGCATTAAACAAGATCCAGATATAATGTTCATGCTCAACGCTGGCACCAAATAACAATTATTTAGGTCTAATATTAATCCCGAAGGTAGATGTAGAGGTAGTGTGCCGACCGCGATCACATCGACTTTGGAACCGTTTCCCACGCGCATCGTCACCTCGTCCTTTGCCAGTGCCCGCTTATTCCGTAGTCCCTGTTTCGAGTTGCAAATATTAGCAACAGAACCAGTATCAAATACCCAGGTGCTACTGCGAGCTCTAGTAAGGTACACATCAATAACATGTATATCACATATACCTTTGTTCACCTTGCCATCCTTCTTATCCACCAAATATTTGGGGCAGTTCCGCTTCCAGTGACCAGTCTGCTTGCAGTAGAAGCACTCAGTTTCAGGCTTAGGTCCAGACTTGGGTTTCTTCTCCTGAGCAGCAACTTGCTTGCCGTTCTTCTTGAAGTTCCCCTTCTTCTTCCCTTTGCCCTTTTTCTTGAAACTAGTGGTCTTGTTAACCATCAACACTTGATGCTCCTTCTTGATTTCTACCTCCGCAGCTTTCAGCATTGCGAAGAGCTCGGGAATAGTCTTGTTCATCCCTTGCATATTATAGTTCATCACGAAGCTCTTGTAGCTTGGTGGCAGTGATTGGAGAATTCTGTCAATGACGCAATCATCCAGAAGATTAACTCCCAATTGAATCAAGTGATTATTATACCCAGACATTTTGAGTATATGCTCACTGACAGAACTGTTCTCCTCCATCTTGCAGCTATAGAACTTATTAGAGACTTCATATCTCTCAATCCGGGCATTTGCTTGAAATATTAACTTCAACTCCTGGAACATCTCATATGCTCCATGACGTTCAAAACGTCGTTGAAGTCCCGATTCTAAGCCGTAAAGCATGGCACACTGAACTATCGAGTAGTCATCAGCTTTGCTCTGCCAGACGTTCATAACATCTGGTGTTGCTCCAGCAGCAGGCCTGGCACCCAGCGGTGCTTGCAGGACGTAATTCTTCTGAGCAGCAATGAGGATAATCCTCAAGTTACGGACCCAGTCCGTGTAATTGCTACCATCATCTTTCAACTTTGCTTTCTCAAGGAACGCATTAAAATTCAACGGAACAACAGCACGAGCCATCTATCTACAATCAACATAAACAAGCAAGATACTATTAGGGACTAAGTTCATGATAAATTTAAGTTTAATTAATCATATTACTAAAGAACTCCCACTTAGATAGACATCCCTCTAATCTTCTAAGTGATTACGTGATCCAAATCAACTAAACCATAACCGATCATCACGTGAGATGGAGTAGTTTTCAATGGTGAACATCGTTTATGTTGATCATATCTACTATATGATTCACGCTCGACCTTTCGGTCTCCGTGTTCTGAGGCCATATCTGCATATGCTAGGCTCGTCAAGTTTAACCTGAGTATTCTGCTTGTGCAAAACTGGCTTGCACCCGTTGTAGATGGACGTAGAGCTTATCACACCCGATCATCACGTGGTGTCTGGGCACGACGAACTTTGGCAACGGTGCATACTCAGGGAGAACACTTGTTGATAATTTAGTGAGAGATCATCTTATAATGCTACCGTCAATCAAAGCAAGATAAGATGCATAAAAAGATAAACATCACATGCAATCAATTTAAGTGATATGATATGGCCATCATCATCTTGTGCTTGTGATCTCCATCTCCGAAGCACCGCTATGATCTCCATCGTCACCGGCGCGACACCTTGATCGCCATCGTAGCATCGTTGTCGTCTCGCCAATCTTATGCTTCCACGACTATCACTACCGTTTAGTAATAAAGTAAAGCATTACATCGCGATTGCATTGCATACAATAAAGCGACAACCATATGGCTCCTGCCAGTTGCCGATAACTCGGTTACAAAACATGATCATCTCATACAATAAAATTCAGCATCATGCCTTGACCATATCACATCACAACATGCCCTGCAAAAACAAGTTAGACGTCCTCTACTTTGTTGTTGCAAGTTTTACGTGGCTGCTACGGGCTTAAGTAAGAACCAATCTCACCTACGCATCAAAAACACAACGATAGTTTGTCAAATAGACTCTGTTTTAACCTTCGCAAGGACCGGGCGTAGTCATACTCGGTTCAACTAAAGTTGGAGAGACAGTCGCCCGCAAGCCATCTATGTGCAAAGCACGTCGAGGGAACCGGTCTCGCGTAAGCGTACGCGTAAGGTTGGTCCGGGTCGTCTCGTCCAACAATACCGCCGAACCAAAGTATGACATGCTGGTAGGCAATATGACTTGTATCATCCACAACTCACTTGTGTTCTACTCGTGCATATAACATCAACATAAATAACCTAGGCTCGGATGCCACTGTTGAGTTTCGTAGTAATTTCAAAAAATTTCCTACGCACACGCAAGATCATGTGATGCATAGCAACGAGAGGGGAGAGTGTTGTCTACGTACCCAACGCAGACCGACTGCGGAAGCGCTGACACGATGTAGAGGAAGTAGTCGTACGTCTTCACGATCCAACCGATCAAGCACCGAAACTACGGCACTTCCGAGTTCGAGCACACGTTCAGCTCGATGACGATCCCCGGACTCTGATCCAGCAAAGTGTCGGGGAAGAGTTCCGTCAGCACGACGGCGTGGTGACGATCTTGATGAACTACAGCAGCAGGGCTTCTCCTAAACTCCGCTACAGTATTATCGAGGAATATGGTGGCAGGGGGCACCGCACACGGCTAAGGAATAGATCTCAATGATCAACTTGTGTGTTTCTGGGGTGCCTCTGCCTCAGTATATAAAGGAGCCAAGGGGGGAGGGGGGCGCCGGCTAGGAGGAGGGCGCAGGAGGAGTCCTACTCCTTCCGGGAGTAGGACTCCCCCCCCAATCCTATTCCAACTAGGATTCCCAAGGGGGAAAAGAGGGAGAGGGGGGTCGGCCACCTCTCCTAGTACTAATAGGACTAGGGGAGGGGGGAGGTGCGCAGCCACCTTGGGCTGCCCCTTTCTCCTTTCCACTAAGGCCCATGAAGGCCCATATGGCTCCCGGGGGGTTCCGGTAACCTCCCGGTAACCCGGTAAAATCTCGATTTCACCCGGAACACTTCCGATATCCAAACATAGGCTTCCAATATATCAATCTTTACGTCTCGACCATTTCGAGACTCCTCGTCATGTTCGTGATCACATCCGGGACTCCAAACAACCTTCGGTACATCAAAATGCACAAACTCATAATATAACTGTCATCGTAACCTTAAGCGTGCGGACCCTACGGGTTCGAGAACAATGTAGACATGACCGAGACACTTCTCCGGTCAATAACCAATAGCGGGACCTGGATGCCCATATTGGCTCCTACATATTCTACGAAGATCTTTATCGGTCAGACCGCATAACAACATACGTTGTTCCCTTTGTCATCGGTATGTTACTTGCCCGAGATTCGATCGTCGGTATCCAATACCTAGTTCAATCTCGTTACCGGCAAGTCTCTTTACTCGTTCTGTAATACATCATCTCACAACTAACATATTAGTTGTAATGCTTGCAAGGCTTATGTGATGTGTATTACCGAGAGGGCCCAGAGATACCTCTCCGACAATCGGAGTGACAAATCCTAATCTCGAAATACGCCAACCCAACATCTACCTTTGGAGACACCTGTAATGCTCCTTTATAATCACCCAGTTACGTTGTGACGTTTGGTAGCACCCAAAGTGTTCCTCCGGCAAACGGGAGTTGCATAATCTCATAGTCATAGGAACATGTATAAGTCATGAAGAAAGCAATAGCAACATACTAAACGATCGGGTGCTAAGCTAATGGAATGGGTCATGTCAATCAGATCATTCAACTAATGATGTGACCTCGTTAATCAAATAACAACTCATTGTTCATGGTCAGGAAACATAACCATCTTTGATTAACGAGCTAGTCAAGTAGAGGCATACTAGTGACACTTTGTTTGTCTATGTATTCACACATGTATTATGTTTTCGGTTAATACAATTCTAGCATGAATAATAAACATTTATCATGATTATAAGGAAATAAATAATAACTTTATTATTGCCTCTAGGGCATATTTCCTTCACCCAAGCTGTGTATCATGGATCGATGGGTAACAGGAGACATGGGACACGATGTTTACCCAGGTTCGGGCCCTCTTGATTGAGGTATAACCCTACGTCCTGCTCTTGTTTATATTGATGGAGTATCTAGTACAGAGTTGATCTACCTCGAGATCATATGTTGTGGTCTAAAACCTAAGGGCATGATGAATAATATCATAATCATCCGTTGACTAGCCTGGCCTCGGCTTATATAACATACCAGAGGCCTAGGATAACAAGAGTCCTAGTCGAATACGTCGGTGGAGAGGAGTCCTTGTCTTGATCACCAAGTCCTATGGAATCTTCCTCGTATATGTCTTCGGTTGTCCGAACTGGCCCATGAGTAAACGGCCATGGGGTCCTCGGCCCAATCCAACTGATCGGGAGACGATGTGGTGAGTACCCCCTAGTCCAGGACACCGTTAGTAGCCCCCTAAACCGGTCTTCAAGTTGGGGACGCTCCTTGGTTCTTCTGAACTGTTCTTCGTATTCGGTCGTCGGTCTTGAAAACTGGTTCAACAAATCTTCCCATCTTCTATCTTGAGGATTGCCGAGATAAATCTAAAGATCTCACACGTCGGGTATCCGAGGAGCCCTTTAAGTCTTCGGCCTTTATCAATGCCTCTTTATTTTTATGCCACACGTCGGGTTTGAAGTTGTTCCCGGACGGTAGTGTCCTCTTGCGTCCGAGCTCCAACGCCGGACTATATTCGAGGTATCTTTTGCAGACGAGCATCAACGCCGGACTATGTCCAAGCTCCAACGCCGGACTATATCCGAGGTGTCATAGATCACCTTGGTTCAAAAAAGTTGAAGGAGTTTGGCCGAGCTTAATGCCGGAAATGCCCTCTATGGAGACAGCCACGGGCGCCCGAGTTTTATGCCGGACTGCTTCCGAGGTGGTGCACCACCCCGACTGTGGGACGATTTTTGTCAATATTTTTGATTGGTGCAATTTATTCTCTGCCGAGATATATAGCCAGTAGCCCTCAAGGTGTGTATCGGTCTAAAACCCGAGATGCACCTGAAGGATGACATAAGACCGCTGATCCCAGTAGCTGCTAAGACTCAGGTTGATTTGCAAAATCGACCTGAGGATCAACTCCTAGCTCGGCAGAATACTTCGGGACACAAAAGGCGGTATGCAAAGTCCTTGAGACTCAGGTTGGGTGCGGCCGACCAACCTGAGGATCATAATCTCCTCCAAAACTATATTGCACTTAAATTTCCTGCACTGGATTGCCAATGTAGTAGCCCCCGAGACACTGGTCGGGTGGCAACACCAGATCAGGGGATAGATGTGCCCCTTTAATATTAGTAAATGATAAGCCCGAAGCCCAGTATCCCTCGAGCCTTAATGCGGGCACGGGTGGCCGAATTAAGGATCGATATCCAGAGTAAAATCACAAATTACGTGTTATGATTCTATGTATCCAAATACTTTACATCATTAATGCTCAGATCCGCATTGCACAAAACTTTGTTGACCGACCATCGGCTTCCACCTCCTCGACCAGTAGCCGAGGAGTGTTTGTCCTACTTTATAAAGCCATTATAAGGGCAAGGATTTATGGAAAACAAGGTAATCCGGCCATAGAGTTTTATAAACAAAGGTATGCGGAGAGATATGTTATATTACTTAATGTAAGAAACATCTTTCAAGGAAAATAGTCCCGCTATCGGTTCCTTTCTTTAGGTCGTCATGCGTATCATGATCATGAAACCTCACCTTCGATCAATGTGGGAAGAAAATATTGAGAATTTAGTTTAGGGAAAGTTCCCAAACTCTATGGTATTAATGAACCAAAATTTTTACTTCCGTCGTTGCCGACCAATGTGATCCTTTAAGATCGCTAGCTTTCGGCTTCACCCAGTCTGAGGTACTAACTCGGATGACCCGGTAGTAACAATCACACAGGTGCTCCCTTTACCGCCTAGCCGAACAATCAGGAACGTAGCGGTATGCACAGGAGCCAGGCAACCCAGCTTGGAAAAAATCTTAAGTCAAATTGATGCATATTTATGGCTTTATAACTATGATTACGGAAGGTAGCCCTTGTATATTAAATACAAATGACGATGATATGTTTATTTTGACTCAGTTGCGACCGTTTATCAGTTGAAAGTGGCCCATCGTCAGCTTCTACCCCTTTGTAGATACTACGCAGGGTGTCTCCGCGATAACAAGACAACCCTTAGCCGACGTCTTGGTGCCCGAAGGCGGTTGTGTTAGCGGAAACGAGGCAATCAGATATGCGGGCTTTATAACTTTCACTTAGTCATAGGAGCTTTAAACTGGGGAAGCTAGTTATGAGCCCCCGGTTAGTATTCAGCGAAATCCGAGGTCAAGCCGTTAATACTTCGGCCAATGTTATGAACGACCCGTCATTTAACACAGTCATCGGATCGCTGACCAGTTTACGCTCATTGTGACAGTCAGCTTTTGGCTTTCTCCACTCAGGTGCTTAACCATGTGAGTTGGAAGCACAATCGCAGTGGTTCTCCCTTTGCACACCTAGCCGAACAAAGCGGAACGTAGGAGGCAATCGCAGGAGCTGGGCAACCCAACTATTGACCGAAGACACAATTCGAAACCGATGCATATTTAGCAATATCCGAGAATGTTTTTGCCGAATCTCTAAAGGTGTCCGGCGTTGCACTGCGAGACTTGTGCTGAAAACACACAAATAGTTTAAAAGTGCCATAAGCTTGGAAAACCAAAAAACTTCAGTAAAAACTTGACATCCGAACAAGATCAAGTGTTCGGTGTCAATCCGAAAATTGGAAAAAAGAAAAAAATTATGCTTCTGGCGTGCTTTAACATGACACACCCGATCTCAACACTTCAAGCGGGCCAGCCTACGGCTTCGAGCTCCTTATCCCAAAGGCGGAGTACTTCTTTGAGGCCAGTTTAGCGAACTAAACTCGAGCGGCTTTTTAGAGAGAAGACAGGCTATCCAGCTATTGACCATACACTCGAGTCGAAAAAGGAGCGGTAGAAAAAGACTCTGCAACGACCAAGAAGAAAACACATTTACTATAAAACAGCTCATATAAATTTTAAGAGCCCCCAAGTGACTTGGGTAAAAAAATTTATGTATAATGATTGTATGTACCGATATACTCATATCATATCTGTGTTCACCCGAACTTTAAACGCGTCTTAACCGACCGTCGGCTTCTCCCTCTTCGGTCAAGGACCGAAAAGTGTCATGTACTCCACCTGTCGAAAGTATCGACGGTGTATCCGATAACCAGGCAATCAGGCCATAAGGATGTAACAGAAAAAATGTGCTCAGAGAACTTATTCTATATTACTGACGAAGTGTAAGAAGCATTTTCGAAGAAAATAGTATCTCCACCAATACATTTCTTCGGTTGCTCATTGTTACTATGAGACTTGTGCAATAGATTTTTTGTACTCATGAGTTCCGTTGTGTGCCGACCATTATTGAAAACAATAAGAGCGCTAGTTTTCGGCTTCACCCAGTCTGAGGTACTAACTCGGATGACCCGGTAGTAACAATCGCAGAGGTGCTCCCTTTACCGCCTAACCGAACAATCGGGAATGTAGGGGTAAGCACAGGAGCCAGGCAACCCAGTTTGCGAAACACTTAAGTCAACATGGTGCATATTGTGGCGTAATACACGAACAAGAAACGAAGCCATACAAGTATAATCATATGCAAGAGGAAAGGCTTCACAAAGGAAGCCCCCAAGTAAACGGGGTATTTGAATTTGCTTGCAACAAATAAGGTTTTGACAAAGAAAGTTTTTCGCAAATGACTTTTTGTCAAAAAAGCATAATGCTTGGTCGAACCGAACGAAATTTAAAAATAAAGTTTTTAAGCATGGAAGCGACTTAGCTGGTTAATGTGCTCGGTGTCGATGCACGGCCCGAGCTTACGGCGGGACAAGGTCCCAGCCCCGAAGCCGGTCCCGAGGTGGCGGAGCGAAGGGCTCGGCACTCCGAAGTGACGACATTGCACGGCCAATGGAGGCCGGCAGTGTGACGCCGAAGTCCTCGGCATGGATTAATGAAGTAATGACGAAGCCCTCGGTCCAGCCGAGGTGACATGGTACATCGGTATGCCGAGGTGACAGCGCTGCCCGACCCAGATCCTTTACCTGTGCATAGAAAATAGTGCAAGCGGGAGATAATAGGAATAAATAAAATTGTTGCATAATACGCAAAGTGAGTAATAAAAGAAATATGGCCCGTGTGCCGAACACTCGATGAGGTAGAGCTCTCTCAGTGATGCCGAAATCCCCGAGGCAATCGAACATGTCGGTATGGTGATTCGACCAACAAGGTGATCACGCGAGCCGATTGGGACAACGACGTCGGCTTGCCAAAGTGACCGCGTGACGCAGTCGAAGTCGATCACCTACACACATAAAATAGTGCGGTCCAAAAAGGATAATTGCTTTTCGCAAAAATAATTTATTAAAAGAGATGTGACCTGGCGCCGAAATCATGTCGATGCAGGGCGTCGGCGTGACGCAGTGAAGGTGTGGCCAAGCCTGAATTCGCAGGACGGTCTGAGTTCCCGATGCGGCATTCGCCGAACTGTATACGGAAACTGACCGAACCACCACGCGACCGTTGTTAATGAGGCCACCATTTGATAGACCTGTGTACAGATGATGAAACAAACCAGAGTAATAATTCCTTGGGGAAAATAACCCCAAGCAAGAAAAAATACTAGGATTAATAGCACCTGGTTTATCTGTTGTAGCAATCTGAAGAAAGGTTACTCCCAAAATTGGGACTCGGTCCGCACACCCATTGCCTGATGGGCGATAAAGCGACGGCATGGCGATGCTGGCAAAGGTGGGCTCACCGAGGCAAAGCCCCCGGTCCAGCTAACGTGACGAAGCTGGTCACCTGGTGACGCCGAAGTCTCCAGAGTAGGTTGAAGAAGGGATGGCGAAGCCCCCGGTCTAGCCGAGGTGACGGAGCAGGTCAGTAAGGAGACGTTACAGCTGCCATGTCAGCCGAGGTGTTGAAGTAGTTCGGCGTGATGGACATTGGCTTGAAAAAGCAACAGAGCGGCCATGCCGGCGCAGGTCGTAACTTGTGACGCGGTCAATGCCGGCTTGATGAAGTGACCGTGCGGCGATGCCGGTGTGCCCGCTTCGTGTAATCCATGGGGCGGCGACGTTGGTGATGATTTATCCTTCGCGATGCCGAACTCTTATTCGGCTTGCCCAGATGATGATCCGAAGAAGTTGAGATCGGCTCAACAATGCGACGACGTATCCAGCGTAGGTCGGCAGCCGTGGAGCAATGTTGACGGGCTGGTTTGACACCGGCGCGATGGTGAAGATCATATTGGAAAAGACCTTAAAATTAGTGGGATGTGTTTGAGAACAAAACACAATACCCCATACAAAACCTCCTTCAAAAAGGATGTCCGAAATCGCGTTCATAAAAAAGATGAACTCGGGTCGGATTCGTTCTCGCGCAGAAAACAGATCTGAAAAGGTGGTCCACTCATCGGAAGGTTCCTGGAGTTTGAACCGTCGGATAGAGCTGAAATTTGGAGGGGCGGCAGATATGTGAATTCCGCAGCAGATGAACGGTTGGATCTTCCAAAGGACCTCCGAGCTAGGCTTTGGAGACCACGCCCTAAAATCGTCCGGATTCCGGTATATTGTAGATTGCCGGAGATTCCTCCATCGGAACTCGTCGAAATTTTGCATGGCTGTTGTAGACTTAATTGCGCACAATTCCACCGAACGAATCGTCAAAGCGATGCTCAAGGAGGTGGTGGCACCGGATACAAGTTTGATGTCCGGAAAAACAGCACGGCCGCCCGAGGGCAATGTTGACGTTGAGCCCCCGGGCTCCATGGATGATTACTCTACGATCATGATAGAGATCGGAGTTGATGTTGATGAAGGCCCCCGTCCGAACATGACGATTGGATATGGAACGCGGTCCTCGGTCGAGCCAAGGTGACCAGTCGAGCCGGCGACGAAGATGTCGGCGTCACAGTTAATCTGCGGGCGAGCCATTGATCCTTTGCCGATCACACAGCGAAACTCTAAATGAAAGCATCATTGTCGGTGTGAAAACCGGCAGATCTCGGGTATGGGGTCACAAGTTGTGTATCGTGGATCGATGGGTAACAGGAGACAGGGGACACGATGTTTACCCAGGTTCGGGCCCTCTTGATTGAGGTAAAACCCTACGTCCTGCTCTTGTTTATATTGATGGAATATCAAGTACAGAGTTGATCTACCTCAAGATCATATGTTGTGGTCTAAAACCTAAGGGCATGATGAATAATATCATAATCATCCATTGACTAGCCTGGCCTCGGCTTATATAACATAGCAGAGGCCTAGGATAACAAGAGTCCTAGTCAAATATGTCGGTGGAGAGAAGTCCTTGTCTTGATCACCAAGTCATGTGGAATCTTCCTCGTATATGTCTTCGGCTGTCCGAACTGGCCCATGAGTAAACGGCCATGGGGTCCTCGGCCCAATCCAACTGATCGGGAGACGATGTGATGAGTACCCCCTAGTCCAGGACACCGTCAATGGATACAAAGCATAATGAGCGACACCCGGCCTCTGCATAGCTAAGATGCACACAGCCTTAACGAAGAGTCTAGCATATATATATATATATATACATATATATATACATACATATATATATATATACACACACATATATATATATATATAAACGACAAGTTGGGAACAATGAAGCCATATGAGTCCAAAACTATGCCAATGTCGACGGAGGAGGTGGACCGATCCGGAGAATATGTTGCCACCCATGTTGGGTAAAAACCTCCCTGGCCACCTGCTCCAACCGCATACACACCGCCTTAAACATCGATTGCTACTCCGTTCGCTGTAGCGTAGACCACATACAAAGCCAGTGCGTACAACGGTAAATAACCTGCATAGAAGAAGAGGTTTTGCCATTAAAAACACAATCGTTTCTATATAGCCAAAGCAACCATAATAAGGCAGACGCTCCCATCCGTATTAGCGTACTAAAAGTATTTGGTATTCCATCAAGCCAGTGACCATATATACTGGCAACACTTGTTGGTGGATTCAAATTGGACGCTATTTGGATGACTGGCCATATAGAACGCGCGAACTTACTCTGAAACAAAAGGTGTTTAATTGTCTCGTCATGAGTACAAAATCTACACTTCTTAGCGTCGAGCGAGGTTGTCTTTTCTTAGCACAACTCCTTTCCGAAGATACCACATGAAAATCTTATTTTTTAGTGACATCTTTGATTTCCATATTAGTTTATCGTTATCCAATGAAACCTCTGAGTGCGAGAGTGCACGATACATAAAGTAAACTATGTAGGATTCAGATATAGTGAGATTCCAACGAAACACATCCCTCCCTTGTGTCAAGTTAACCGAATCCAAACGGGATAGAAGATGTTGCCACTCTAGCGAGGAGCTCCACTCCGGCGTGTACAGCATGAAGGACGGGAAGGTGGCCCCGTTGCCGTTGGTAGACGACAGCCGCATGGCCGCCCACCTGGTTTTTCCCGACCCGAACTTGATCAAACCATGATTTCTTTTGAAAGTTGATGAGGGAATTGTAAGTCGTTCACCAATCAACGGTATTGCAATTTTCCAGCAGGTTGGCAAATAGTAGCAAGTACAACCAACAAATAATTAAGCTACGTGCAACAGCAAGTAACTGACTTTGAGTCACAGTTCGCTGCGTGCAAGCCAGCAATGTTAGCATTATTATAGTAGCAGCAGATAAAAACGAGTAACAGCTACTTTCCTCTAAAAAGAAAAAGGTTGGAGTAGTAGCATCGGCACATATATTGGCGCTTTATTTAGCTATTTTTATATGATTAATTTGGGATGGTTCATGTGATCTTGCTCTTGCAACATATACTCTAGTAGTTTTCATTTTTGCTCCAGCCCCGGTGCTGATGTTGCTCCACCAGTGATGTGTTTGACATTGACATATTACACTTTATTGAAAATATATATTTATGAGATGTGTGCATGTCGCCTTCGATGTAAACATCAGGACCATTATACTACATACATCTCTCCCAGGATCACCACCCTAATCCCTGACTATTCTCAATGTCCATGGTTGTCCAGAGTCCGGATGCTAATTAGTAATAGCTGCTAATTCTTAGAGTTTCGTGAGCATAATCTGTGAACCGTGCTGGGGTTGTAGAGTGGAGACCGGGCAAGGCGAATGCGTGTAAGATGGTGAGAGCTCAAACAAGAAGTGTTGCAGGATCACACTCAATCCCATCTTGGCCTCTAGCAATGCAAAGTTTTGCCCAACGCATATCCGCGGTCCCCAGCCAAATGGAAAGAACGCCGGCGAGTTCTTGGATGCGCCGGCAATGCCCTCCGCAAACCTCTCCGGCTTAAATTCATCGACATCTTCTCCCCACACATCTGGATCATG
This sequence comes from Triticum urartu, assembly GCF_003073215.2. Classification (NCBI taxonomy): domain Eukaryota; kingdom Viridiplantae; phylum Streptophyta; class Magnoliopsida; order Poales; family Poaceae; genus Triticum; species Triticum urartu. The sequence goes on from NC_053028.1 coordinate 691,362,553, forward strand.
GTGAATGCACACAATTGGCAGCGCAAACGTTACGCCGGCTGGATATGTGACGCCTCCCAGCTCTGTCTCTCTATACGCCTCCCGACCAAGAAGAAGAATCGGTGGGTATAGCCTAAGAACCTCATGCAATATCATTGTCACCTGCACCGACAAAGAAGATAGACAAATTCAGAGTGGCAACTCAATGAGAAATTGCATAACCTTCTCTCTTGTAATGTACTCACGACTTTCAGCCTGTTTATGCCCTCAAAATCTGGCTGGTTATTCCCAAAGACACGAAGAACCTCCTCCCTAGCGCGGTCCTGCCACTCGGGATGCATGCTTAGCAGGACCATTGCCCATGTGAGCAGCACCGCGGCTGTCTCCATGCCCGCGAAATAGAAGAGCTTCAGCTCACCTACTATGTCGTCGATGGTCATCATCGGCTTGGAGCTTCCGGCTTCTTGGCTTTCTTTTATGTTGGACTCCATCATCACGCCTAGTAGATCGTTGTTGTCAGCATAGCCATCCTTCATCGCCCTCTCCCTCTTCATAATTATGCCTTTCAGGAGTACTTCGACCTCACGGGCATTTGCCTTCATTCTTCGATTGAGTTTTATTGGCAGGAATCTGCATAATAAGAATATTAACAACGGGTGTGACTAGATCTCAGTTGACTGGGACTTAACCAAGTCTCGGTCATGTGACAGAACATATAAAAAAGAATAAAGAATATATTTTAATTTTTCTTTGCATTAATCTCCGCGTATGATCTCACGAATATAGAATCGACCGAGACTTGTCGACTGAAATTTAGCAATCCAGTTAGCAAATTGCAGACTACTACGTGTACTCAGGCAATACACGAAATGCAAGTATGAGCTGACCTGTAACCTGGAATGTACATCACGTTTGCCATCTTGACAGCATTATGTGCTTGTTCCGATTGCAACCGGAAGATTGTTCTTCCTTCACTAAAGCTGCTCCCGAACGCCACTCGGGATATCACGTCGCCCGTCAGATTCTGAAACTCTGGCCACACATCTATCTCCTGCGCATCACCGGGCCCCCCCATGAAGCTTCCCCATCTTCGCACAAGTTCACTAGAACAGTCTGCAAAAGCAGGCAACATCCTCTGCAAAAGCCAATCCCGATTAGCCTGGAAGTTAGTACGATGTGCGTGTGGGTCAATGAGTTCAGTCAGGTGAGGAGTGACATGACGGACACCTTGAGCTTCTCGAGATGGAAGGCGTGGTTGATGATCCTACGGTGGGCGACCCACTTGTCGCCCTGGTGGGTCGTGAGGCCGTTGGCCAAGAGCCGCTCGATCCCGAGGATGGACCTCTGCTTGCCGAACTGGCCCTGCTTGCTCGACAGGATCTCCCGGAACAGTTGAGGGTCGGCCACCACCACCCTCGGCTCCGAACCGAACCATGTCAGAGCAACTTTGCCTGAAACAATCCCGATGATTTCTCATGTAGGAGTACTTTGCCAAAATTACGGAGATCAATCACCAACACCGTACGACGTACGGCCGCCTAACTGAGAGGGGACGGCGGTTAATTAATTGAATTACCGTGTTGCTTGATGATGGCATGGTCGAACGGCACCGCGCGGGCGGCGACGGCGTGCGAGGACAGCGTCATGGGCTGGGAGCACGCCGCCGCGATGAGCCGCACGTAGTCCTTCATGTCGCCGGAGGGGAAGCGGTAAGACGTGCCGCCTACGCCCTGGGACCGCAGGGCCCGGGCCACCCTCCGCGGGCCGAGCCAGGCGCCGGCCAGCGCCCGCCCCGCGCACCACAGCGCGGCCAGCAGGGCCCCGAGAGCGCAGAGTAAGCTCCATGGTGGCGAGCCGAGAGTGTCCATGCCGTGAGATTGCGATGAATGAACCCGTCTCTCTCGCTCAGTCTCTGTATATGGGCAGCTCCAAAAAGAAGACTAAGATGAGACCTGGGTGGCGGGTTGAATTATCTTGGCCCGGCGGTCAGAGCCAAGGCGATGAGCACGACGTGGAAGTCCAGGTGCAGCGCACGCAAGCCGCCGTGAACTCTCGGGATCCGCCCGCCCCTCGTACACGTTCGCTCGAGGTTAAAAGTCTGTTCAACGGATGCGATGATTTGCATCGCGTCTTGGCGGCCCTTTTCTTTGTCCGACGGCGAGGCACAAGCAAAGCACGTTTCCTACATACGGAGGATATATTCCAAAATGGCGTGCTCTTTTCCAAGATGGAAAATACTACACCCCATTCAAAAAAATATCCGTGAATTTTAAAATATTTGCATGAAGTCAAAAGTTTTCGTGAATTTCAAAAATCGATCACGGATTTAGAAAATGTTCATGAATTCATAATATATTCACACCACAGAAATAATGATCATGGGCCAACCAATATTTGCAAATTTGAAAAAAAGTTCACAAAGATTACATGATTTCAAAAAATTGTTTCGAAATCCAAAAATTGTCCATGAATTTGAAAATCATCTATAGGCTCGATAAGGTGGAGAGTGCGACCGGATGTTCCAGATGGAATTGCACACGGAGAATTTACCTAGGTTTGGGCCATCATGGTCGAGGTAATACTCTATGCTTGGCTTTGTTTTGATTGATTGTGGGAAAACGCCTTGTGAGAGTGTTTAAGTAGGAGTGGGTTGTTGCTACCGACACAATGACACATATCAGATGATCTTGAACGAAACTCTAGACTTCCCATATAAAGGGCGACAAGGCCAACCATCTTATTCTCTAAGAAAACTCTAGGGTTCCTCTGCCTCCCATTGGTGTCGCCATCACCGCCTCGTCTCCGGTGGCCTTAGGCCAACTCCACCGCACGACCCCAAATCGTCCGGGGCTGTCCGTTTAGGGTTAAACGGACATACGAGACGTTCCAACGCGCTACCCCATCCGCAAAAAAAATCCGTTTCTGGTCCGGCTCGCCCCATCCTAGGCGCAAACTTGGTCTAGTTTTGCGTCTGAAACGGACACGCCCGGACGTTTTTTGCGTGGGCCTCGTCCGCCCCTGTCCCTTTGCATCTGAGGCTTGGCCCGCTAGTCATTGAAACGAAGGGGCCCACCCACCCACCCATCCCCCTCTCTCTCCTCCTTTCCTCTTCCCCACCGCGCCGCCGCGCGACCCCGGCAGCCGCGACTGGCAGGCGGCCTACGCTATCCTAGGCTCCAGCGACGCCGAGGCCGAGGCGCAGCGGGGCAGGCCGGGCTGCATCGGCTCTCCCCCGAGGTGGTCCTGCCGCCCGCGGCCGCGACACGGGGCGCAGGCAGGCGCGGAGCAGCGCGGTGCGGCGCGGGCGTGGCGCGTGGCGCGGCGCGCGCCGGCTTGCAGGCCGCGGCGAGGGCACAGGCATGTGCGGGGCGGGGCGCGGAGCAGCGGGTGCGGGCGGCCGCGAGCGGGCGCGGAGCGCTGATGTCTACTACGCAACTTTATTCTTGTAGACACGTGTTAGGCCTCCAAGCGTAGAGTTTTGTAGGACAGTAGCAATTTTCCCTCAAGTGGATGACCTAAGGTTTATCAATTCGTGAGAGGCGTAGGACGATGATGGTCTCCCTCAAACGACCATGCAACCAAATACAAAAAATCTCTTGTGTCCCCAACACACCCAATACAATGGCAAATTGTATATGTGCACTAGTTCGGCGAAGAGATGGTGATAAAAGTGTAATATTGATGGTAGAAATATATTTTTATAATCTGAATAAATAAAACAGCAAGGTAGCAAATAGTAAACGGGCACAAAAAGGTATTGCAATGCTTGAAAATGAGGCCTAGGGTCCGTACTTTCGCTAGTGCAATCTCCCAACAGTTCTAACATAGTTGGATCATATGATTATCCCTCAAAGTGTAATGAAGAATCACTTCTGAGTTCCTATTAGCGGAGAACAAAAGATAGGAATTGTTTGTAGGGTACGAAACCATCTCAAAGCTATTCTTTCCGTTCGATCTATCCTAGAGTTCGTACTAGAATAACGCAAGCTATTCTTTCCGATCGATCTAATCAAGAGTTCGTACTAAGATAACACCAAAGCAAATTCATATTCATAATACTCAATCCACACAAGGAACTATAAAGAGACCCCGAAGTTTTCGTCGGAGAAAAACGTGCATCAACCCCTATGCATAGATTACACCAATATCACCACGGGAATCCGCGAGTTGGATGTCATAACATATATCAAGTGAATCAATAAGATACCCCAATTGTCACCTCAAGTATTCATATTGCAAGATATATATCATGTGTTCTCATCTCTGAATATTCAATCCGACAAGACAAAACTTCAAAGGCTAAAGATTCAATTCATCATAACAAGAGTATAGAGGGTAGAAACATCATATGATCCGACTATATTAACAAAGCCCATGATATAGATCATGAGAGAGAGAGAGATTAAACACATAGCTACTGGTACAAAACCTCAGCCTCGAGGGTGGACTACTCCCTCCTCATCGTGGTGGCCGCCAAGATGATGAAGAAGGCCACCGGAGATAATTCCCCCCTCCGGCAGGGTGCCGGAAAGGGTCTAGATTGGTTTTCGGTGGCTATAGAGCCTTGCGGCGGCGGAACTTCTGATCTAGGGTAACCCCAATGGGTATTGGAATATTTGGGAATTTATAGTGCAAAGAAGGGGTGCGGGAGGCCAGCGAGGTGGGCACAACCCACCTGGGCGCGCCAAGTGGGCCTGGCGTGCCCTGGTGGGTTGTGCCCCCCTCGGGGGACCCCCGAGGTGCTGCTCTGGCCCAATGGGTTCCTTCAGGTCCATAAAAAATCTCCGTGGAGTTTCGTTGTGTTTGGACTCCGTTTGGTATTGATTTTTTGCGATGTAAAAAACGAGCAAAAAACAGCAACTGGCACTGGGCACTGGGTCAATAGATTAGTCCCAAAAATGATATAAAGTTGCTATAAAATGATTATAAAATATCCAAGAATGATAAAATAAAAGCATAAATACTTCATAAATTATAGATACGTTGGAGACGTATCACGCACGGTGGTTGGCAAGCCGCGGCGGGGGCATGGGCAGGTGTGGGGCGGAGCGGAGCGGGCGAGCTCGGCAGCGGCGACTGCACCGACGGAGCGAGAGCATGAGCTCGCGGGCAGTTGAGGCGTGAGGACGAGGCGGACATTTTGGGGTCGGTCGGCGCATTGGCGCCTCCAACTTATCCTGAACATGCATGTCTGTTTTGCCACCCATTGCCACCCCAAACGGAGAGAATCCGGACAAAACGGGCGTCCGTTTGGGGTCGTGCGGTGGAGTTGGCCTGAGGGCCATGGCAGTGCGGTGGATCTCGTACCTTGCCAACGGGAGGGCTCTACTTTTAAATGTTTCTTCAAGTTTTGTTAAGGTTTGTGTTCTGCTTAGGAAGACGAGACGGTGACGGCTCCCTGAAGATGGAATAAGGTTCTCCTTGCCTGTTCCCTGCCCGATGGTGTGTCTAGCATTGTCGATGGGTGTGTGGAGGTGTGTCTCCGATAGATCTGTCCTTGGTGGATTTTCTCGGGTTTGGTCGTAGTTCGTCTAAGTTCGTGTGTCTTTAGGTTGTATCCTTCCGATCTACACTACTCTTCATCGGCGGTGGTTGCTATTCTGCTGCGCTGGTCCTGTGGGGCCTTAGCACGATGACTTCCCGACTTTCCACTACAAAAGTTTTGCCTGGCTCCAGCGAGGGAGGGGCAATGACGGCGGCGCGCCTTCGGCTTGCTTCAGCGCTTGTAGTCGTCGCTACGTGGTCTACGGATCTGCATGTAAATTTTTTACTTCTGACGTTCATTGTACTGTCATGATTGAAGATGAATAGATTGAAAGTTTTCTCGCAAAAAAGGCGACAAGGCCTAGGGTTACATATTTCCTAAGTAACTTAGATCCCTAAACCGACAAAGAGCCCCAGGCGTGTACGCCAAGGAAGGATTCTTTTGGAGGAAGGTTTCTTGTGCAGCCAGAGGCCCTTGGAAACTCCTAGGCCGGCTAGGCCCTGAGACCAGGTTATAACCTAGCTTGTCGACCCACGGGCCTCTGTAGCTCTGATTTTTCCTGAGTCAAACGTTGCTATGGGCATCTCCAGCTCCAACCCTCAAACCACCTGCATACGTCCGAACCGCGCTCTTTGGACGTGTTGTGCCATCCAACGCAATGCATGTATCGGTTCGCATGATGGTCTGGACGCACTTTCTCCCGCAAACTGGAGACAAACGTGGGGGGGAGGGGGGCTTTTGCGAGCGTCCTGATAGCACACATGCTCGCTTCTGACCACCCTGACCCACCGGAACCCCCTCCTCGCTCGCGTCTGCCTGCATTCATGCCAATGTGGAGCGGCCACTCCACGTTTAAGCCGGCTCAAAGCGGACGCAATCTCTCACTGCCTCCGCCATTGAAGTGGCGCGTCGGCCGAGGGCGATACCCGTTGGACGCCCGGTTGAACACGCCTCCTCGTCGCATTCAAATGGTTGCAGACTGCTCATTTTCCTCCATTAAACCCACGCATGTATCGAGATACCTACTCCAGCCACACGTCCGTTCGCGAGCCGGCCAACATTAAACACAATGCCGGTTGGCTCCTCGCGTCTGTCCGCTATGTAAACGATGCCAAACACCAAGCAAAAACCCCACCACACCTCCGCTCCCCATTTCCTCCTTGAACAGTTTTCTCCGTGGCATACAGCGAGCAGGAAGAAGAGTTCTCCGGCATAAAAGTCGCTTGGGTGGCCCGTTGTGCCCGTTGGTCACGAGCCAGGCAACTGTCTGTTCCCACCTCCATCAACACTCCAGGCTGCTGCAGAGGCTGAATCACCAAGCCCGCGCATGGTTCAGCTTCCCAAGGAGTGGTGAGTTGCTCCAGGCTGGCCGGGAAGGGGGGATCACGACGGCACGGGCATCGTGGCCTACTGCCGTGGACGATACCGTGTCGTACGGTGCCTCCCGTGCCTGTGACCATGATGACCCACAAATATAGGGGATCTATGGTAGTCCTTTCGATAAGTAAGAGTGTCGAACCCAACGAGGAGCAGAAGGAAATGACAAGAGGTTTTCAGCAAGGTATTCTATGCAAGCACTAAAATTATCGGTAACAGATAGTTGTGTGATTAGATAATTCGTAACGGGTAACAAGTGACAAAAATAACAAGGTGCAGCAAGGTGGCCCAATCCTTTTTGTAGCAAAGGGCAAGCCTGGACAAATTCATATATAAAGCAAAGTGTTCCTGAGGACACATGGGAATTGTTGTCAAGTTAGTTTTCATCATGCTCATATGATTCGCGTTCGTTACTTTGATAATTTGATATGTGGGTGGACCGGTGCTTGGGTGCTGCCCTTCCTTGGACAAGCCTCCCACTTATGATTATCCCCTCTCGCAATCATCCGCAACTACGAAAGAAGAATTAAGATGAATCTAACCATAGCATGAAACATATGGATCCAAATAAGCCCCTTACGAAGCAACGTATAAACTAGGGTTTAAGCTTCTGTCACTCTAGCAACCCATCATTTACTTATTACATCCTAATGCCTTCCCCTAGGCCCATGGTGAAGTGTCATGTAGTCGACGTTCACATAACACCACTAGATGAGAGACAACATACATATCATCAAAATATCGAACGAATACCAAATTCACATTATTACTTATAACAAGACTTCTCCCATGTCCTCAGGAACAAACGTAACTACTCACAAAGCATATTCATGTTCATAATTAGAGGAGTATTAATTATCATTAAGGATCTGAACATATGACCTTTCACCGAATAAACTAACTAGCATCAACTACAAGGAGTAATCAACACTACTAGCAACCCACAGGTACCAATCTGAGGTTTTGAGACAAAGATCGGCTACAAGAGATGAACTAGGGTTTGAGAGGAGATGGTGCTGGTGAAGATGTTGATGGAGATTGACCCCCTCTCGATGAGAGGATCAGTGGTGATGACGATGGCTTTGATTTCCTTCTCCCGGAGGGAAGTTTCCCCTGCAGAACAGCTCCGCCGGAGCCCTAGATTGGTTCTGCCTAGGTTCCGCCTCGAGATGGCGGCGCTTCATCCCAAAAGCTTCCTTCTTATTTTTCCCAAGTCAAAACACACCATATAGTAGAAGATGGGCGTCGGGGGCCCTCCAGGGGGCCCACAAGACCGAAGGGCGCGCCTAGGGGTATATATTCCAAAAATATTCTCCGTGAAGTTTCAGGACTTCTGGAGTTGTGCAGAATAGGTCTCTAATATGTGCTCCTCCTCGAGTCCAGAATTCCATCTACCGGCATTCTCCCTCTTCATGTAAACCTTATAAAATAAGAGAGAATAGGCATAAGTATTGTGATATAATGTGTAATAACAGCCCATAATGCAATAAATATCAATATAAAAGCATGATGCAAAATGGATGTATCAACTCCCCCAAGCTTAGACCTTGCTTGTCCTCAAGAGAAAGCCGATATCGCAAAATATGTCCACATGTTTAGAGATAGAGGCGTTGATAAAATAAAATACGGACATGAGGGCATCATGATCATCTTTAGAACAGCAACATATATTGCATATAATTTCTTATGCTAAAGTAACAATTCATTCACAAGGTAAAGTATGAATCAGAAACTTCATTTTGAAAACTAATAAACTATGATCTCAGTCATTGAAGAAATTGCAATTTATCGTAACATCGGAAAGAGTCAATATAAGAGCTATTCAGCAAGTCCACATACTCAACTATCATTTAGTCTTTCACAATTGCTAACAGTCACGCGATACTTATGGGTACAAAGTTTCAATCGGACACAGAGAAAGATAGGGGCTTATAGTTTCGCCTCCCAACCTTTTACCTCATGGGTAATGTCAACAAGAATACTTTATGTAAACCTACATCCAAGTGGATATATATATCCGGATCTCTCCGACACATAGCGTTTGCCAAAGGAAAAAGTGCAAAAAGAAAAGGTGAAGATCACCATGACTCTTGTATAAGGGTAGAAGGTAAAAATAAAAGATAGGCCCTTCGCAGAGGGAAGCAGAGGTTTGTCATGCGCTTTTATGGTTGGATGCGTAAAATCTTAATGCAAAAGAATGTCACTTTATATTGCCGCTTGTGATAAAGAACTTTATTATGCAGTCCGTCGCTTTTATTTCTGCCATATCACAAGTTCATATAAAGCTTATTTTCTTCACACTAATAGATCATACATATTTAGAGAGCAATTTTTATTGCTTGCACCGATGACAACTTACTTGAAGGATCTTACTCAATCCATAGGTAGGTCATTGAAGCAATTGCAAAAAATAACTTCTTATAGATCATACTCAATCCATATTTAGCGAGCAATTTTTATTGCTTGCACCGATGACAACTTATTATGAAGGATCTTACTCAATCCATAGGTGGACTCTCATGGAAAAACTGGGTTTAGGGATGTTTGGAAGCACAAGTAGTATCTCTACTTGGTGCAAAAAAATTGGCTAGCATGAGAGGAAAAGGCAAGCTCAACATGTTGGATGATCCATGACAGTATAACTTCTATTCAGATATAAGAAAACATAACCCATTATGTTTTCTTCCTTGTCCAACATCAACTTTTTAGCATGTCATATTTTAATGAGTGCTCACAATTACAAAAAAATGTCCAAGATAGTATATTTATATGTGAAGCCTCTCTTTCTTTATTACTTCCAATTAATTGCAACAATGACCAAAACAATGTTTGGCAACTCTCAACAAATTTTATTCATCATACTCTTTGTATGTGAAGTCATTACTCTCCATAAGATCAATATATGATCTTTAATTCTTTTTATCCTTTCTCTTATTTTATTCCCTCAAGATCATAGCAAGATAGCAAAGCCCTCAACTCAAAACTACTCTTTATTATATATAACTCACGGACTCAATTACATAGATAGAAATCAAAACAAAACTCAAAGCTAGATCATACTAAAACTTTATACTACTAGATCAAGATATAACCAAAAGGATCGAACTAAGAAAAACAATAAAGATAAAGATGTGATGGTGATACGATACCGGGGAACCTTCCCCAAGCTTGGAAGTTGCCAAGGGGAGTGCCCATACCCATGTATTTATGTCTCTTTCTTCGGAGGTGGTGATGATTGAGTTGTTGATGAAGTAGTGCCACACATCGAGCGTAGGAGATGCTCCAATTTACGAGTAATGCCCTAGAGTGCGGTGATATGATCTTACAACAAAATATTTTCATGAGTGAGACATTTATTTTGCACACAAACTATTTCAATGATCTTGAAAGATTCAATTTCAGTAGGGGTAAGATGATTGTAGTAAGGTTGAAGGATGTCTTCTTCTTCTGCTGCCAGGGCTTGATCTCCTGTGACCTTCTTGATCTTATCATCCTCTTTAGTTTCCCCAAGTTCTTCTCTCTTCATCTCTATCTTCATCAGCCAAGCATCATCGCCCGCGTTGTTGGAGGAAGGGGACGACATGATGCCTGGTCTTGAAAACTCTGGCAGAAAACAACTCAAAAGGAAAAGAGGGGATTTTGTCATGGTACGGTGGTCAAAACCTTCGGGAGATTATATAATGAATTTTTACCGACCAAAAGAAGTATTGTGCAAGAAAACAGAGTCCGGGGGCACACGAGGTGGCCACAAGGCAGGGGGCGCGCCCAGGGGGTAGGGCGCGCCCTCCACCCTTGTGGTCTCCTCGTGCATCTTTCGGACTACTTTTAATTTTCCTAATTTTTTAAATATTCCAAAACGGACAAAAATTGCCATTGGAAATGTTTTGGAGTCGGTTTACTTACCGTACCACATACCTATTCCTTTTCGGAGTCTGAAAGGTTCTGGAAAGTATCCCTTATGCTCCTCCGGTGTTATGGTATTAATTATGTTGGTCCCAACATTTATGGGAGTACCTGAGATATAATGTTTGATTCTTTGACTGTTTACCACATTCGGAATTGTGCCTTCGGCGTTGTTGATTTTGATGGCACCGGAATGATAGACCCCCTCGATAATGTAAGGACCTTCCCATTTAGAGAGAAGCTTTCCTACAAAAAATCTTAAACGTGAGTTGTATAGCAAAACATGATCACCTACATTAAACTCACGCTTTTGTATCCTCTTGTCATGCCATCTCTTAACCTTTTCTTTAAACAACTTGACATTCTCATAGGCTTGGGTTCTCCATTCATCAAGTGAGCTAATGTCAAATAACCTCTTCTCGCTGGCAAGTTTGAAATCATAATTGAGATCTTTGATTTCCCAATAAGCTTTGTGTTCTAGTTCAAGAGGTAAGTGACAATCCTTTCCATAAACCATTTTATACGCAGACATACCCATAGGATTTTATAAGCAGTTCTATAAGCCCATAATGCATCATCAAGTTTCTCAGACCAATTCTTTCTAGATCTATTAACAGTCTTTTGCAAAATCAATTTAATCTCTCTATTGCTCAATTCTACTTGACCACTAGACCGAGGATGATATGGAGATGCAATTCTAAGGTTAACATCATATTTAGCAAGCAATTTACAGAAAGCACCATGAATAAAATGTGAACCACCATCAGTCATTAAATATCTAGGGACTCCAAACCTTGGAAAAATGACTTCTTTAAGCATATTAATAGAAGTGTTATGACCAGCACTACTAGTTGGAATAGCTTCTACCCACTTAGTAACGTAATCATCAGCGACTAAAATATGTGTATACCCATTGGAGGAAGGAAAATGTCCCATGTAATGAAAGCCCCAAACATCAAATGGTTCAATAACAAGAGAATAATTCATAGGCATTTCATGACGTCTACTAATATTACCAATTCTTTGGCATTCATCACAACACAAGAGAAACTTACGAGTATCCTTGAGGAGAGTGGGGTAATAAAAACCAGATTGCAATACCTTATGTGCAGTTCTATCTCCAGCGTGGTGTCCCCCGTAAGCCTCGGAATGGCACTTACGTAGGATTTGTTCCTGTTCATGCTCAGGTACACAATGTCTAATAACACCATCAACTCCTTCTTTATAAAGGTGTGGGTCATCCCAAAAGTAATGTTTCAAATCATAGAAAAACTTTTTCTTTTTCTGGTATGTGAAACTAGGTGGTATAAATTTAGCAACGATATAATTAGCATAATCAACATACCATGGAGTATTATGAGAAGCATTTATGACAACTAATTGCTCATCTGGAAAGCTATCATCAATAGGTAGTGGGTCATCAAGAACACTTTCTAACCTAGACAAGTTGTCTACAACGGGGTTCTCAGCTCCCTTTCTATCAATAATATGCAAATCAAATTCTTGCAGCAAGAGAACCCATCTAATAAGTCTAGGTTTAGCATCTTTCTTTTCCATAAGATATTTAATAGCAGCATGACCAGTGTGAACATTTACTTTGGAATCAACAATATAAGATCTGAACTTATCACAAGCGAAAGAAATTGCTAAAAATTCCTTTTCACTAGTAGCATAATTTTGCTGGGCACTGTCTAGAGTTTTCCTAACATAATGAATAACATTCAATTTCTTATCAACTCTTTGTCCTAGAATAGCACCAACAGCATAATCACTAGAATCACACATAATTTCAAAGGGTAAATTCCAATCAGGTGGTTGAACAATAGGTGCAGAAATCATGGCTTTCTTAAGTATTTCAAATGCTTCTACACAGTCATCATCAAAAACAAAAGGAACATCTTTTTTCAAGAGATTAGTGAGAGGCCTAGAAATTTTAGAGAAGTCATTAATAAACCTCCTATAGAAACCAGCATGACCAAGGAAACTTCTTACACCTTTGATATCTTTAGGACACGACATCTTTTCAATAGCATCTACTTTAGCTTTGTCAACTTCAATACCTCTTTCAGAAATTTTATGCCCCAAGACAATACCTTCATTGACCATAAAGTGGCACTTTTCCCCATTCAAGACAAGATTAGTTTCTTCACATCTCTGCAAGACTCGATCAAGGTTGCTTAAGTAATCATCAAAAGAAGTTCCGTAAACGGAGAACTCATCCATGAAAACCTCAACAATCTTTTCACAAAAGTCAGAGAATTTAGCAGTCATACATCTTTGAAAGGTAGCCGGTGCATTGCATAAACCAAAAGGCATATGTCTATAAGCGAAAGTACCAAAACGGCAATTAAAAGTGGTCTTTCCTGATCATCTTTTGACACAGGTATTTGAGACAAATCAGAATAACCATCTAGAAAGCAAAAAAAGTGTATGTTTGGATAGTCTTTCTAGCATTTGATCAATAAAAGGTAGAGGGTAATGATATTTTCTAGTAAATTTGTTTAATTTGCGAAAATCAATTACCATTCTATAACCTGTAACAATTCTTTGTGGAATCAATTCATTCTTATCATTAGGAACAACAGTAATACCTGCCTTCATAGGGACAGAGTGAACATGACTTACCCATCTACTATCAGCAATAGGATAAATTATACCTGCCTCCAGAAGCTTTAGTATTTCATTTCTTACCACTTCTTTCATCTCAGGATTTAACCATCGTTGGTGATCAACAACTGGTTTGGCATCAGGCTCCAAATTAATTTTGTGCTGACATAGAGTGGGACTAATGCCCTTAAGATCATCAAGAGTATATCCAAGAGTGGCACGGTGCTTCTTCAGAGTTTTCAATAGCTTTTGTTCTTGATGCTCTGAAAGGTTAGCACTAATAGTAACATGATATATCTTCTTTTCATCGAGATAAGCATATTTGAAAGTATAAGGTAATTGTTTAAGCTCAAACACGGGATCACCCTTGGATGGAGGAGGATCCCCAAGGATTTGTACAGGAAAATTGTGTTCCAAAACATGCCCTTTATTAAAGAATATTTCATCTATTTCCCTTCTTTCATTCATAAACATATCATTTTCATGGTCTAGAAAAAATTGTTCTAAAGGATCAGTAGTAGGCACCACAATAGAAGCAAGACCAATAATTTCATCCTTACTAGGCAATTCTTTATCATGGAGTTGTCTATAAAATTTCGAGAAATTAAAATCATGAGACATATCCCCTAAACCAACAATAACAATATCTTTCTCGCAGCCTATCTTAGCATTAATAGTATTCAAGAAAGGCTACCAAATATAATGGGACAAAAATCATCTTGTGCGGAACCAAGAACAAGAAAATCAGTAGGGTATTTTATTTGACCACACAAGACTTCAACATCTCTAACCATCCCAATTGGTGAAATAGTATCTCTATTGGCAAGCTTAATAGTAACATCAATATCTTCTATCTCAGCAGGTGCAATATCATTCATAATTTCGTGGTACAAGGTATAAGGAATTGCACTCACACTAGCACCCACATCACATAAGCCATGATAACAATGATCTCCAATTTTCATAGAAAGAACAGGCATGCCAACAACAGGTCTATGTTTATCTTTAGTATCGGGTTGAGCAATTCTAGCAGCTTCATCACATAAATAAATAACATGCCCATCAATATTATCGACCAAGAGATCTTTAACCATAGCAATACTAGGTTCAACTTTAATTTGTTCAGGGGGTGTAGGTGTTCTAGTATAACTCTTATGAACCACAGTTGAAGCTTTAGCATGATCCTTTATTCTAACAGGAAAAGGTGGTTTCTCAATATAAGCAGTAGGAACAATAGGATTAACATTGTAAGTAATAGTTTCTTCTTCAACTTTAATAGGTTCTACTACTTTAACTTCAATCGGAGGATGATATTTAAACCACTTCTATTTAGGGAGATCAACATGAGTAGCAAAATATTCACAGAAAGAAGCTACTATCTCAGAGTCAAGTCCATATTTAGTGCTAAAATCATGATTACGCCAGCTGGCGAAAGGGGGATGTGCTGCAAGGCGATTAAGTTGGGTAACGCCAGGGTTTTCCCAGTCACGACGTTGTAAAACGACGGCCAGTGAATTGTAATACGACTCACTATAGGGCGAATTCAATATCCTTCTTCATGAAAGAACCGTACAGGAAGTATCGAGCATGGATCGATCATTATGAGAAAGCCGAGCATAAATATTTTGAATAATAATTTCTCTTGAGATCTCATGATTGGAGCATGAATATAACATTGACTTAAGCCTCCCCAAGCTTGAGCAATACTTTCTCCTTCACGAGGCAAAAAATTATATATGTAATTCCGATCACGATGAACTAGATGCATAGGATAAAACTTTTGATGAAATTCCAATTTCAATCGGTTGTAGTTCCATGATCCAATATCATCACATAGCCTATACCATGTCAATGTCTTTCCCTTCAAACATAAAGGGAAGACCTTCTTCTTGACTACATCCTCGGGCATACCTGCAAGCTTAAATAATCCACAAACTTCATCCACATAGATGCATATCGGGATGTAATGTTCCATCTCCTGCATAAGGATTAGCTAGCAGTTTCTCTATCATACCCGAAGGAATTTCATAATAAATATTTTCAGTAGGTGCATTAGGTTGAGGAGCAACTCTTCACTCTTCCGGTCGAGGTGAAGATACCCCGAACAAGCCCCTCAAAGGATTATTTTCCATAGTAACAAGTGACAGTAAATTTCAGCACACTATATAAATGTTTCCTTACCAAAGGCGCTTCACTCCCCAGCAACGGCACCAGAAAAGAGTCTTGATGACCCACAAGTATAGGGGATCTATCGTATTCCTTTCGATAAGTAAGAGTGTCGAACCAAACGAGGAGTAGAAGGAAATGACAATCGGTTTTCAGCAAGGTATTCTCTGCAAGCACTGAAATTATCGGTAACAGATAGTTGTGTCATAAGATAATTTGTAACGGGTAACAAGTCACAAAAGTAAACAAGATGCAGCAAGGTGGCCCAATCCTTTTTGTAGCAAAGGACAAGCCTAGACAAACTCTTATATAAAGCAAAGCGCTCCCGAGGACACATGGGAGTTGTTGTCAAGTTAGTTTTCATCATGCTCATATGATTCGTGTTTGTTACTTTGATAATTTGATATGTGGGTGGACCAGTGCTTGGGTGCTTCCCTTCCTTGGACAAGCCTCCCACTTATGATTAACCCCTCTCGCAAGCATCAGCAACTACGAAAGAAGAATTATGATAAATCTAACCATAGCATGAAACATATGGATCCAAATCAGCCCCTTACGAAGCAACGCATAAACTAGGGTTTAAGCTTCTGTCACTCTAGAAACCCATCATCTACTTATTACTTCCCAATGCCTTCCCCTAGGCTCAAATCATGCTGAAGTGCCATGTAGTCGACGTTCACATAACACCACTAGAGGAGAGACAACATACATCTCATCAAAATATCGAACGAATACCAAATTCACATGATTACTTATAACAAGACTTCTCCCATGTCCTCAGGAACAAACGTAACTACTCACAAAGCATATTCATGTTCATAATCAGAGGAGTATTAATAATCTTTAAGGATCTGAACATATGATCTTTCACCGAATAAACCAACTAGCATCAACTACAAGGAGTAATCAACACTACTAGCAACCCACAGGTACCAATCTAAGGTTTTGAGACAAAGATCGGATACAAGAGATGAACTAGGGTTTGAGAGGAGATGGTGCTGGTGAAGATGTTGATGGAGAATGACCCCCTCTTGATGAGAGGATCGGTGGTGATGACGGTGGCTTCGATTTCCCCCTCCCGGAGGGAAGTTTCCCCGGCAGAACAGCTCCGCTGGAGCCCTAGATTTGTTCTGCCCAGGTTCCGCCTCGAGACTGCGGCGCTTCGTCCTGAAAGCTTTCTTCTGAATTTTTCCAGGTCAAAACACACCATATAGCAGAAGATGGGCGTCGGGGGCCTGCCAGGGGGCCCACAAGACCGGAGGCGAGCCGGTTACATGGACATCAACAAGGCGGCGCCCAGCACGTCCGTGCCCACCGCCATCATCGAGAAGTAGAACACGGGAGTTTGTCGTTGCTTGGGTCCCATGAAGGCCACCCCCGAGGTGATGCTGGCATACACAGCCGGTGTCTTCCCTTCTGGTAGGCCACCATTGTCCCGGCCCCTACCGAAAAACCAACTTTGATCCATGTAGCGTAGGGCATCCTTTCCCTCTGTCTGAAGCATTAGCCGGTGGTTCCACTCTGATGAGCGGTGGGGAGGCGAGTTGTCCTTTGCATTGAAGCATATACCCTCCAGGGCTGAAACAATTTGTGGCATGCCCATCACTACTAGGTAAAAGCCTAGCAGTAGCGCCGGTTTTAGGTATAGCAGCAGCGCGGGGCTCGGCGCTACTGCTACAGCACTACAGCTAAAGTGTAGTAGTAGCGTGGGTTTTCCCGCACTACTGCTATACCTACTTAGCAGTAGCGCTTTTGGTAGAAAGCGCTACTGGTAGTTACTAGCAGCGCGCCTCTCTACCTGCGCTATTACTATTATTACGTATTCTATTTTTTTATGTCGTACTCATACACCATTATACAAGTTTTCATACAGTAGCAATTTATAGATTGTTTTTACATCATAATGAGTTATTACATCATTGGGTGAAAGAACTGTGGATTAGTTTCAAGTGCATGGATCCAAAGTGACCAATGGTCACTTTGGATCCATCCACTTGAAACTAATTCGCGGTTCTTTCACCTAATGACATAATAACTCATCATCATCATCATCATAATAGCATTAACAACTTATCATCATAATACATCACTATCATATAACAACTCATCATCATCATCATCATTTTCGTCCATGAGACATCATATAACAACTTCGTCAATATTTATAATAACAACTCCTCCTCCTCATCATCATAGTACTCATTATCACTACTCCTCCTCCTCATCATCATCATCAACTCTAACACATTGTAGCACATAATAAAAATTTCTCATCATCATCATAGTCATATATAATCAACACTAACTAATTGTTCTTAATACCTAGGACCTACTCCTCTCTCCTAGGTAAAATACCATAAAATAGATAAACCGGTCCATCTCCATAATGGAGAATGGAGATAAACCTATCTCCAACTTGTGGCTTGCGCACATTCATTTTGTCTCCAATTAGTTGCGTGTGCGCATTCATCACTTTGCTCCATTCTTTGATTTTGAGCCTTCCATCGTTTGAAGAAATTGAGTATGCACTGTGGTAAGCCTTCGAAGGAGTTGGTCGTAAGCTAACCATATGCATATCACCTTTGATAAACATCAAGTCAGGCACAACCTCCTTCGGGAGCCTCTGTTGAAAAACACAATAGTAACATATATAGTTAGCAATGTAGTTTACTTAAGAATAATGTATGCAATGAAGTTACCATCATTAACAAAATTTTACCAAGTTTTTGGCAATGAAGTTACCATCAAGCAATTTATGGACTAGTGGCACATATCTAGTATAATTTGGGTTGATAGAGTGATTGGTTTTAAATGCCTCAACATCTTCTATGAATGAGACACGATAACCTTTCTCCTCACAATTAAGCTCGGAGTCATAGTTGTAGTATGTGTTGTTTACAACCTTCCGAGTATTTCTTGAAGATAAGAAATAAGTTGACAATTATAAATAAATAAGTTTAGTACCGACAAACACCAACTAATTTATATTAACAATATAAATTAATGAACTTAACAAATTAGTTTGACAAACTCACATCTAGGCAAAACTGGAGGCATATCCACATCCACCCGGATGTCGATATTATCATCATCATCATTATCTTTGGGACGAATATCAAATCTATTTGCATTCCCTCCTCAAATCTATATGCCTTGCAGAGAGCTTCCGAATTAGAGAAACCGAAATGGATTGATTGACCGCATTGTACAGCTTAACCAGAAACTCATAACCATGTTTAGTTCATAAGTGAGCAAAACCAAGATTCTCCAATACATATGGTCTAGCATGGCACGGGATGTACTAACCGAAATGAAAAAAAATCCAGAAATTACACGTTGAACAAAAGAAGCACAAGTGATGATATTAATTACGATGAAATGCTTGTCGTTGCGTACCGTACAAACATCAAAGGTCTCTTCCAGCTTCACGATGAAAAACCTATCATTTTGCAGGTGAGGAAACCTGTCGCACAAACTCTGGTCATCATAGCAGTACCCGCACTCTGGGATCCCATCGTCATTAGACATCTCATGTGTTTAAAATTCAAAGATTATAACTCGATGGCAAAACCCAAAATGGTGTTAAATGCTCTTTTTGGCATTTCCAACGCACTCGATATTTCCTATATTATAGCACAATCCATGCCAAAATTCACAGAAAAATCTGGCATGACCTTTGCTAAAAAATGATATATCGAGCGCCTGAAATTTTTTGGAACGGAAATTAATCAACACTATGGCAAAACATAGTCCACTCGGAGGTGTTCCCTGCAAACATGGCCACTTGGCAAGCACATATCCTATTTGAGCAACACTAGATATACATGCTTATATCTACATCATATGAGCATTCAAACTTGATGGTCACTGCATTTCAATGGTTGAAAATATAAACAAAAACATTTCAAAATATCTTATATATAATTCTGACATAGCTAAATTTGCCAATATAGGTCTCCCTCTCTAAAATAGTTCTATTAAACACTTACTAAATAAGCTAGTTCTATTAACCACTTACTAAATAAACTAGTTCTATTAAAACATATACATCATCATCGACATGGAGATTTGGCTGGTCTCACCTCGAGGTCAGAGGGGGTCGGTGATGGGGACGACAGCGGGGATGATGCAGGGGCTCCTTGATTTCTGCAAAAACAAAATATAAAAAAAACATTATTATCTTCATCTTAGGACTTAGTGAAACCCTATAAGCTATCAACTAAACCTTATTATGCTGATTCAAAACACCTACATTTACTAAAAAATTGTAAAACCTAGTTCTGACCCTACAAATTTGTCACTATAGTTCTAGCCCTAACATCTATCCATCCATCCATCTATCTATATATCCATCAATATAATCATCCATCCATCTATCCATCCATTTGTCTATCTATGAAATATATCAAAACGTCTACATCATCATCTATTCAAAATGTTCTATACCTAAAACATCTACATCATCATCCACTATTACTATTTTTTACTAAATCCTAAAAATATGCCCTAAGTTCAGAATATAACAAGTACAGGATATTTTTTCAAATTCTACCAACTGAAAATTTCCATTACTAAAATTTCTAATCAAAAGACCTAAAATTTCCTATTCTATTCAAAACACCTAAAATAGTCTAAAAATTATTCTATTACAAAACCTACATTCTATAATGTCTACATTCTAAAATCTACATTTAATTTACCTACATTCTACAAGAACAGAGAGAAGGGAGGGAGGGAGGAGGGGTAGGAAGGAGGGAGGAGGGGGGAAGGAGGGGGAGGGAAGTAGGAGGAGCTACCTCGGTGGCGGTGAAGGTAGGGGGCAACAACGGCGGGATGGAGGAGGGAGCTAGGGAGGGAGGGGGTGACGGCGGC
The DNA here is from genome assembly GCF_003073215.2 of Triticum urartu. Lineage (NCBI taxonomy): Eukaryota > Viridiplantae > Streptophyta > Magnoliopsida > Poales > Poaceae > Triticum > Triticum urartu. Next base: position 691,382,942 of record NC_053028.1, read on the forward strand.
GGGATGGAGGAGGGAGGGGATGTAGGAGGGAGCTAGGCAGGGAGGGGGTGATGGTGGCGGCTGTCGTGGTTCTAACTCTGACAGTGATGTAGGGGGGTATGTATGGAGAGGCTAGATCTCAGCTACGGAGGAGTTGTAAGAACACACAAGGATTACGAGTTCAGGCCCTTCTCGGAGGAAGTAACAGCCCTACGTCTCGGTGCCCGGAGGCGGTCGACTGAATTATGTGTGTATGAATAACAGGGGTGCGAACCCTTGATACTAAGGAGGGGTGGCTTATATAGAGTTCGCCAGCCCTCTCCAGCCCTCAGTAATGTAGGGTTTTAAAGTACATTAAGACTGGGGGTTACTGGTAACGCCCTAATAAAGTGCTATGATGACCATAAAAGCTACTTAATGACCGACCGTTTGCGTTCGGGGTGACTTTAGATCTCCTGGCAGTCGAGTGGTTGGATCTTGGTCGAGTGATTGCTTCGTGGTCGAGTGTCTTGAATCCGTCGAGTGGGATACCTCCAAGTCGATTGAAAGGTGACTTCTTCTAGGGATGTCCTTGGGTAGGGTACTTAGGACAGGTCCATGCCCCTACCCTAGGTACATAGCTTCATCATTAGCCCCCGAATGGATCGAGGTTCGAGTGGGGAAGGAGTTGGGGATCTTTCCGACTGGTTCTTCATGTTATATGAACGTCTCATTTTGGATCAATTGTCACGGATGACGTCGTCAACTTCTTTCAGTCGCCTTGATCCATTCTTGGCCTCTTGTCGAGTGAATTTCTTTACTTGTGAAGTTCCGAGTGATGGTGTGAAAGGGATCTTCTGTTTGACGAGTTGTTCTGCGGCCCGCGGATCTTGCGGGATTTGAATTTCGGGAAGCGCGCAGGACGGGGGCGGCCGCAGTAATCGGATGGGATAGGACGGAAGCTCCTCGATCCCCGCGCCACCTTTTTCGCCACGTACCACGCGCACGCCTGTTGCGGGATTTGACGGGATTGCCTGGGCCTACTAGTCAGCCACTCGGAAGCGACCTCTTATAAGCTGCCGGCTCGGGACACCCGAACAGTGTGCCTTCACTTTTCCCCCTTCCTTCACAAGATCCTCCGCCACCTCCACTCTCACCTTGGTGCCGTAGGTCTGTTCGAGCTTCGCCGGCGACGATGGTGAAGGAGAAGACGTCGGCTCTAGAGCGCGCGAAGAAGGCGGCGGTGCAGGGGAAGGGGAAGAAGTCCGCTCGGGGCGGATCTTCCTCGAGGACTGCTCTGCCCAAGGATTGGATCCAGGGCGACTGGATGCCGTCGGTGATTCGGCAGGATGATCTCGATGATCTGGTCGAGGGGGGACTCATTCCCCACGAATCTGCGCGTCTCCCGGGGAAAGAAGTCGAACCCCAGCCTCTTGATGGTGAGTGCGTCCTCCTCGCCACCCATATCGACCGTGGATTCTCTCTGCCTCCTCATCCTTTTTTCCGGAGCTTCTTGAACTTCTTCGGAGCGCAGCTCCATCACTTTACTCCCAATTCTATCGCTGCTTTCGTTTCCTTGTGTGAAAACTTCTTGGGTTGCCGCCCCCATTGGGGACTCTTCAAGCACATCTTCACTTGCCGCTCTCAATCGGTCAAGAAGGCCAAGTCGAGTGACGAACGGACACAGGTGATCCAGCTGTGCGGGGGCCTGGCGATCCAGATGAGGGGAAAAAGTTCCTTTCCGTCTATCACTTTTCCCGAGTCAGTCCGTGGGTGGCAGTCGACTTGGTTTTACTGTAAAGACCAGGTGACCCCAGGACAGTCGACTGGGCTTCCCCCTTTTTCTCTGAATCGAGCACAAAAATCTGCCTCTCTGAAAGTGACGCCGGAGGAAAAGGCGCAAGTCAAGGTGCTGGTTGGTCGAGTGGTTCAGCTTGTCCGCGAGGGTGTGACTGGCATGGACTTGTTGGAAGTCTTCCTTCGGAGGCGCATCCAACCGCTTCAGGCCCGTGACCACCCGATGTGGCTGTACTCGGGTCTCGAAGACACCACTCGGATTCACCCAGAGGAGGTCACTGACGAGATGTTGGAAGGGTGGCTGTCGAGTATCACAGGGAACAAGGACAACCCCCGAGGAGCCAGGAGGATTCCTCCACTCGACCAAACATACGAAGTGGACAAGGTCTGACCTTGCGTTTCCGACTGTGATCTTGCTTTCTTTATTTGTTCTCTTTGGATCAGTCGATTGACTTTTGTCTTGTTTGTTGTCCTCTAGGCCACTACTGAGATGTACTCGACACCCAATGGAGCACAGGAGCGGGCCGAGGAAGGAGAGGCGAGCGGAGGCAAAAGTGGAGACGAGGGAGAAGAGTGGGAATCTGACGGCGAAGGAGAGGGGGATGACGACGCCGACTCTAGTGAAGAGGAGGAGGAAGAAGCCGAACCTCCCTGCTCGGAACGGCGATCCAAGCTTACACACGACCCTGTGCGGGAACGTGGTAAGGCGACTGTCCCTGTTGGGCAGTCGTCGAAGCGCCCTCGGACCTCATCTCCAGCGCCGACAGAAAAAGCTCCCAAGCACCCACGCGCGACGCCGTCCAAACCGCCCAAGGCTCTGCCCAAGATGAAGATGACTGTCCCCACCATTTCTGGGTAATAGTAGAATTTGTTTTCCTTTGTCGAACGTGACGGACTCTTGGTCGACTCATTGAATAAGCTGACTGGCTTTCAAATTTGCAGTGCTGCCACCTTGGAGATCTCCGCCAAGGACGATGATCAAGAGATGGAAGACGCTTTTACCTCCAACCCCGGTACGATTACTGATGCTCTGCTTTTGGTTGACTGACGATTTCTTATAATTCGGGTCGATTGGATTTTTCTTGTAGCTCCTCCTCATGTCATTGACCTCCCTGATGATGACGACGAAGTGCCGCTAAGGGCGCGAAGGAACAGGAGGGCGCCAGCTGGCAAGACCCCACAAACTACTCCGGCGTCTGAGGCCGCAGTCCGGGAGGGTGGTGATACCACTCGGGCTTCCGTGACCTTCGCTGAACCTCTGACGAGTGTCCGGCCTTCGACATCGACTGCAAATCCGCCTTCACTTTTTGCCACACACCACGTCCCTGAGGACCAAGTGGGTGCCGCCAAAGAGGCTATACGCCAGGCGGGGATCATGATGGAGCAAGTGAAGGTGGTTCGGGAAGCCAGCCAAGCAGCTTATGACGCGAGTTCAGCCCTTCAGAGCAACGTCCAGGTCAGTCGATTCACCGCTTGTTCTGTTAGGATATGCTATCTGAAGAATCTCTTTTCCGAAGATCTTTATATCTGTACACCCACTGGGTGTGTCTATTAATCCTTTTGACGAGTGGGGGCATGCTAAGTGCACCCACTGGGTGTAGTCCCTGAGACTACGGTGGACTGCTGGCAGTCGACTGTAGTCTCTATATTGTGTTGCTTTAGCTGAACTTCTTCACTCGGTCTGGTCAGGCCATGTCGAATGGAACTGTACACGGTCGACTGCGGGCAGTTATTTTTTTTTGGTCGAACCAGTGGGGGCACGCTGAGTGCACCCACTAGGTGTAGTCCCCGAGACTACTGTCGAATGTTTTTTGATTCGGCTGTAGTCTTAGAAACGCCATCATTGTCTCTTGGTTACTCAGAAGCAACTTATCTTGGATGTCTGTCGACTGATTTTTTGCAGAAATCCTGCGAACTTGTGGCTCGCTTCACTGAGTTGGAGAACAAATAGATACAGCTGAACCTTGACTTGGAGCTTGCTCAGGAGAACTTGCAGAAGGCGAGGGACGAAGCAAAAGGTATGGCTGGTAAACTTTTGTCGACTGTTCTTTCTTTCTGGCCGTCCTCGATGTTGATCTCACTTGCTGTTTCGCAGACAAAATGGAGGAGGCTCTGAAGAAGAATGATCAAGACCTTGCCGAAGCATAGAAGGAGGCCCTGAACAAAACGAAGCTTGCTGAAGAAAAACTGGCTTCAGTCGGTACTCTTGAAAAGGAAAACTCCAGGCTGGAAACTGCTCTCGACGCGGCTAATCGAGAGGTCAGCCGTCTGAAGAATGGCAATATAACTCTGAGTGACAAGGCAAGTGAGCTGGCGGGGAAGAGGAACGATCTGGAGGCTTATCTCGGTGGACTCGCCAAGAAGCTGTTCGTCATGCTCGAGGGTAATTATTCCGGCCCGGCTGACTTGCAGTTACCAAACCTGCGTAGAGCCACTGACTTATCCTTGAATTGTGTTTACAGAATTCTGCCAGAACTTCGAAGAGGAGACCAGTCGAGTGGAGACAGACTTGGACCCCATCAATTCTCCAGTGAAGGACGAGGCTGCTATGAACGTGCTCTGACTGGAATCTCGTGTTGCCGGCGTTGTTGACTATCTTGCTCGGTTGAAGGTTGCGATGCCACGGATCGACACGTCACTCTGGCCTAGGACGACGCTTCAGAATGACCTCGAGTCCCTGATGACCCGACTAAATGAAGTCCCAGGTCGAGTGGCGAAATGGAAGAAATCTTCTGTTAGATGTGGCGCTGACGTCGCTCTGTCTCTGGTCCGCATCCACTGCAAGGAGGCGCGAGAAGAAAAGTTGGCCGCCATCCAAGTTGCCAATACCAGGAAGCACATCTTTCAAGACTTCATGGAGACTTTCATTGCTGCTGCCAATCGCATTGCAGACGGGATCGACTTGGACGAGTTCGTCGCCCCTTCCAGTCCTCCGCCTGAGGAATAAAAACTTTTATGCTTCACTTTAAATTTGCCTCGGAATGCCGAGTGGATTTTGTAACCATTAAACTCTATCGAGCTGGAGGCTCGAGTACTTTGATCTGCGGTCTAGGACCTTTGAATCTTATCTGAACTTGATTTATCGTTGAATATCTTCATGAATCTCCTGCTGAGCGAACCGAATCTTTATTCGAGATAACTTTCTGTATTCGCAGCGCAGATCTGAAGGAGGGGGAAACAGTCGACCCATGTCTTGTATTTGTGGTGAAGCTCCCCATGGGTGGGCGGCAGTCGACCCGCACCCTGTTACTGCAGAGTGGGACGGAGCGCACATTGTATTTGTGGCGAAGCTCTCTAGGAGAAGGTGGCATTCGACCTGCCCTTCGTCGTCCTGGAGGATCGAGATGTGTTTGGGAGAACATAGACGAGTACTGGACCGCAGCTAAGCCCCCGAGTGGGAGGGTTACTCTCCACTCGGTAGGATTTTTTTCGAACTTAGGCGAGTGCTGGACTGCAGCTAAGTCTCTCAGTGAGAGAACTTAGGCGAGTACTGGACTGTAGCTAAACCCCCGAGTGGGAGGATTGCTCTCCACTCGGTAGGATTTTTTCAAATTTAGGCGAGTGCCAGACTGCAGCTAAGTCTCTTAGTGAGAGAACTTAGGCGAGTACTGGACTGCAGCTAAGCCCCCGAGTGGGAGGATTGCTCTCCACTCGGTAGGATTTTTTCAAACTTAGGCGAGTGCCGGACTGCAGCTAAGTCTCTTAGTGAGAGAACTTAGGCGAGTACTGGACTGCAGCTAAGCCCCCGAGTGGGAGGATTGCTCTCCACTCGGTAGGATTTTTTCAAACTTAGGCGAGTGCCGGACTGCAGCTAAGTCTCTCAGTGAGAGAACTTAGGTGAGTACTGGACCGCAGCTAAGCTCCCGAGTGGGAGGATTGCTCTCCACTCGGTAGGATTTTTTCAAACTTAGGCGAGTGCCGAACTGCAGCTAAGTCTCTCAGTGAGAGAACTTAGGCGAGTACTGGACCGCAGCTAAGCCCCCGAGAGGGAGGATTGCTCTCCACTCGGTAGGATATTTTTTCAAACTTAGGCGAGTGCCGGACTGCAGCTAAGTCTCTCAGTGAGAGAACTTAAGCGAGTACTGGACTGCAGCTAAGCCCCCGAGTGGGAGGATTGCTCTCCACTCGGTAGGATTTGTTTTTTAAACTTAGGCGAAACGGATTCGCAGCTAAGCCTCCGAGTGGGAGGCCGGCTCGCCCCTCAGTAGGAAACTGTTTTTACAAACTTAGGCGAAGCGGATTCGCAGCTAAGCCACCCACTGGGGGATTTCTTACAAAAAAACAATAATAATCACTGGGAAAATTATAACGCTTTTGTCTTTGATAAATACACTACAGGAGTTTTTCTTATTACATCTCATCCGAGTGAGAATTTAGGTATAAAAGGGGCGGAGAAGCTCCGCATTCCAGGCTCGTGGCTCATCGATCTGGCGATCGACATTGTAAAGATGATACGCTCCATTGTGGAGGACTTTGGTGACGATGAAGGGGCCTTCCCAAGTAGGAGAGAGCTTGTGTGGTTTCTGTTGATCCACTCGGAGGACCAAATCTCCTTCTTGGAAGGCTCGACTCTTCACATTTCTGGCATGGAACCGACGCAAGTCTTGCTGATAAATGGTCGATCGGATCATAGCCATTTCTCTTTCTTCTTCCAGGAGGTCGACTGCGTCTTGCCGGGCTTGTTCTGCTTCATCTTCGGTGTAAAGCTCGACTCGGGGTGCATTGTGAAGTAGATCACTCGGCAGGACTGCTTCCGCTCCGTAAACTAGAAAGAACGGGGTTCTTCCAGTCGACCTATTCGGGGTGGTCCTCAATCCCCACAGAACTGACGGAAGCTCGTCGACCCATGCACCTGCTGCGTGCTTGAGATCACGCATCAGCCGAGGTTTTAGTCCTTTGAGAATCAGACCATTTGCCCTTTCTGCTTGCCCATTCGACTGGGGGTGGGCGACCGATGCGTAGTCGACTCGTGTGCCTTGAGAGGCGCAAAAAGCTCTGAACTTGTCTGAATCAAAGTTTGACCCATTGTCAGTGATGATGCTATGCGGGACCCCATATCTGTATGTTAACTCCCTGACGAAACTGATGGCAGTGCAAGCATCAAGATCCTTGATAGGCTTGGCTTCAATCCATTTGGTAAACTTGTCGATTGCTACAAGCACATGTGTGAAACCGCTCCTGCCTGTTCTCAATGGACCAACCATATCCAACCCCCAAACAGCGAAGGGCCAGACAAGTGGAATGGTCTTCAGGGCTGATGCGGGTTTGTGTGATATGTTGGAGTAGAACTGGCACCCTTCACACTTGTCGACTATCTCTTTTGCCATTTCATTTGCTCTTGGCCAGTAAAAACCTGCTCGGTATGCTTTAGCCACAATGGTCCGAGAGGACGCATGGTGACCACAGGTCCCCGAGTGGATTTCATCAAGGATTATCTGACCTTCTTCTGGTGTTATACACTTCTGACTGACTCCAGTCGCTCTTTCTCTATACAACTGTCCCTTTATGACTGTGAAGGCCTTGGATCGACAGACGATCTATCGAGCCTCTTCCTCGTCATCCGGGAGTTCTTTCCTCAGGATATACGCGATGTACGGTATTGTCCAGTCGGGGATGATTGCCAAGACTTCCATGATTAGGTCGACCACTGCTGGAATTTCGACTTCAGTCGGATCCGTGGCACTCTTTGGCTGCGGGACTTCATCTGTAAAAGGATCTTCTTGGACTGACGGCGAGTGGATGTGTTCCAAAAACACATTGCTGGGGATGGCTTCTCTCTTGGAGCCTATCTTTGCCAAATCATCAGCTGCTTGATTTTTCAGTCGGGGGATATGATGAAGCTCTAACCCCTCGAATTTCTACTCTAACTTTCTCACTGCATTACAATAACCGGTCATAGCTGGACTTCTGACGTCCCACTCCTTCATCACCTGATTAACCACCAAATCTGAGTCGCCATAAACCATGAGGCGACGGACGCCGAGTGAAATGGCCATGCGCAGCCCATACAAAAGTGCTTCATATTCTGCTTCATTATTGGAGGAATCAAAGTGAATCTGGAGAACATATCTGAGCTTATCTCCTCGGGGGGAAACCAATACTACCCCAGCACCGGAACCATTCAGCATCTTAGATCCATCGAAGAACATTGTCCAGTGCTCCGAGTGAACTTGAGTCGGAAGTTGCTGTTCAATCCACTCGGCGACGAAATCTGCAATTGCTTGGGACTTGATAGCTTTCTTTGCCTCAAACCTGATATCTAGGGGAAGGAGTTCAATCGCCCATTTGGCCACTCGACCAGTTGCATCTCTATTGTGCAAGATCTCTCACAACGGAGCATCGCTGACGACTGTAATGGAATGATCAGAGAAGTAGTGGGCAACTTTCTTTGTAGTCATGTAAATCCCATATACGAGCTTCTGATAATGAGGGTATCTTTGCTTCGATGGGGTCAAGACTTCAGAAATATAATATACTGGGCGCTAAACTCTGAAGGCCTTTCCTTCTTCTTCCCGCTCGACCGTAAGTACTATACTGACAACTTGTCATGTGGCTGCAATGTACAGCAGTAAAGGCTCCTTGCTGATTGGGGCAGCAAGCACCGGCTGGGTGGAGAGCAGAGCTTTGAGCTCTGCAAATGATGCATCTGCTTCCGGACTCCACTCGAACTTGTCAGACTTCTTCATCAGTCGGTAAAGAGGCAATGCCTTTTCACCGAGACGAGAGATGAATCGACTCAAAGCGACCAAGCAACCTGTAAGCTTCTAAACGTCATGCACGCGCACAGGACGCTTCATCCGGAGTATAGTACCAATTTTTTCAGGATTGGCGTCGATTCCCCGTTCGGAAACGAGAAAACCGAGTAGCTTTCCGCCCGAAACTCCGAATGTGCACTTTGACGGATTGAGCTTGATATCATACCTCCTGAGGCTGGCAAAGGTTCCAGCAAGGTCAGACAGCAGGTCGGAACCCTTCCGTGACTTAACCACAATATCATCCATGTATGCCTCCACATTCCGAGTGATTTGGGTGAGTAAACACTTCTGAATCATCCTCATGAACGTGGCTCCAGCATTCTTGATGCCGAATGGCATGGTAACATAGCAGAAGCACCCGAATGGGGTGATGAAAGCTGTTTTAATCTCATCAGGTCCATATAGACGGATCTGATGGTACCCGGAATAGGCGTCTAGAAAAGATAGTCGCTCACATCCCGCAGTCGAGTTGATTATCTGGTCGATGCAGGGGAGAGGAAAATGATCTTTCGGGCAGGCCCGATTGATATGTTTAAAGTCAATGCACATGCGAAGTGACTTGTCCTTCTTGGGGACCATGACAACATTGGCGAGCCACTCGGAGTGGTAGATTTCTCGGATAAACTCCGCCGCTAAAAGCTGAGCTACCTCCTCGCCAATAGCCTTTCTCTTCTGGACAGCGGACCGTCGGAGATGTTCCTTGACAGGTTTTACTTTTGAGTCGACTCTTAGGCGGTGCTCAGCCAGCTCCCTGGGGACACCCGGCATGTCAGAGGGCTTCCATGCGAAGATGTCCCAGTTCTCACGGAGGAACTGGATGAGCGCTTCTTCCTATTTGGAGTCGAGCGTCGTTGAGACGTGAGTCGGAGCAGCATTGGGATCGGTCGGGTGAATCTGAACTGGCTTCGTTTCACCGGACGACTGAAAAGCTGATTCTGAAGCAGGCTTCTTGGCTCGTAGTAATTCACTCGGATCAGCAGTCTTCTGGTATTCTTGCAGCTCGACCACCGCCATCTGAGCATCAGCAATCTTTGAGCCTTTCTGAAAACACTCTTTTGCTTTCTTCCGATTGCCTGTAACGGTTATCACGCCTTTGGGACCAGGCATCTTCAATTTGAGATACACATAACACGGACGGGCCATGAAGCGTGCATAAGCCGGCCTGCCCAAAATAGTGTGATAGGCACTCTGGAAGTCCACAATTTCAAATATCAACTTCTCTTTCCGGTAATTCTTGGAATCACCAAAAACCACATCAAGGGCAATCTGGCCGAGTGATTCAGCCTTCTTCCCAGGAATGACCCCATGGAAACTCATGTTGCTGGTGCTGAGTCTGGACATCAGAATGCCCATCCCTTTCAATGTCTCTGCATACAATATGTTCAAACCACTGCCACCATCCATCAGGACTTTGGTCAGTCGAGTGCCTTCAACCACTGGGTCGACCACCAGAGCTTGCCTCCCAAGGGTGGCAATATGCGTTGGGTGATCGGACTGGTCGAACGTGATGGCAGTCTGAGACCATTTCAGGTAACTCGGTGTCGCCGGAGCGACCATATTCACCTCTCGGTTAATAACTTTCAGTCGACTTTTGCTCTCAACATCAGCAAAAATCATCAAGGTGGAATTGACTTGAGGGTATCCGTCATCACTGTCCTCTTTGTCTTCAACCTTGTCTGACTCCTTTTCCTTACCCTTGGGCTGCTTGCCCTGGAACTGCTGGATCAAGAGTCGACACTGCCGAGTGGTATGTTTCGGGTAAATAAAATTACCCTCTTCAACTTTCTTCGTGTGGACGAGACACGGTAAATCCAACACATCATTTCCGTCCTGATCCTTAACCTTTTTGGGGTTCCAAGGCCCTTTAGGTTTTCCTTTAAACTTTCCCTGAGCTACAGCCAAGGCTTCCCCGGGAGCAGCTAGCTCGGCTTTCCGCTTCTGTTTCCGATTGGAATTCCCTCCGGTTTCTTGGGCGACTGACTTCAGCTTGCCGCTCCGGAGTCGATCCTCATCCTCACCATTAGCATACTTGGTGGCAATCTCCATCATCCGATTCAGGGACATCTCTCCGGTTCGACCGAATTTCAAACTCAGTTCTCTGTACTTGACACCCTCCTTGAAAGCACAAACTGCTTGGTGGTTAGGCACATTTGCCACCGAGTGATGTAACGTGATCCACCTCTGAATGTAATCCCTCAAAGTTTCATTTGGCTTCTGTACACAAGACCGCAGTTCTGTCAGCCCTGACGGTCGCTTGCACGTGCCCTCGAATGTGGTGACGAACACTCGGGAGAGATCCTCCCAAGTGTAAATGCTGCTAGGCGCCAATTGGTTCAGCCACACTCTGGCTGAGCCCTCTAACATGAGAGGCAGGTGCTTCATGGCCAATTCATCATTGCCGCCGCCGATCTGGACGGCCACTCGGTAATCTTCCAGCCAAGTATCGGGCTTTGACTCGCCAGTGAACTTACTGACTCCAGTCGCCAACCTGAAGTTGGGAGGAATCACAGCGGCCCTGATGGCTCGACTAAAGCACTCTGGCCCCGATACATGCACTCTGCTGCTGGTAGGAGCGTCTCTGTCGTGACCCTCTCAGTGAGCCCTGTTCCGGTCGACCAAACCTTGAACGAGAATGGATCTCGCATCAAAGCCTGGCCCTCTGGGGTCGAACGAAACCCTTCGCCCACCACTATGAGTGCGCCTGTCATCCTGCTGACGAGGCACATACGACCCGCTCCTCGGGGGAGGCGTGGGCACTCGACGCCGACCGTCACGACCGACTCGATGTTCATACTGCTCATGGTTCCCATACTGGTCACGCCGGTCTCCACGTCCCTCACGCCTCGGGGGCGATCTCGGGCTGTGAGCCGACTGGACTGTGTCCGTGGCAACGGATCTGCTGTGAATCCTGTTCCGCGACTGAGAAACAGCGGAATTCTGATCTCCTACTGCCCAGAGCAACGCTCTGATCTGCAGCAAGCCTCTGCCAGCCTCCGACTGGGAAGGCTGAATCGACTCCGCTATGCGGGCTGCAGCTGCTAAATTCTGAATCGGAGTTCGATATACCTGCGGGGGCGGGAAGAGCTGACGTCGACTGGATTCGGGAACCCGTTGTCGCGCACGCTCGTCGAGTGCTCGCTGGAGGTTTTCCAGTCGAGTGCGCTCGGCCAGATTCGCCAGGCGCGCGTCCTCCAAGGCGCGAGCGTCGGGGGTTTCTCCAATGATAGGAGTGTGCAGTGCATCCATGTTCCGGTGGCGAAGTTCTTCTCTTTGCAGCGACATGAGAGGCTCGGGAAGATACTCCTCATGGGGACGCGACGGGTCGCCTCCACCCGCGCCTCCTTCGGCGCGGGGAAAACCGGGAGGACTAGGTGGTCCATCGGCCATCAGAACCTCCGCCGCCGAATTGCTACTGTCGCACTCGGATGCGGTCTCTGCGGAGCCAGTCGACAGATCGAACAGGCCGTAGAGGGATTCGTCGGGCTCGATCGCCGTGACTTGAGGGGCGGCCGACTGACGTGCCACCGCGTGCCTCACCCACCGCTGAAGTCTCGACCGACCGGAGTGCTTGTGCCGGCGGGAAACAGGGAGGGAGGACAGCACAGGAGTCGACTGGTAGGGGGTCGACGGTTGTCGCAGGAGAACGCCGCGGACGCACGCGCTGAAGTGTGTTGCCCCGCGAGCAGGGAGTGCATCCACGTCGAGCGGAGCCTCCCAGAACCAAGTCGAGTCGTCGACGATGAACGTGAGCGCGCAGAGACGGATCTCGCGGCTCTCCACCGAAACTCCGCCGAAAACCATGATGATTCGGGTCGGGAAAAAGTTGCAACTTCTCCAACAAACGCTAAAACACCAGCCCCACGGTGGGCGCCAACTGTCGTGGTTCTAACTCTGACAGTGATGTAGGGGGGTATGTATGGAGAGGCTAGATCTCAGCTATGGAGGAGTTGTAAGAACACACAAGGATTACGAGTTCAGGCCCTTCTCGGAGGAAGTAACAGCCCTACGTCTCGGTGCCCGGAGGCGGTCGACTGAATTATGTGTGTATGAATAACAGGGGTGCGAACCCTTGATACTGAGGAGGGGGGTGGCTTATATAGAGTTCGCCAGCCTTCTCCAGCCCTTAGTAATGCAGGGTTTTAAAGTACATTAAGACTGGGGGTTACTGGTAACGCCTTAATAAAGTGCTATGATGACCATAAAAGCTACTTAATGACCGACCGTTTGCGTGCGGGGTGACTTTAGATCTCCTGGCAGTCGAGTGGTTGGATCTTGGTCGAGTGATTGCTTCGTGGTCGAGAGTCTTGAATCCGTCGAGTGGGATACCTCCAAGTCGATTGAAAGGTGACTTCTTCTAGGGATGTCCTTGGGTAGGGTACTTAGGACAGGTCCATGCCCCTACCCTAGGTACATAGCTTCATCAGCGGCAGCGGGCGGTAATGCGGAAGCGACGGACGACGGGGTGTGGGGGGGAGTGAGTGGAGTGGAGAGAGGAGAGTGAGGGGCGGCCGGTTGGGATAACGCGCTACTGCTAAACGCCATAGCAGTAGCGCCTTTTAGTCAAGACGCGTTAATACTATGGCCGTAGCAGTAGCGTCTTCTGCGAAAACGCGCTACTGCTAAGTCTAAGCATGCAAAAATAAACATAAAAAATACATTGGTCATCAATGATCTTTTCGTGTACAATCTGAATTGCCAATATGAGTTCTCACCGGTTTAGGAACAGGAGAAGACTCATATTGTGGCCACAAATTCTATACATAGAGTTCAATGAAGACCAAGTGATAGTGATAGTTTGAGAAGTAACATATTTAAGGTGGTAAACACCCTGTTCGCGGAGTGAGGTGGGACTAAACTTAGTTGCATGGAGTGGACTAAACTTAGCAGTAGTGAGCTTTGTCAAAAGGCGCTACTGCTAAGATCAATAGCAGTAGCGCGGTTTAAAATAAGGCGCTACTGCTATAACTAGCTTGGTGGCAAGGTCATGGCAATTATAGTAGTAGCGATGTTTACTACTGACGCGCTATTATTATGTTGATTTCAGCAGCGCGTTTTGTTGACACGCGCTACTGCTAAGTAGCAGTAGTGCCTTATTTTAAAGCACGCTGCTAGTAAGATTCTGTGTATAAGGTTTTCCTTAGTAGTGCATGCTGGCATCCATGCCAGGTTCGGACGACTTGCATAGTAGTGCATGCTGGCATCGTATGCAAATTGTGACACGTCTGGCCATTTATCCGCCTGTTTTGACTGACAAAACTCCAAAAGATGCAAAATTTGTCGAGAACACAAGCAATTTGGCATGGTGCCTTGAATTAGTCACACAAGGCCATGGAAAAAAATTGGGAGCATTTGACGGATGTTGAAAAAAAAGTGCTCTCGAACGGAGCCTTCCGAACTACCGGGACACCCTATGTTGAACATGGTGCTTTTTTCGACACCCTTAACATGACTTGGCATTGTTGATACAAGACAATGAATGAAAATTAGGGTCATTTGATGGATGTCACGAAACAACATGCTCTCAGATGGAGTCTTTTGGCCTACCCGGACACCCAATGTCCAACATAGTATTTTTCTCTACACAAATAAAAGACCTAATAAAAAAGTTTGGAGAAATTTAAAAAATGGTTTCAAATTTTTTCTTATTATTTTGAATATTTTTGAAATTCCATTTTTTAGAATTTTCAGAAAATGTTTGAAAAAATCTAAAATTGTTTGGTTTCCAGATTTTGTTAAATCTTTTCAAAAAAAATCGCATTTTGACTTTCTGAGCAATTTTGAATGACATGAATATATTTTTTCAAAATTTCTGTCCAATTTTTTAAAATGTGAATGTTTGTATTTTATGAACAAAATTGAAAAGGCAAACATTTCTTGAAATTTTTAACAAAATTTTAAAAGTGCATGCATTTTAAAAATAAAAATAAAGAAAGAAAAATAATGAAACAGAAATAGGAAAAAAATACCATTTATGGGAAAATGACTGTTTCACCAACGTGGACCTCTCGCTGAGCGATAGTTATAGTAATCCTCATTTCCTAGTTAGACACTGAAGCTTATCAGCTCGTGTGGCTAGTGACTACCGGTCAGCAACGAGGGTTACAGGGTTTAACCCTCACTGGCTTTTCTTTTTTGGAGAATTTTCACTTCTTTCGCGTGACGTGGGGCAGCCCCGTCGGGAAGCCTCTTGTGCGTGGCGACATCTATTTGATGCAGTTTCCGAATTTGCCGTATTCTACGTAAAACTGTCAAAGAACTACACACAGGAGGGACCAAAGACGAGCAATTTTGGGCCGGCCGATCTATAGTTTTAATGCTCCATGTTTGGGGACATTTTAAAGGTTTTTAGGCGGGTTTTTGCTAGTTTTGGGAACCTTATAGGAGATTCTTAAAGTGGGTTTTTTATTTTTTTTTCTTTTTCTTCTTCTTTGTTTCTTTTTTTCTTTTTTCTCCTTTTTTATTTCTTTTTCATCGGTTCTTTTTTTATATTTATTTTTTTCCGTCTATTGTCTTTTTGCTTTTCAAGTTTTGTAGAAAAATATTCACATTTTCGGAAAATGTTCGTGCTTTCAAATTTTATTCACAAATTAATAAAATTTCACATTATTGAAGAAAATGGAAATTTGAGAAAATGTTCGTGCTTTATTTTGATAGTTTATATTGAACTTTTTTACTTGTTAGAAATCTACTCATCACAATAAAGTTGTTATAGTATAGTTATTGTTATTATGCCTGGCAGAATAAAACACATAAATATTTCAGTGTATATTAAGGTATGCACTTATATGTAACCAATTTTGATGTCGATTGTTGCAAATGAATTAACCTAAACCGAAATCATGTGCTTGCCACAAATGCTATGTTATTTTCGTTAAACTTAGTTTGAGATATTGCCAATAAATTCATCTGTTCAATAGAACACCCTTAGGTAGAAAAATTATGAAGTCAAAATGCACGGTATTTTGCATATTAATGTGGGGCATTAATCTGTTGTAGTCCATTTATATGCTTCCATGTCCATATATTTTAAGATATCTTGATAGAGGACTCTAGAGCATACGTATCAAAATGGTCATACTTGCATGAGATGTGTACGAATATATGTGTAGATTAATCAAGAATCATAGTGTGTGAAGGTGCAGAAAACCGTTAAATCCCTCGGTAGGGTGCTAGCGTAGCTGGAAGTCACAGATCGTCCACCACTGGTGAAAGACAAATCAGTGGTGGGCCCTACGTACCAGTCCGCCCCTGCTGCTTTTAGTCCGTGAGCAAATTTGGAAGAGTTTATGAGTCGAGGGTCCTATATTTTGCCGGCCATTGCAGTTGGATCCAGTAGCGGGTGCTAATTTTTACCCACCACTTCTACTTTTCCAAAATAGTATTGACGGGTTCCTGACTATGCCCGCCACTAATTTGTGCCTCCTATAAGCCTTTTCTCAGCAGTGTTATGAACAATATATTTTACAAATAATCAACAAAGGGGCAAAAAACAAATGTAAGCGAGAACTTAGTCGAGCTATCTGAAAGATGTTTCTGTGAGTTGTCTAGAATGCAACCGAAATTTTAGGTGAACCATTTGAAGGATGGGATTTGTGAATTTTTTGCAAACGATTATGTTTGCATTGCATTTTTATTTGCCTTGTGTATTTACCAACAACAGACAACGATGACAGTTGTCCATGTCCTTGTTTGGCTGCCTAGGGCAACCCCACAACCAGGTCAATAGAAAGGCTAACTGCATCCCCACGGCACATGACCTGAACCATTGTAATCGGGGAGTCCTACTCGGAATAACTAAGGAAACTCGGGGCCATCCTGATAGACCACAATGTCCAAAGGCCGAGCCGACATGCCAAAAGACACTATCCGGCCATACCGCAATGTACAAAGGCCGAGTAGACATCCTAATGGATGGGTTTTGTTCACATCGTTCTCCTAATGACGTGATCCTATTATCAAATGACAATACATGCCTCTGGTTAAGAAACCTTAACCATCTTTGATCAACAAGCTAATCTAATAGAGGCTTACTAGGGACATAGTATTTGTTCATGTATTCACACATGTATTTAGGTTTCCGATCAATACAATTATAGTATGAATAATAAACCTTTATCATGAATAAGGAAATATAAAATAACAACTTTATTATTGCCTCTAGGGTATATTTCCTACGAGTTTGTCTAGGAATCAGTCGACTGAGACTTCGCGAAGTCTCAATCGCTAACGTCAGCATGTGTCAGCCATGCGTAGCATAGGCCAGGTTCTTCCAGGTTTCTGTTTCCTACTGTCTTTTGGGCTGGGCTTCGTCCTACTCAGGTTTTTTTGCCTCGCCTCTTGCTCTTGTCCGTGATGGGCTGTTTTGCTTTTGCTTGTACGTATGTGTGCAGTCTCTTCTATTTTCCGTTGTCCATTGGTTCCCTTTTTTATTGCTTGTAGTTGGGACAGTCAATGTTCGTGTCAACACACGGTGTGCACTTTTCCTCGACAGAAAAAAAAGGCGTTGTGCACTGGAATGTGTCTCTTGAAACATAACACATAACACAAAAATGTAATATATTGTATTACTTTGAGCACATAATATTTTTTTAAAAGTAATAAAAAGAGAACACTGGTTGAGTTGAATGAGCTTCCTGGTGCATGTGGTAAAAAATGTAAACAAAAGGGGACCGGGTAGTAGAAAATTAAAGCTCACCTTTTGATCAACAAAAAATATATTTTATGGAACAAGAGTTAAATGGCATATAACTAGTTATTGGACCATTTACTTCTTTCTTAGTACACATCACTAGTTATAGGTGAACTGTAGGGAAAATAAAAAATATTTTTAAATAAAAAATTAAGTTACACACGGATAACACACATGTAATTCTGCATGATCACGGACACGGAACTACATGCAATCAAACACTTGTGCAAGCATATGGCAATATTTTAAGAAAAGATATTAAATTGCACACAAATAGCAAGCATACAATTACGTGTGATCGATGGACATGCAACTGCATGCGACTGTCGTGTGTATAACTAATGGCAATATTTTTTAAAATAAAAATGTTAAGTTGCGCAGAGATTGTGGTCGTGCATTTGCACATGGCCTGGAGGACATGCAATTGCATGTGGCCGATGTGTGTAAAATCAGGTGATGTTATTTTAAAAAGTAAAAATCAAAACATCACTATTTAGAAGAAAAAAAATCAAAACATCACTATTTAGAAAAAAAAATCAAAACATAAAGAATTTAGAAAGAAAAGCATAAAATGGAAAAATGAAAAAGAAATGAAGAGGTCAAATAATAAACCCACATACCAAGCCGCCCAAGTTTCTTGTCCCCCCTAGCATCCTAGTTACCCCCATCGGGTGTGGCTTGCAGTTGCACGTGGGCTACAACATATGTAGTTACATGCAAGTAGGTGACCCATTTGGAAAACAAACACCAGTATAGGGAAGATTAAAAAACACATAAAAATCATGGTGGACATGCAATTGCCCTCTTGCCAAACAAAAGACCGTTGAATTGTTGTCGCGTTGAAGACATGCAATTACTATCGAGAGTGACACTTACAGTTGCATGCCTAGGGAGACACTTGTAGTTAGGGGTGGGGAGTAACGCTTGTAGTTTCATGACTACTATCGGGCATGCCCTACGCCACTCCTACCCCGTCGTTGTCGCCTCCGACAAAACAAATCCCTAGTTGCAACCCTGTTGGAAGACATGCAATTGCAGTTGGGGGACGACACTTGTAGTTGCATGACTATTGTGGGACATGCAACTGACCCCTTCTCCTCGAGATCCCTCCGACAAAACAAAAGCCTGATTGCAACCAAGTTAGAAAGACATGCACTTGCATGACTACAGTTGGACATGCAGTTGCGGTCGGGTGCGACGCTTGCAGTTGCGGGGATGTTGTCGGGCTTGCAACTAGCCCACCCCCTCTACCGGCGCCCCCTCCGACAGAACAAAAAACTCTAGTTGCGGTCGGGCTAGAAGACATGTAATTGCGGTCCGGTGCAACACTTTCACTTGCATGCCTAATGTCGAACATGCAACTAGCCCACCCCCTCTCTCGCAGCCCCCTCCGACAAAACAAAGGTCAAGTTGCAACCATGTTGGAGGAGAGGAAGTTGCGGTCGGGTGTGATGCTTGCAGTTGCAAGGCTATTGTCGGGCTTGCAACTGGCCCGCCCCTTCGACAGAACAAAAAACTCCAGTTATGGTCAGGTTACAAGACATGCAGTTGCGGGCGGGTGCGACGCTTGCAGTTGCATTCCTAGTGTCGGACATGCAATTGGCCCGCCCCCTCTCCCGCCGCCCCCTCCGACAAAACAAAGGTCCAATTGCAACCATGTTGGGGGGACATGTCATTGCAGTTGGGTGCGGCGCTTGCAGTTCCAGGGATGTTATCGGGCTTGCAACTGGCCCATCCCCTCCGACAAAACAAAAAAGTCCAGTTTGCGGCCGGCTTACAAGACATGCAGTTGCGGTCGGGTGCAACACTAGCAGTTGTGGGGTTGTTCTCGGGCTTGCAACTGACCCGCCCCCTCCGACAAAACAAACAAGTCTAGTTGCGGTCGGGTTACAAGACATGTAGTTGCGGTAGGGTGCGACATTTGCAGTTGCATTCCTAATGTCGGACATGCAACTGGCCCGCCCCCTCCGAGAAAACAAAAAAGTTCAGTTGCGGTCAGGTTAATTACAAGACATGTTGTTGCGGTCGGGTGTGACATTTGCACTTGCATTCCTAGTGTCGGACATGCAACTGGCCCACCCCCTCAGACAAAACAAAGGTCCAATTGCAAGCATGTTGGGGGACATGCAGTTGCGGTCGGGTGTGGCGCTTGCAGTTGCAGGGATGTTGTCGGGCTTGCAACTGGCCCGCCCCCTCTACCGGCGCCCCCACCGGCAGAACAAAAAAGTCCATTTGCAGTTGGGCTAGAATACATGCAGTTGCGGTTGGGTGCGACACTTTCAGTTGTATTCCTAGTGTCGGTCATGCAACTGGCCTGCCCCTCTCTCACTGCCCCCTTCGACATAACAAAGGTCCAGTTGCAACCTTGTTAGGGGACATGCACTTGCGGTCGGGTGCGGCACTTGAAGTTGAGGGCATGTTGTCGGGCTTGCAACTGGTCGCCCCCTCTACCGGCGCCCCCTCCGACAGGATAAAAACTTCCAATTGCGGTCGGGCTAGAAGACATGGAGTTGCGGTCAGGTGCGACACTTGCAGTTGCATTCCTAGTGTCGAACATGCAACTGGCCCTACTGGTCTCTACTCAACCCATAAACAAAGTTTGAAAAAACTCAAACCAGAAACAAAGTCTAGTTGGCCGGTGACAAATATTTTTGGAAAGGAAAAAGATAAGTTACACGCCAACGACATACATACAATTGTGTGTGGCCGATGTGCATGAAATTGTGTGTGCTGACGGGTGTGTCAGCGATAATATTTTTTGGAAAGAAAAAATGTTGCATACGGACACTGACAATAAAACATGGCATGTGATTCAATGTACAATATTTAAAAATAATAATAATAGCAATTGAAAATAAAAAAATAAAGAAAAAAACAAAAATAAAATGGGAACAAACCAAAGTGAACACCCCTATTAATCGCACATGTCCCGGGTAACACGAGCACTAACAAAAAATTCAGCCTAGAAAAAAGCCCAAAAGACAGAAAAAGGAAAAGCCACACCACCCCTCACGGCCAGCCCATGGGGCATCTCTGTCCAACAGAAAGAATAGAAGAGAAGGTAAGAAAAGAAAAAAGAAACAAAGCAATGGGCCGGGGGCACAACTAAAACAGGCCGAGACAGCACAAGGAAACGGGAGCTCCTATTGGACGCGCTTTGCGTCAAAATATCGTCGCCGCGCACAGGGGCGCAGCCTGACTGGGCCGGCCCATAGTGCTGTACCACCAGCTCCTATTGGACGCGCTTTGCGTCAAAATATCGTCGCCGCGCACAGGGGCGCAGCCTGACTGGGCCGGCCCATAGTGCTGTACCGGTGGTAAGAAAAGAAAGCAAAAAGGGGAAGTGAAACGCGATGGAAACTCGAACCTGCGACCTACAGATTCAAAGCGCATGCTCCCAACCACTCCATCTGACTAGCATTCCTTGTACTAGCATACAAACGCGCACTTATAATAACTTAGTACAACCATACAACCAGAATTACACACTGTAGTGAACATCTTAAAAGAAATTATAGATTTCTTCTGAAAGTGTATATTTTGAAAAAGTGCGACATTTTTTTCATTTCTAAACATACTTTGTACACAGGAACATATTCTGTACAAAAAAAGTGTATATTTTTTGTACAGAATGTTCTGAATTTTGAAGACAAATTTGAAGCACAAACATTTTTTGAATCTTCAGAACAAATTCAGAAATGGAGAACAAATTTGGAAGCGTGAACAATTTTTAAAGCACGAACATTTTTTGAATCTTGAGAACAAATTTTGAAAACTCCCGAACAAATTTGGAAGCGCGAACAATTTTTTAAAGCACAAACATTTTTTTAAACTCGAGATTTTTTTTAAATAGAGAACAATTTTGAAAAATTCGGAACAAATTTGGAAGCATGAATTTTTTTTGGAAAATGTGAACAAAATTGGAAGTCCGAACAATTTTTTAAAGCACGAACATTTTTTGAATCTTGAAAACATATTTTGAAATGGAGAGAAATATTTAAAAATCCCGAACAAATTTGGAAGCGCGAACATTTTTTGAATATGTGAACAAAAAATTGAAATTCAGTACATTTTCTGAATTTTAGAAGTTTTGTACTTTTTTGTGTAACGAGAACAAATTTTGAATTTTGAGAACATTTTTTCAAAAACTGAACATTTTTTGGAAACATGAACAAAATTTAAATTTTTGATTTTTTTTAAAGGAAGAGAAGAAAAGGAAAGGAAATAAAAAAGAAAATCATAAACATTTTGTAAAACCAAGAACATATTCTGAAAAAAATTAAACTTGAAAAAGAAAGTGAAACAAGAAACAAAAAACGAAAAAATGAAAAAGAAACAGAAACGAAAAAAAGAGAAATAAAAAAACAATAGAAAGCCGAAAAAGAACCAGATAAAAATGATACAGGAAAAAAACCCGGTCCAGGGAAGAAGGTTCCCAAAACTGGTTTGGACGCATTATGTGTGGGCCGGCCCATTTCTGTCGCTCGCTGCGCTGCCCCTGTGCGATCGCTCGATAGTTTGCCGTAGCGAGCGGCGAATAGGATTTTCTCAAGGAAACAGCGATCCTGAATTTTAAACAGATCACGATGGGAGGTCAAATACATCGACTAAGACTTCCTTAAAAATCAGTTGACTGATTCTTAGCCCAACCGATTTCCTACACGTGCGGCTACGTACATAATCGCTAGTGAACACAGACAAACAGAGGATCCAAATTCCAGTTAGATTGATCGATGAGGCTCGACGGTGCTGATCCTCTGCTTCTGCTGCTGGCCCTCTGTTACGTGGCCCGCGTCCTGAGCCTCCCCGAAGACACCGTCCACCGCGTCCCCGTGCCTGTTCCCGGCGACGTCGTCCAGAGCGTCTCCACCGGTGGCATGCTCTTTCTCGTGCACCGCGACGGCCGGTGCTCCCTCATGGACCCTCTCTCCGGGGCGATCACCCCTCAACACATCAGCCCCGACTGCCTATGGCCCTCGAGGTCCAAGTCCAAGAGGGAGAGGGCGGCCGCTCCCCCCTTCGCCGGCAACATCTGCAAGGTCGTGGTGGCGGACCACCTCGTGGCCGACCGAACCGGCGCCATCATCGGCTTCGCGTCCAAGAACGTTGTCTTCTCTTTCCGCGGGCCGAGAGTACGCCGGTACATGGCGACGATGGCATGAGGCCCGCCGCCTGCCCGCTACCGCTCCAGTGTCGTCGACATTGCGCTCTTTCGAAGCAAGCTCTACGTGCTCACCAGGGTACACACTTATCCACGCCGGCCTGCAGTGGAGCTCCACGTCCTCGACGACAGCCTCGACGCCGGGGATGTCACATCTGTGCAGTGCATACGCAGCACCCCCGCTGCCATGGAGGTGGACCGGTACTATGACCTGGCCTGCCTCTCCTCCTCCTACTACCTGGTCCCGTCCGGCGATCGGCTTCTGATGGTGATGGAACACGCCTCCACGCTGGTGAAGTTCGAGGTGATCTACGAGGCGACGGGGGAGCTGAGCAGGGGCCATGGAGGGTGGAGCAAAGTCGAGCCGCTGAATGGGCGTGCTCTGTTCCAGCGAGGAGCTCCACTCCGGCGTGTACAACATGAAGGACGGGGAGGTGGCCCCGTTGCCGTTGGAGACGACAGCCGCGTGGCAAGGTGGTGCATGGCCGCCCACCTGGTTTTTCCCGACCCGAACTTGATCAAACCATGATTTCTTTTGAAAGTTGATGAGGGAATTGTAAGTTGTTCACCAATCAACATCAGGATCCATTATACTACAATACATCTCTCCCAGGATCACCACCCTAATCCCTGACTATTCTCAATAATGTCCATGGTTGTACAGAGTCCGGAAGCTAATTAGCAATAGCTGCTCATTCTTAGGGCATGTACAATGGTTCTATCTTAAGAGTGTCATATAGAATAATGATGAGGTGGAGGAGAGAGAAATCATAAGAGAAGGCTTGTCTTATCTTATTTAACAGAAGACAAGAGATGATCTCTTAGCATAATTTGTTTCATCATGTTTTTAGGAACACCTAATTATTAAAGATAATAAGGCTAAGAAATGACCCATTGTAGACATGTTTTTTTGTCATCTCTAATTTACATGCAAAACTTAAGATAAAACTATCTTATTAACCATTGTACATGCCCTTAGAGTTTCGTGAGCTTAATCTGCGAACCATACTGGGGTTGTAGAGTGGAGACCGGGCAAGGCGAATGCGTGTAAGATGGTGAGAGCTCAAACATGAAGTGTTGTAAGATCACGCTCAATCCCATCTTGGCCTCGAGCAATGCAAAGTTTTGCCCAACGCAAATCCGCGGTCCCCAGCCAAATGGAAAGAACGCCGGCGAGTTCTTGGATGCGCCGGCAATGCCCTCCGCAAACCTCTCCGGCTTAAATTCATCGACATCTTCTCCCCACACATCTGGATCATGGTGAATGCACACAATTGGCAGCGCAAACGTTACGCCGGCTGGATATGTGACGCCTCCCAGCTCTGTCTCTCTATACGCCTCCCGACCAAGAAGAAGAATCGGTGGGTATAGCCTAAGAACCTCATGCAATATCATTGTCACCTGCACCGACAAAGAAGATAGACAAATTCAGAGTGGCAACTCAATGAGAAATTGCATAACCTTCTCTCTTGTAATGTACTCACGACTTTCAGCCGGTTTATGCCCTCAAAATCTGGCTGGTTATTCCCAAAGACACGAAGAACCTCCTCCCTAGCGCGGTCCTGCCACTCGGGATGCATGCTTAGCAGGACCATTGCCCATGTGAGCAGCACCGCCGTTGTCTCCATGCCCGCGAAATAGAAGAGCTTCAGCTCCCCTACTATGTCATCGGTGGTCATCGTCGGCTTGGAGCTTCCTGCTTCTTGGCTTTCTTTTATGTTGGACTCCATCATCACGCCTAGTAGATCGTCATTGTCGGCATGGCCATCCATCATCGCCCTCTCCCTCTTCGTGATTATGCCTTTCAGTAGTACTTCGACTTCACGGGCATTTGCCTTCATCCTTCTGTTGAGCTTTGTTGGCAGGAACCTGCATAGGAATGTCATCAAATTGCAGGCCACTGTGTCTGTGATTCAGGCAAGCATCCTCTCTATTCTATTCTGTGGACTGGACTGAGTGGATATATCTATCTATTTGCAGAGGACTGAACAACACAAAAAGTACGTATCTATTTCAGATATCTGTACTGGGCTATTGGTTGTGATCATGTTGTTCTGATGGAATGCTAGAAATTAATACGGAGACGTACAAGCGTAATTGCATTGACTGGAAATATGAGCTCACCTGTAGCCGGGAATGTACATGACGTTTGCCATCTTGACAGCATTTTGGGCCTGCTCTGACTGCAACTCGAAGATCTTTCTCCCTTCACTGAAGCTGCTCCCGAACGCTACTCGGGATATCACGTCGCCGGTGAGGTTCTGAAATTCTGGCCAGACATCTATCTCCTGCGCATCACTTTGCCCCATCGTGCTTCCCCATCTCCGCACCAGTTCGCTCGAACAGGCCGCAAAAGCAGGCAACATCCTCTGCAAAAAAAAAAAAGCATGCTTGCTGGTTATTGGAAAAGCATACATGTGGATGTGGTTTGATGAGTTTGATTAGGCGGGAGTGACATGACGCCATGACGGACACCTTGAGCTTCTCGAGATGGAAGGCGTGGTTGATGATCCTACGGTGGGCGACCCACTTGTCGCCCTGGTGGGTCGTGAGGCCGTTGGCCAAGAGCCGCTCGATCCGGAGGATGGACCTCTGCTTCCCGAACTGGCCCTGCTTGTCCGACAGGATCTCGCGGAACAGCCGAGGGTCGCTCACCACCACCCTCGGCTCCGGGCCGAACCATGTCAGAGCGACTTTGCCTGCAATGCAATAGTCCCGGTGATTTCTCATGGCGTACATGAGCCTAATTGAGAGGGGATGCTAGTCAGTTACCGTGTTGCTTGATGATGGCATGGTCGAACGGCACCGCGCGGGCGGCGACGGCGTGCGAGGACAGCGTCATGGGCTGGGAGCACGCCGCCGCGATGAGCCGCACGTAGTCCTTCATGTCGCCGGAGGGGAAGCGGTAAGACGTGCCGCCTACGCCCTGGGACCGCAGGGCCCGGGCCACCCTCCGCGGGCCGAGCCAGGCGCCGGCCAGCGCCCGCCCCGCGCACCACAGCGCGGCCAGCAGGGCCCCGAGAGCGCAGAGTAAGCTCCATGGTGGCGAGCCGAGAGTGTCCATGCCGTGAGATTGCGATGAATGAACCCGTCTCTCTCGCTCAGTCTCTGTATATGGGCAGCTCCAAAAAGAAGACTAAGATGAGACCTGGGTGGCGGGTTGAATTATCTTGGCCCGGCGGTCAGAGCCAAGGCGATGAGCACGACGTGGAAGTCCAGGTGCAGCGCACGCAAGCCGCCGTGAACTCTCGGGATCCGCCCGCCCCTCGTACACGTTCGCTCGAGGTTAAAAGTCTGTTCAACGGATGCGCTGATTTGCATCGCGTCTTGGCGGCCCTTTTCTTTGTCGGACGGCGACGCACGTTTCCTCCCTACGGAGGATATATTCCGAAATGGCGTCCTCTTTTCCAAGATGGAAAATACCACAACCCATTCAAAAAATATCCGTGAATTTTAAAATATTTGCATGAAGTCAAAAGTTTTCGTGAATTTCAAAAACTGATCACGGATTTAGAAAATGTTCACGAATTCAAAATATATTCGCTCAACTGAAAAAAATGCTCGCGGGTCAAAAAATATTTGCAAATTTGAAAAAAAAATGTTCACAAAGCTTGCATGATTTCAAAAAATGTTTCCAAATCCAAAAAAATGTTCATAAAACCCAAAAACTGTCCATGAATTTAAAATGTTCGTAAAATTCAAAAAATGCTTGCAAAGTGTTCATAGATTTAAGAAAATATTAGCGCATATATAAATATGTTCGTGATTCAATAAATATTTGTGAATTTGAAAAATCAAAAAGAAAAGTAGAAAAAACAAAAAGAAATTCTAGGGCTTCTTGCGTGATTTGCTGTGTACCATATTCTTTGCATTTAGGCCACCCCATCATATTAGGGGTTGCTTTTTTTAAATGAACCATGTTGTAGAGACCTTTCCTTGCAGTCAGGTGTTGTACTGTGTTGTAGAGACCTTGCCTATATACGAGCAACATGCAGTGGCAAGAACAGGGCAGTAGATGTCCTCGTCGGCAGTGACGACGACAACCATTCTCCCGTTGAGGCTGTCGCGAGGGTGGGCGCTCATCCTCTTGCCAGGTCCCGATGGGGAGGAGGAGAAGGGAGGCGACCCGCGAGCTTCCAGCGCTCGTCCTACCGAGTGCCAAGGGGGTGGGAAGGAAACGATGGGTGATGTAGGTCGAGAATGGGGGTTAGGGTGAGTGCTAGCGACGACGGCAGTGCGACGACAGGGGTTGTGCGGGCGGCTAGGTTTTGGGGAGGGGGGAGAGAGCTGAGACGAATAAATAGGACGGTAATCTCAAGTGTCCCAAATTGTGGGCGGGAGCGATTTCGGCCCGTGCATGGGTGTTTAGGCGCTTATGGCTTGTTTGCAAATTTTTAGAGTCCTCAAATTCTAAAAGGAAAAAAAGTTATGCTCAAATTTTATTTTATTTTAATTTTGGTTAAATCAAATCAAACTTTGGTCAAACTACTTATTCAAGAAGTATTAGTGTTACTAAATAATTATTCAAGAATATTAGTGTTACTAAATAATTATTACAGTTTTTTAGAATTTTGGTCAAATCTGATCAAACTATGGTCAAACTACTTATTCAAGAAATATTAGTGTTACTACATAATTATTCAAGAATATTAGTGTTACTAAATAATTATTTCAATTTTTTGAATTTTGGTCAAATCTGGTCAAGCTATGGTCGAACTACTTATTTAAGAAATATTATTGTTACTAAATAATTATTGTTTTTTTAGAATAATAATTTCAAACTCAAAGAGTGAAATGTGTGACTTCATGCTCAAGCTAAACTCATGAGGGTTAATAGGATTGACATCTTACTATTGTCAGGAAAACAACAAGTGCAGACTTGGAAACGCGGGGGAATAGAACCTGGAAGTTAAGCGTGCTCAGACTAGAGTAGTGAGAGGATGGGTGACCGGCCGAGAAGTTAGATGATTTGGAATGATGAGGGGTGATTAGAGATTAGATGTTAAATTGAGCAGTGATGAGGGGTGATTAGAGATTAAATTGGAAAATAATTCAGAAATTTGAAAATCGAAAAAAACAAAAAAATCATAAAAATACCTTTAGTCCCGGTTGGTGTTACCAGCCGAGACTAAAGGTGGAGCTCCATACAGCGGCCACGTGGATGGCCTTTAGTCCCAGTTCGTGTAAGAACCGGGACTAAAGGGGGAAGGCTTTAGTAACAACCTTTTAGGTCTAGAACCGGGACTAAAGACCCTCTAGAACCGGGACAAATGGCCCTTTTACTTCTAGTGGATGTTGTGCCAGACTATGGAAGAGCTATCATGACCTTCCTGTTGGGGTGGAGGTAGCTGGCCTACCACACTTTGAGAATTCTCCCCCTGAGAGCATGGTTAATAGTATAGCCAGCTGCTAGCTATAAGCCAGTGCCATGTCATCTATAGTCCATTTTATAGCCAACATGTACAATAATAGATGAAAAAAGTGTATTACTTTTTTGTTATGTGGGCCACTTTTTAATCTCACAAAGTGCCTAGGAGCACGTGCTAGAGCTGGCTCTTCACGAAGAGCCTGCTTACCTTCTCTCTCATTTTCTCTTTCCTCCAACTAAGCACAAATACACTAGTTTATTTCTTATAACCCGCTGACTCAGCTCTATTGTACTTGCTCTGAGAAGGTGGAATCTTGGAGCTCGGGGACGAGCTTCCCTGAGGAGGTTGGTACGCTATTGTAGGAGGTTTGCGACTCAGGGACGCTGGTCTCGAAAAGATGCAGATCCAGAGATGGAAGTACAGGGTGGTTAGGGTGGACCATGGCCCACCCTGGGATTTTGAATCTGCTTATATACCTATATCTCTAATTGGGCAGAGGGGAAAATATGGTCCACTAACGTATCCATGGATGAACGCATCCACTGCTTGTCCAATGTCCACATCGAGCACAAGCAGAACCCTCTTCCTTTTGGCACAACAACTCCTCCACCTACACGACCCCGACACCCAGCTAGCCAGCCACCTCGCTATTGTGGCGTTGCCAGTTGCGGCCGGAGCCCGATGCCCAGACGCCTAAAAGGCCCCCTCCTACACTTCCGGCAGCCCTCCTGGTCTAGTTGCGCCCCTGTCGTGCTCTCCCGCAGTCCCGGCGTCCCTCCTCCACTTTCCGGCTCCTCGCTGGCCCGATCCCCCCCCCCCCCGCGCAAAAAAAAAGCACCATCACGGCAACAAGTTACAAATGAGCAAACCGATTGATTTAAGGTACCCAAATACCTCAATTTCAGACTTAGTGTTTGCTTTTTTGCCCCAATTTCCTGTAGATGAACATATACATAATTTTGCACAAGTCATATTGTTTACCTTGTTGTCAAATGATAGGTCTACCACTGTGTAGACCCCGAAGACTTGGCTGGAGAGAAATATCTAGCCTTTCGTAGCCTAGACACATCCAATGTAAGGACCAAGCGATTCTTGTATCTAAACCATGTGGAGATCTCGGAGCCGGAGCTTAAGTCGTGTATGCATTTCGTGACGAATGTCATTTGGAGATAATCACCTTGGAGGTCGTTGTCGAACCCTTTCATCGTTGGCATTCCCCTAATAATGAGAGTGTTGGCCTTCTTTGAGTCTCAAGAATTCCTTTTATTCCCCATGCTCACTTGATGGATATTCCAACCTCCCGTGTAGGCTAGGACTCGTCCTACTACTCTACTTCGGTACAACCCTCCTAAACACATCAAGGGAGGAGATATCTCATTACCTCTTCATATTAAAAAAATCATGCGCACAAATAATCGAACCGGGGATCTCCTAATATGGGGGACTTGCTACAACCAGTTCAACTAGCAAGAGTTGTTACTTTTATACGACGAAAAATCCTTAAGGATAACACTAATGAGAACTGAATAGTCTTCAAAATTTCGAACGCAATTATTTTTTGAAAATAAACATGAAATTTTTATTAATTGCAAACACTATTCAAATTTGTGAACATTTTTTTTTAAATAAAACTGAAATATTAAAAAAAGGAAACATTTTTAAAGTCATGAACAGTTTTCAAAAGGCCGTCTTTTTTTTCAAAATAGAAACATCATTTATAATTCCCAAAAAATGTAAACATGAACACTTTTTTAAACTCCCAAAACAAACATTTTTTAAAGTTTACGGACAATTCTTGATACAGGAAGATAACACGATTATTTGTTGAAATTTCTGAATAATTTCTGAAAATGGGAACATCGTTTGTAACATTTGTTGAAATCCTAAACATTTTTTTAAGTTGTGAAATTTTTAGCAAAGACATTCTGAACAATATTTCGAAAACACGAACATTTTTTGAAAGACCCAAACAATTTTTGAAAATGCAAACTTTTAAAAAATTACTAAACAAATTCGAAAATGCGAGCATTTGGGAAAACTTGAAAAGTAGAAAGAAACTAAAAATGAAAAAGAAACTAAATAAGATAAGACCCGAACACCCTCTGCCATTTCCTTTTTTGTTTCTTTTTCATTTTTAAGCCAGAAGGGTCCGTCTGAGAGCACTTATTTTTCGACATGCTTGATATTGCCCCAATTTTCTATCGAGGGTCATGTATAACGAATTCAAGGCACATGCCAGGTTTTTCTTGTTTTCAGACAATTTTGTATTTTGTGGAGTTTTCCCGGTCAAAAAAGACTGATAAATGACCGGACGTGATGCAACTTGCGTACGATATCAGAAATCGTTTAAATCTGACAAGGATGCCTTTTTTATACTAGCAAAAGTTGGATCATTTTAAGGATGTTCAAAAATAGACTATGTTCAAGGTAAGGCGTCCTCGTAGGTCGGAAGACCCCGTTCGAGAGCACGTTGTTTCTCGACATCCTTGAAATGGTCCATATTTTTTCCATGGCTTTGTATAACCAAATCAAGGCACCATGCCAAGTGAAAAAAGGTGATAGATCGTCGTTCATGTTGCAACGTGCATACGGTGTCGCGGGTCATTCAAACTAAGCATCGATGCTTAACATGGTTCTTCCTTAGATTTCTAAGAAAAATGCATGTTAGGCATCCACGTTAGCCATGGCAAAAAAATTGGGTCATTTGAAGGATGTCGAGAAACAACGTGCTCAGATGGAGCCTTCTAGCCTACTCAGGCACACTTCGTGGTCAACTTTGGGACATTGTTAAAATCACCCCCAGCTTTTCCGAGCAGGTGGGCATGCCCATGGTAGGCATTCATGTCAGTTTTGAACGATTTTTGACACCGTATGCAAGTTGCGTCACGTCCGACCATTTATCGGCCTTTTTGAACAGTAAAACTCCATAAAATGCAAAAAAAAAATTGGCAACCAAATCAACTTGGCATGGTGCCTTGAATTGGCTAATGAAATGACTTTTCTAATGAAACTACAAGGACACACTATGTTGAACATGATTCTTTTCTGGACAACCTTGAACATAGTGCCTTGAATTGGTGATACATGCTAATGAAAAAAATAGCATCATTTCATGGATGTCAAAAAGCAATGTGCTCTCAAATAGAGTCTCCTGGCCTAACCAGACACGCTATGTCCAACATGGTATTTTTTGTACACAAACACAAAATATTCCGGGAAATTCAAAAAAATAGTTTCACATTTTTTGTACTTTTTTGAAATTCCATTTTTTAGCCTTTGTGAAAAATTGTTTGAAAAAAATCCAAAATTGTCCATGTTAAAATTTTGTTAGGTCTTTTAAAAAATTATTTGCGATTTGACATTCTGTGAAATTTTGAAAGAAGCAAACATTTTTTGATTTCTGATCAATTTTGAAAATGTGAATATTCATATTTTACGAAAAAATTGAAAAGGCAAACATTGTTTGAAATTTTGAACAAAATTTTAAAAGCGCATGCATACAAAACGAAAGAAAAATAAAATAAAAAGAAAAAAAATTAAAAACAAACAAAAAAAAAAGAAAAAAAAATCTATGGTGAGCTACCGTAAACATGTCGCTGAGTGATTGTTCTAGTACTCCTCATTTTCTAGTTAAACACCCAAGCTTATCAACTCATTTGGCTAGCGACAAGCGGTCAGCAGCGAGAGTTACAGGGTTCAACACCTCACACTTCCTTTCCGTTTTTGGATAATTTTTCATTGTTTCCGCGCGTGACAATGGACTGGCCCAATCGGGAAGCCGCCTGTGCATGGCGCCATCTATTACACATGGTTTTATTTGATGCATTTTGCGTCAAACTGTTGGACAAACGCACATAGGAGCAACCAAAAGCGAGCGCTTTTGGGCTGACCCATGTAAAGTTTTCACTTTCCGGGTTTGGGAACCTTTTAAGGGTTTCTAGCCGGGTTTTTCCTGGTTTTGGGAACCTTCTAGGAGGTTTCTGAACTGGGCTTTTTATTTTAATTTTCTCTTTCCCGGTTTACTTTTTCTTTTTTTTTCTCCTTTTTCTTTTTCTCTTTTATCAATTTTTCTGTTTGTTTTTCATTTTTTCATTTTTTTGCTTTTCAATTTTTTTTAAACAATTTTTCAGAATGTATTTGTTCAAAAGGTCTTATAATCATGTTCAGAATGTCTTTGGTTGCTCCTGTGTGCATTTTAATGTTTCTTTTGCTTTTTCAATTTTTTTGCAAACACAAACAATTGTTCAGAAGGTCTTTGTTCAAAATTGTCGGAACTATTACTTTTGTTTGGGGTTTAAAAAAATCATGTCTTAAATTTTTGTTTGTCTGTTTCAAAGAATGTTCCCGTTTTCAGAAATTAAAAAAATTGTGTTATATTGCTATTTCAAAAATGGTTCGTAAACATAAAAAATATTCCTCTTTTCAAAGTTCATACAAGAGTTTATAAAATTGTTGTGTTTCCAAAAAAATGGAATTATAAAATATGTTAATGTTTTGAAAATATTATCACACTTGAAAAACGGGTCTAGATTTTTCAAAAAAAAAACAATTTCCTAAAAATGTTTCAGTTTTTTAATTTGTTCACAAATCTGAAAAGTGTTCGCGATTCATAAAACATTCACATTTTTTTCAAAAACATGTATTTCACTCATAGTTTAAAAAATATTACGATCTTCTTGGTGTTATCCTTGTTATAAAATCATAACTCTTGCTAGCTAAATTGGTTGTAGCATGTTCTTCATATAAGGAGATTTTAGATTCGATTCTTCGTGTGTGCAAAATCCACATCACTAATTGTTCATGCAACGGAGAGTAAAGAGTGTGAGCACGAGAGAAGACAACGCGAAAAGAGGTTGCATGACATAGGATAAGTGACATTGCTGGAGGAAATAAATGGCACACTCTAAGACTAGATCACATTGTTTTATGGTGTTATCATTAGTTTTTATATGTATCTATTTGTTTCTGTGGGGACGCATGAATAATTGATTAGGTAATGTTAGTAATTCACCACATCAGTTAAACTCTTAAAATACATATGAATATTTAAAATTATTTTGTACCCATTGCAACCCAGAGACTCTTATGATAGTTTATATTAAACTTTTCTACTTGTTAGAAATTTACTCACCATAATAAAGTTGTTACAGTATAGTTATTATTATTATGCTTAGTAGAATAAAGCACATAAATAAGTCAGTGTATACTAAGGTGTGCACTTATATGTAACCAATTTTGACGTCCATCGTTGCAAATGAATAAACCTAAACCGAAATCATGTGTTTGCCACAAATGTTATATTAGTTCATTAAAATTAGTTTGAGATATTGCCAATAAATTCATCTGTTCGATAACACTCCCTTAGGTAGGAAAAATATAAAGTCAAAATGCGCATTATTTTGCATATTAATGTGGGGCATTGATCTGTTGTAGTACATTTATATGCTTCCATGTCCATATTATTATATTTTAAGATATCTTGATAGAGGACTCTAGAGCATACGCATCAAAAATAGTAATAGTGCATGAGATGTGTATGAATATATGAGTAGATAATTAAAGAATCATAGTGTGTGATGGTGTAGAAAACCGTTAGATTAGGGTGCCTAGCGTAGCTGGAAGTCACATATCGCCTGTCACTAGTGAAAGACAAACCAGTGGCGGGCCCTAAGTACATGTTTGCTACTGCTGCTTTTAGCCCGTGAGGAAATTTTGAAGATTTTATGAGTGGAGGGTCCTATATTTTGCCGACCACTGTAGTTGGATGATCAGTGGTGGGTGCTAATCTTTACCCACCACTTATACTTTTCCAGAATAGCATTGACGGGTTCCTGACTATGCCCGTCACTAATTTGTGCCCACCTATAAGCCTTTTCCCAGAAGTGATATGAACAACATATTTTACGAATGATCAGCAAAGGGGCAAAAACAAATGTAAGCGAGAACTTAGTCCTTCTTTGACTGCCCAGGGCAACCCCACAACTAGGTCGATAGAGAGGCCAACTGCACCCCCACGACACATACCTAAACCATCGTAATCGGGTAGTCCTACTCAGAACAACGAAGGAGACTCGGGACCATACGGGTAGACCATAATGTCCAAAGGCCGAACCAGCATGCCAAAAGACACTATCCGTCTCGATCGCAATGTACAAAGGCAAGTAAACATCCTAAAACATGATATTCAGCGGAGAGGACGCGATGGCAAGAGGTCGTGCCACAACTCGACAACCACCTAGTAGAACACAAGAAAAATAAAAATGAGAGAAACAACCAGACATTTCAGGTCAAGAGTATTCTTTGGCTAACCGTGCATGGAAGATGAGAATCGGTAGATCACGACGTCTAGAAGGACATACATTCAAAACGATAAAATTGCCAAATCATTCACCCATTTGGATCCAGTTCGTGGCAGCCGGACTATGACGCCCCCGTTTATAATCATGCACTAACCATACATGTATCATGCACGATCACGAACAATGACTCTGATAGGGAATGTTGCATGAAAATCAAAACATTTCCTACGAAACACCCAAGAGCAAATCTATGAGATGCATAGCAACGAGAGGGAATTAAGTCAACGTACCCTCGTGGACTTAAAGCATTAGCGTATGTAACGCGGTTGATGTAGTCGTACTCTTCACCGGAGAAGTGGCGAGTTGCTTCAGGCCGGCACGGAGGGGAGCACGGCGGCACGGGCATGGATGACGCCACGTCGTAATGCCCCTCCAGTGCCTAAGACTGCGCCATCCGCCGTCGACGCACGCGTAACCATGTCATGCAGACAGAGAAAGAAGGCGAGTGCGTGGAGGAGATCGATGAGTCAGTGGCCAGCGCATCCGTGTCCACATCCGCTGACAATTTCGTGGGAACGTAGAACATGGGAGGCCGCCGCAGCTTGGGTCCCAGGAAGGCCACCGTCGGCACGGTGCCGGCTTGTACAGCCGGTGACGTGCCTGGTTTCTTCTTTATCTTCGACCACCCTGGCCTAGGCGTCCACAGAAGCAACCTTCCCCTCCGACTAAAGCACCTTATTCGCCACACTCCGATGACCGGCGCAGCTGGACGTAGGGGAGATACCCGGGAAGAATATGCTTCCGGGACTACCGGAAGTCCGGTGACGAAGGGATCAGCGGCGGCCGGCCATAGATCAGTGCACTGTATCCGTGTCGTGGGAGTGGAACTCCGCATGGCCGTACGTGCACATAGTTTTCACTTTTTAGTTAAAATATTTCCAAAATGTAACCGTATGCGTCTGGTTTGTATGAAATCCGGTTGAGTTTGCACGAATTTCGTCCAGTTGATTTGAGTTGTTGTGAAAATATATGCGGCTAGCGTTGAATGGCTGCCTCCCACATTCGTGTCCACGGACTGGTCCTCACTGTCCGCGGACGAATGTGGGAGATTTTTTGCGGATTGCCGTTGAAGATGCCCTTACATGTCTCACTGGTACAGTAGGATACTATATGTGCTTGATCATGATGTCGATCAACTGTTGACGACTCCTAGACAGCCAAATTACGGCGTGATTATGACCTGTGTAGCATCTACTCCTTGCATACGTTCGTCGTCGACGTGCGTAGGTACTTCAATGGAACAATCATGCACGCTGGCTATGGACGGACGGACCGGACGACCTAACGTACGTCGTCGGTCCACTTTTCATTCCATGACATTGAATAAGAAAACTGCCTCTGCTTGGGTGTTGTTCTACTGCTGTGCTAGTGAATCCTTTTTATTTGAATTAAGTATGAAGTTAGCACCCGCAAAAGAGTCAGGTGATTAATGATATTAGGAATTTTTCTTGATGGGCTTTCATCATTTTGTAGTTCTTATTATTACAAGGGCAAGGAAAGTCTTTCCTTTTTTTTCCTTTTTATAGACGAGAAGAGATCAGTAGTTAATCATCGCCATCCTCGTTCAGTTCAACAACAGGAATATGTTCATTAGTGCATGGGTGGAGCCTGAGCTTTGCACTAAAAAGGTACTCACTCCCTTCCAAAATAAATGACTCAACTTTGTACTAACTTTACTAAAGTTAATACAAAGTTGAGTCATCTATTTTGAAACGGAGGGACTAATGTTGATGGTGGTGTTAAACTTCCAAGTATTTTTTTCCCGACGAGGTCACGAAGAACAGCAGCGCAGCTTTCATTAATCATTATATTAAGGGAGAAACTTCCAAGCTTGATGATGATAATTACACATTAATGCACTTTGCTCTTCACTTTTTGTGATGCCAACTTTGATGTCCTCTAGCGCTCCTCCCGGAAAAGAGAAAACATTTCACTTGTGTGGATGTGTCGGTGATCCAAAGCATAGTGAGACTAGATTTGTATTTTACTCCATGTGTCTGCTACTGCTTGATATGCTAGGAAGTTTACAGGCAGCAAAGTAACATGCTCTGAATGTATGTTGCTCTATGACTCATAAGCTCAAGATGCTTCCTTTTCTTGCCCATGATGTGCCATTGCATCACCTGATCAACTCCCACTAGACAACATTTCTTCCACTCAAAAGAAAATAAGAAGAAAACAGAAAAAGAAACTAGAGTTCATTTCCTCTGCACCAGTTCTTGTCTGTGTTTGATAGTACTTGCTCCACTTACTCACTCGGTGACCTTTTGAAACTTGCACTAACGGTTCCAGTCATAGAACCTCGGTACCTCTCTGCTATACATAGTGGGAGACACAAAGTAGCTTCCAAACAGTTCAGATCTACAGGGGGAGAAATAATTAGCTTCCAAACAGTTCAGATTTTCAAGTATGAGTGTGTGTGTGTGTGTGTGTGTGTGTGTGAAACTAGTGCTACTAACTGGCCTACCCGTCAATCGTCGCAAAGGTCGGCTTTCTCTCAGCAGTGCTCTGCTCACTCCCTTTCCTACAGCTGCTAATTTCTGAATCTGATGATTTGTGATTGCAGCTGCACGCGTGCTCTGCTCACACATGACTACAGGGGGATATTGAGTATACTCTGCATGTGCAGCTGCATAGAACAAGAGAGCAACGCCATGGGTGGTGGCCAAAAGTGTCAAGCCAGCTTTGACATTGGCACTTCACAGCATTGTCCTATCTGTAGATGAACTGTTGCAGAAGACAGTAGGCCTGACCTAACCTTGGGACAGGTTAGTTAGGAACCTTAGTGCCATCATTGGGGCCGTGTGTTTAATTATTGCAGTGAAGATTGATTAATGATGAGGTTGATACTATGCCTGCCTAGTTCACATATATTTATCCATTGTTTCTCCCCTTGTTCATGATAGCAGATCTGCTATCTACCTGGGTGCTAACTAATCAAACATGGCTAGTGTTAGGGTGCTGGTGAGTTATTGCATATGACAAAATCCGTCTAGTCTAGATGTCTGAATCTGTCTACGGAATTATGGCAAAATCCGACTAAATCCGGATGTCTGAATCTGGCCAGGTCGGCCATGCACTTGGTTCATTTAGCTTCTACCAAATGAAAGGAAAACTGATTCTCCGAAAAGACTATTTTTTAAAACCATTTGGAGCACTGGTTTTGTTTTTCTCGGTCAGAGTATTAGGGATGTCTTCTCTTCATGAAATTTTGCATGTAGGTAGAACATTTAAAAATGTTTATTGAAAAAGAAATCAAAATATTTGATATGTATTATTATATTATTTATTTTACTACTGATGGCAGGTGCATTTGAGCTTGGGAGCGGAAGAACACTTTGTTGTATTGACACATAGTTTATTTGCATCCCTAAAGCTTCCTCCCAAAAAATGCACCCATTTTTTAGATGAAAACCATTCAGCTAATTCCTTCTTTTTAAAGTTAGTTCTGGAGGATCTTGATTCATTCTAGAAGGACGAAGAAAGTTTTCGTACTAATTAGTGAATCGGGCGAAGATCATTAGAACACGCTCACAAGATAAGGCACCCCATCATTCAAGAAAAGATAGAGCACCCCTGTTGGCCTGGCTATACACGCACACAGATGCACGCACGCATGCACACACTCACACCATCCAGAAGAAAAGTGTTGTCGGGGTTGTCATTTGGTGTCATCGTCATCATCACTCCTCCGTGAGATAGACACTTCGAGTCCACCATCGATGACCACGAATGAAGACCGTGTCGTAACAGGCGTCAACACCCATGCCGGCCTATGCCAAATAATCAAGCACTGGTGTGGCCAACCAATCAGCTGCAACTTCGTCGACGAGCATCGAAGGAGAAAAGCATTAGCCTGCACCAAGCAAACACCAAAACAGACCATCTTGTGTTCTCGTCGCCGCGCTAAGGACCCTCCTTGGCAGCTCCGAATTCACGGTGAGGTACGACGGCCCGTCGAACACGCCGGATAAAACTGACTACTAAAACCCAGACGCAACCCAACTCCGCTCGATGCCACCATTGCCGCCAAGCAAGAAACCACGCCACCCTAAGTGATTCATTTCGCAACTGTTCTTGAATCTAGTGTAATGCAACAAACATTCCTAAGCCACGGACAAATATGCATATGTTTTGCAATCAATTTATGCATGGCAAAACATTTCCTGTTCCGGGAGCAGATCTGTGCAGGACCAGGAATATATTGCGCTCCAAAGCAACAACAACTGGGTGGCACTAAACAAGATTAAACAGCATGTGCTGGAATAAATGTAGATCGGCAGCCAACTAGCTAGTCCTAGGAAAGAAGGAAGCTCCCCACCATGATCAGTTCATTATCATCGTCATGTATAGTGTAAAGTAAGGTAAACCAAACTGCCTCCCTTGACAGTGCGGTTAGTGGTCCAGATTTGTGCAAGTTGGAGGCTGCCTATCCACTTGGCAAAAGGAAGACATAAGTTAGTTTGATAATTGGCATTGTCAGTTGACCTTAAGCATGCATGCAGCTTTGCAGGTTCCGGGCGCACACGCAGTCATGAGATGAGCTTGCATGTGTATAGGCACAAGTGGTGAGGGTTGCAGCAAAAGTCAGTGGCTCAACTTTTCTTTGCTTTGCTTTGCTGGGGTTTTGTTCACTTGCATTTGGATCATCGTCAAGGAATAAAAGGAGCTGCTTGCATGGCTGAGCTCTCAGATGGGATGCCCGTGAAGAAAAACTAGGTACGTTGCACTTGTTATCCTGCATTATCCGAAGACAGTTGGTGCTAATTGCGTTCTTGGGGGGTAGCTTTTCAGGTCGCCCAGGTGCATGCAAAGATGCCGGTCCGCTACTACAGCTGGCCAGGATTGGTAAAACGTATATTACCGCTACTGATTTTTTTTTTGTACTTGTGAGTTTTTTTTTTTTTGCGGGAAGTAGTACTTGTGAGTTGTGACCACTCCTTGAGATGAGGTTTTACAGGCATTTAGTCTGGGTTCACGAAACAGTTGTACCGTGCGTGCATGCGCGCATTCAAGGCGATTTGCCATGCTACTCGACTCCACCAAATGTTGAGACCGGAGGAAGAAACATCATAAGATCCAACTATAATAGCAAAGCCCGCGATACATTAAGAGCGTGCCAAATCAAGAACACGAGAGAGAGATCAAACACATAGCTACTGGTACATACACTCAGCCCCGAGGGTGAACTACTCCCTTCTCGTCATGGAGAGCGCCGGGATGATGAAGATGGCCACCGGTGAGGGATCCCCCCTCCGGCAGGGTGCCGGAACAGGGTCCCGATTGGTTTTTGGTGGCTACAGAGGCTTGCGGCGGCGGAACTTCGATCTAGGTTACTTTCTGGAGGTTTCAGTATTTATAAGATTTTTTGGCGTAGGTCTCACGTCAAGGGGGGTCTCCGGATTGTCCACGAGGCAGGGGCCCACGCCCAGGGGGTGGGCGTGGGCAGCCCGAGACTCTCCTGGCCCAACTCTTTTACTCTTGGGGCTTTTTTTGGTCCAGAAAAAAATCATCAAAAATTGACACGTCAATTGGACTCCGTTTGTTTTTCCTTTTCTGCGATACTCAAAAACAGGAAAAAACAGAAACTGGCACTGTGCTCTAGGTTAATAGGTTAGTCCCAAAAATCATATAAAATATCATATAAATGCATATAAAACATCTAAGATGGATAATATAATAGCATGAATACTTTATAAATTATAGATACGTTGAAGACGTATCAGCGTGATACGAAGTTGCGCCTGTATGCACATATCTTGCTATGGACTCCGGCACTCCGTCCACACAATGCACATATAACAGAGATTACATATCTGAACCAAAAGGTGTGTTTCTACATTATAAAGTATCATAAATACTAGTATTGAATCTAGACTCTCTCATAACTCTTTTAGCCCTATTGCACAATCCATCATTTTCATTACTCTCTTGTTATTAGGCCCTGTTTGTTTGGGCTTGGGCTTCAGCTTTTGCTGCTTCTAGCCCCCTAAAAGCTGAAGCCCAGCCAAACACCTATTTTGTGCGATGGTGCTTCCGAGAAGCACGTCTCGAAATTGCACTGCGAAGTAAAAGCACCTCCAGACTAGCTTCCCGTAGCTCCATCGGCTTCTCATCCCCTCCCGCAAAAGCCTGCCCTTCCACTTTGCTGAAATTACATCAAGAATGCCACCACCATCCCTTCAGATTTTTCCTCTCTCCCACCCCGTCACCGCATTCGCCCCCACCCCACCGAGCTGGTAGCGAGAGAGAGCAGAGGATGAGCTAGGGTTCGGCCCGCCGCCGCCATCCCTGGCCACCCCGGCAGCCGGAGCTCACGCCCCCTCGTCCGGATCTCTCCCCGTCCCCCTCCTCGTCTCCTCCCGATCTGGCAGATCGCTCCCCTGCCTCCTCCACGACCCAACGCCGCCGCCATCTGCAGCAGCGACACCGACGGGATCCGCCCTTCTCCAGCCACAACGGGTACTTGAACAAATTGATTCTCATTTTATCTAAACTCAAATGTACTATGGTCCTATATGTGTGTTGGCCTTGGTGTAAATCACCTGGTTTAGTTTTCCATAGCTTACATGGAAAAGTTAGGTCAAGTGATACATAAAAAACACATTTATATTAAACTTTTATGCATATGAAAAAATCGATATGACATTTTAATTTTAAAGAACTTTATACACAATCCATGTACTAACAAAAGGAGTGATAGGTGATACTTTTTAATGCCACGCATTACACTTTATATTTTAGTTTTAAGACATTTTTGGGAGTAGTATGGCTCCGTGAAATTAAAAATAACCAATTCTCAATTTGAGATCCATAGTCGTTTTGATCAAGATCTAATCATCTTTTTGTTTTTGCTCAAATCTAGATGTTAATATAGAATATATTTTTTTCTTGGTATCGTGTGACAAATTCACGAACGCTTTAAAATCATTAATTAAAGGGAAGCGCCCCTTCTAACTAGAGTATAACCGACAAAACCACATTTCTATTTTTCTATAGTTAGATGCATATGGTGTCCATATATAGGTTTGGTGTTAGTAAATATCTTGACAATGACTTGTAGAATATGTAGAGTATATAAATATTTGGTACTAGACCGGAACTCCAGAAGGAGGTTTGTAAGGAGGAGGTACTAGACTTGTAGAACATTCAGGGCAGTGGCACGTACGTACGTGCCATAAACTGGCCTGTACGTGCAGTTACACGTACGTACGCCGTTGCGAGCTGGAGTCCACTACACCTACCTACTACTCCTGGCTGGATCCATGCTACTGTACTACCTTTTTCTACTATACAGTATATTCAGTAGTCCACGCACCGACAAATCCTCGTTGCCGAATCAAAACCGCCAGGCGCATATGGATGGTCCATGCATGCACGGGGGCATGTTCATACCAACTGCCCCGAGAAGAAAATTCCTACCTACCGGTGACGAGGGTAAACATTGGTTATGTCTATCCACTGAATAATTACCAGCACTGAACACAGTATACACCAGCTGCAGTACCTGTGAAATCCAACGCCGCCAGCCTGACCCGCCTGTGCAAGTCACCCGGCCCGGCCCGGCCATGGCGGGGTTTCTTCTACTACAGCGATAGCGGCCGTGAACTCCCCTCGAGATCGATCTCGGTCCATCTTTCATGCATGCAGGTAGGCGCCAAGCTGTTGAGGTGCATGGTTTCTACAGGGGTGCTTGTTGGCCGTGACTAGCTCCTTCCATCGAGAGCGCACGAGGACAGCAGTAGCGGAGCAGCTACATCCGCAGTGGTTCACATGACCGAATTGGCGAAATCCAACCGCGATCCACGGTGGTACGCACGTATCTCCTCCGGCAAGAAAGAAACGGCTAAATTGTTACGTACTCCTTTCGTTCATAAATATTTGTCTTTCTAGACATTTCAAATGACTATTACATACAGATGTATGTAGACATATTTTAGAGTGTAGATTCATTCATTTTGCTCCGTATGTAATCACTTATTGAAATGACTAGAAAGACAAGTATTTAAGAACGGAGGGAGTACATGTGTACGTGTTGCCTTGCGTTTTATCTACTCCTGCATATCCATGCATGCACGGTGACTTGGCCTTGGTTTTCGTCGAGCCGCTTGGATTGGCTTTAATCGCGGGGCAAGTGGCACCACTCGTGTGAACGAGAGTGCAAAAGCGTCCGTGAGTCGACGGACCATGTACGCGTGGAGACAAAGGTAAAACCAAAATTGTCAGCACATATAGACTTTGTCGTGTACGGACGTAGCTCATGTGAACTTAACCCGTCGTAATCGTGCATCACATTATACGGTTCCAAGTTAGGTGTACTGCTTGTCTTCTTCCACCGGCTGTATTCGCATCGATCTGGGTGTCTTTTGAAAAGATGAGTGGTGTAGTTGTGCTCAGATCTCTGGACATGACGGTGGGTTAATTTATCAGTGTGCGCGTACGTACTTCCAACCTAGTGGCATTGTAGGAACTGCGTCTCTAACACCAATACTTAACACTTCATTAGGAGCAAACATCCATCGGCAAAGCAGGCCATAGGTCAGAAAAACGAAAATTAAGGGCGTCTCCAAGGCAAATACCCAAACGGACGAACTCATATGATGAGCGTGTCCGCGGACATCCGGTCGACGTCCAACCACCTAATGGCAATATCCAGAAATTTCTCATTTTATTGAGTTCAAACATGAAAATTTACGTGATTCGGTCATATCATAAATGGTTTGGGTGAAATTATTTAAACTAAAACTAAATCTACCAGACGAAGCAGACGATGATCTTGAACGCATGTCACCCGAGGCTGTTGCGACGATCACCATCGTTATCACTCCAACCGCTGGTGCCGCGTCGTAGCATCTGTCTTGGGACGTTGCATCACGGTCATGTGGCGGCTTCTCGCCTACCACCATAGCCTTGTGGTGGCCTGACTCTTAATTCATAGGCGTCTACGCAATAGAGGAAGATGGCCCAGGCCTCGGCGAGGTAGCGTAGACGGGCGAGCCAGTGGCGGTCTCCACAGCGGCGCATATGGGAGTCTGAAATCCCGCCGGATCCATCATTGTGATGGGGACGACACGTCGGATAGGTAGCCACTGAGTAGCCACATTCCCTGACAGCGCTCGTGCTCTTCGACGGTCATGTTCTTGCCCATCCTGATGGTGCGGCGTCTGGTCATACGGTAGTAAGCCGGGGGAGAAGCTTAGGGTTTAAACGGAAGTGTAGTGACACTGAGCGGGGATGAAAAGGCTAGCATGCCAAGTTGTTTAGTAGACGTGATGGACAATCAGAATCCACTACTCCGCCCTAGATTTGGGATGAGACTCGAGGATTTTGGACTATCCGCCCAAAAATGAGTGCCTGCATCACCAAACAGACAACATCAAATGTGCGCAAACACGTCTGTACATGTCCACGGACAATGGGGGAGCGCCGACCATCCAAGCGTAGGCACCAATTGTCTGGGCCATTTGAAACAGACTGTCTGAACACGCGATGGAATTTGAAATAAATTTTGATATATTGCACTCAAACAGACGAAATTAAATAAGTTCAACCAAAATTTAAACTAATCCTAACTAGTTGGACCTAGAGGTGGCCTCCGAGGCTACCAGCACCTCCTCGCCATCTGCACAGCCTTCTGAGTCGTCATCGTCTGATCTGCAGCACGTGATGGCCTGTATGAGCTGCGAGGAGGAGATCTCTCAATCCTTCTCACATAGGATCTGAACGTAGACATGCTTGATATCGCACGCAATGGAGTGTATTTTTGGATTCCAATTCTGGTACTCATCGAGGGCAGGATCCTTCTGTGAGTTCAAACAAATTTGA
Organism: Triticum urartu; assembly: GCF_003073215.2. Classification (NCBI taxonomy): domain Eukaryota; kingdom Viridiplantae; phylum Streptophyta; class Magnoliopsida; order Poales; family Poaceae; genus Triticum; species Triticum urartu. The sequence continues at coordinate 691,426,855 of NC_053028.1, forward strand.
TGACTGACATTGGATGAAAAAGTTCGGCAATTCGATCCAAACATTTATGATCGATTTGATAATCCCTGTTGAAGCTGCCCTAGAAATGCCGGGGCCGGAGAGAGCAGATACTTGGGGCCGGAGTGGATGCCCGCCTTGGAGATGCCTAAACCCCCGCCTACGCCTAGCTAGATGTTCCAAACCTACCTAATCCGTTGAATAAACTCACAAAGGACAGTGCTACTTGATATACGGGAATCCACTTCTTTTATCTTACCACTAACCTCAGCTGACAGAGATGCTTAACAGTGCTAACATCACCCCATGTCACCGTCGCATCATGCGTCATGACATGAGATCTCCATGCATGTGGGCTTGGGAGCCACGCGGTCGTCACGATAAAGTTGCATACATCACGTGCAAGTGCCAAATGTAAGTTGGGTCGGCGACTTGGCACGTACCGGCCATTCATGATCGATCGATCGATCGTCGATGGAGGACCAACCGATTAAAGGCGTGGATGATAGATCGATCGAGCTTGACATGCCAACGTACGTCTCTGCCTTGCCAACACCAAACTGCACCCCAGCTTAATTATGCATACGCTGTGATCTCCTGAATTCAGTTAGAGCATCTACGGCCGGACATTCTAAACCTGTCTCAAACTCCCGGATGAACAATCCGATTAAGAAATTTTGACCCAGACAAACGCCTCAAACGGGTCTTAAACGCACGGACTGACTGAAAACCTTTCATATTCAGCTCAAATATGGGGTGGATATGAACGCCCGGACATGTCCGTCACGTCCGACCCGACCCACGCTGGCCCACCCGACCCCACATATATTATTTTTCATCCGCTCACCGGATCAAACCCTAGCCACTTCACTCCCCTCTGCCATCCAAGCTCACCTCCGGCAATCTCCGGCCGTCTCCGGCATGGCGGGCAGCGGATTCGAGTTGTTCGCCTCCAGATCCGTCGACCCCGAACTCATCCCACGCGGCCCTGAGGAAGAGATGGCCGTCCAGATTGTACTCCGCCGCTCCCGGGAGGAGGCTCATGTGAGGCAGCACTCAGACTCCTTCCGTCGGAAATACATTGCGTCTGCCCAAATGGCGCATGGATCCAGCGCGCTAGCTGTGCCGTCGTTGCCTCACCGAAGACGGTGCGGTCCGTCTGGTGTCCGAACGCGGTGGCGGACGGGCAACCCCTTTGTTGGCACGCCGAGGTCATAGACGCACCATGGGCGTCGTCCGACGTAAACATGCGAGGCAGCGGGCGCAGGTGGCGGTGGCAGAGCTCGCGGCGGTGAACGTCGGCGAGGCGGAGTCACATTCTCCGGCGTCCCGTATGGTGCACCAGTCCGGGCGCCGCAACTGCATCGTGGTGGACGTCACCGGCTCGTCCCAAGACGGATCCATCATTGATCTGACTTCCACCGACACCGTTCTGGTTCCGGGTTCCGGCGAGGAGGAGTAGGGCATGGGAGACGGCGGCGCCTAGAGTCCCGTGAGCCGGCTCGTGCCCATGCCCTACTCTACCTTGTTGGTGACTAGACCAACACTCTGGGGAGCGTAGCCGGCCGCCGGACATGGGCACGGCGGAGCTGGACGAGCTCCGCTTAAAGATCGGTTTACGTTGCATGTAATAATATGGATTTAAGGTTTCTAATTTAAGGTGCCGGCTGTAGAATCAAATATTTAAGGCATGGCCGGTCACTGTCCACGGACGCGCCAGTCGCATCCGTGGGCGTTTAAGTGGTCAGATTTGCCATGTCCGGCTGTAGATACTCTTAGTTAGTGTCTTTTGTTGTAGCAATTTTCTGAATGTATTTTATTTCAACCCTTTTTCGCACTAAATAGAACGCTGGATCAGTTTATTTTAAAAAAATAAGGGCTGCAGTTCATACTATATATACCTTTTTTGGCGGGGAACCTGACATATATGTACTCCAGCTTGCATGACCACCCTTAGAAGAAAAGAGACGACTTGGTAAACACACGTATTAGTAGTAGATACCAAGTACACACACGTATTTAATAAGTTGTTTGGCTGTTCTGAAAACCAACGGCGACATGTCTCACTACACACCAGTAGGATAATATGATCTTGACTAATTGTTGACAAGCAAACATCCAAATTAGTAGGACATGATTGTGACCTATACAGTTAGCATCTTACTCCTGGCATACGTGGTCGAAGTACGTAGGCACCAAGTACACACACGTATTTAACAAGTTGTTTGGCCGTTCTGAAAACCAATGGCGACACGTCTCGCTACACACCAGTAGGATACTATGCTTGGTAACGATCTTGACTAATTGTTGACAAGCAGACGTCCAAATTAGTACGACATGATTGTGACCTATGGTTAGCATCTTACTCGTTGCATACGTGGTCGAAGTACGTAGGCACTTCATGGATCAATCATGCACGCTAGTTATGGACGGACGGACGACCTAACGTCCGTTGTCGGTCCACTCTCCACACCATGACGTTGAATAAGCAACAAACTCGGGCTGGCTTGTATGCACTATTGCACTGTATCCTAGCTAGCTAGCTGAAAATCACACGCACAAGGTTGTTCCAGTTGCCACACTACTGGCTCGACAGTAAACACACATACATACACACGTATCCGCTCAAGGCAAATTTTCGTGTTTTGACCCTTTTCTGAAACCTATTCGAGATTTGATCCTAGTTTGAAAAAAATTCAAGATCTGACCCTTTTGCTACCGCCAGAGTCCATGGCGGTAGGGTCTAACAGCCTACCGCCAGAGACTTTGGCGGTAGGAAACATCGCCACCGCCAGTAGCCTGCACAAACCTACCGCCAAGGTGCTTGGCGGTAGGCCCGAACACACACTGTGTTCAATACTTAGAAGGTTTTTTATGGTAGGGCAATGCAACCCAACCGTTAAGGACCATTGCGGTAGGCAATGGTCTCTGACGGTAGCAAAAGAGTCAGATCTTGAATTTTTTTAAACTAAGGTCAAATCTCGAATAGGTTTCAGAAAAGGGTTAAAACACGAAATTTAGCCTCCGCTCAATAACAAGCGTACACAGCTTGGGCCAGTGCATGAGTAGACGCACACACATGTGTACAACAGGACGTGCGTTCACCTCACTTCACTGCTCATCGAAATGGACAGCAATGGCAAAGTGAGATGGATGCATGCATGCATGCATCAGGATTCGTTTCTAGCCAGCAAGTACTTTCTACTCTACTAGCTCTGCTAGCTGTGTGTTTGCACAGTAATGTGACCAACGTGTCCCTCCTCTTCTGAGCGGCGAGGGGCCGGCCGGGGCCTCTGCACTTGCCGGCTCGAGCTCTATCATTGACGTGAGAAGAAAGAACTGCCGTTAATTGCATGTACTGGATGATGATTCATTTATTCCTCGGGGCCCTATTCATATTTTACTTCCGGTACCAGAGTTTCGGGCTGAGGGGGGGCTGTTCAAATACAGTATTTTGTTATATCTTTTTCTATGTGTTTGCTAAATATCATGTGCTTGTGCTTGCTAAATATCATGTGCTTGCAATTTTGCCGTGTGTCAGTCAATTCCACCCAGGCCGAAGACGGGGAGACATGACGAGCGGCAACGAGGAGCGTCGACCCCGGGGAGGCTGAGGCATGACCTCGTCGGAGATGGGGAGCATTGTAAGCGGCAAAAAGCTGTGGCATCCCAGGCAGAGGTGATGAATGGGGGTTGACAGTTTTGAAGATGGGGCCTTAAATGAGTTTAACTTCCCAAAAAATTCCCTTGTGAGAGTGCACCTAGCCGAGCCCTCAAAAGATTTAATCACTCAGGCTTATTAGGGGAAGCGTCGCCTCCCTTTCAAATTTGAATAGACGGAACGAGTTCTCAGTAAGCCTTCCCCTTTCGACGCTAGCACCTTCCTCCTTGCCCCCCACGTCCAACACACACGCTCGATGGCACTCCGCCTACCTCGCACACCACTTTGATTTGTTCGTCGGTGGTGCCATTGTTGCTGAATCGACAAATCTAGCCGCCGCCACTGCCGTAGCAGCCCCCGAGAGAGGGCCACGACAATCACCCCAAAAAAACACTTAGAGCATCTATAGCTGCGTACATCTAATCTGACCCCTCAGACATCCGCGGACAATGATCGGTCACCTCTCAAATATTCATTCTCATAGCCATGTCCCGAATTTTTTCCTTATACATCCGGGCACATGCATGTGATTGGTAGAGATGGAGTGAGAGAAAGAAGAGAAAGAATAAACAAAGAGAAAAGGTGGTCCAAGTTGGATCTAATCCTATGTGGCGGACAATGGACCACTAACGGACACGCCCGGGCACATCTCATACTCATCCCATATATAAGGGCAATATGAGGAGTGTCGGACAGCCAGGACATTTAAGAAAGCTTTGAAGGGTCTGGTTGTTGGGTCTACTTTTTTCTTCTCTCCCGTTTGGTCAGTGGTCCTGCGTTCGTCCGATTAATTTGAGGAGTTCGACGGTAGATGCTCTTAGGCTGGTTGTAATGGGGAGTATCTTATAGTAGTATCATGCATATGATACTAGTGTATGATACTCCCTTCGTAATGCATAGTATCATGTAGTACTCTATTTATTGTCATGACATAAAGTAGCATAGTATTTATTATGATACGGTATCATGATATGATACTCTACCATCTCTTTCTTCATTTAAGGCTATGACACCTCATCAAAATTGTCTAGTTGACATGCATGATACTACCTATGATACTACCATTACGACTAGCCTTGCAAAATTTTACAGTTGACCCCCGGTCAGGTTTTACATGCATTTAGTTTGGGTCCACTGGTGTCTACTGCACACAAACGTACGTGGATGGGCACATTTATGATTTTATCTGCCGTGGTACACGAAACTAAATGTGTTCAGACAGGAGTCGTACCGGATGGTGCCCAGAAGGACTGACACCCGTTGCGCGGCAGGGGAGCTGGAAGCCACTACTCCACCTACGACGCGATTACGAATTCATGGTGCATGAGTATACGAGTCCACGCCCGACAAATCCTCATTGCCAAACCAGGAGGGCCACGCGCATGGACATGGTCCACGACGAGGGCCTCGGTTTCCGCGGAGAATCAATGGCAAGGCTGCCGCCGGTCAGTCTTGCCATTGATTTCTCATGGGCGACGCGTCATGGAACGGCGCGCCTATGCCTCTCCTCCCTCGCACACGTTCATACAGGCGCGGCGCGGTTATATAGCCGGTGACCTCACTCGCATGTGCCCACACTAGCCCCCGCCCCTCACCGCCGCCCAGCCTCTCCCTCTGCCTCTCCCGAGCGCCGCCGCCCAGCCCCTCCCTCTCCCTCTCTACCTCTCCCAAGCCCGTCGTCATGGCAGAGCGTTTTTCCGGAGACGAGGCGGCGGCAACGGCTTCGGCCGCCGTTCACTGCGCGAACAGGAGTCTTGGCTCCTGTTCCACCGACACGCCGGGCCATGGGCGTCAAGGAGGTTCGGGTCCTCCTCCTCTTCTTCCTCCTCGCGATCTTCCTCACACTCCTCTGGTGCTCCGGCCCTGCTCGGCGTTAAGGCCGAGCCCGCGGAGGAGACGCCGCTCGGCCGACGTACTCGCAGTGCCGACACCGTCATCAATGAGGGCGACCGGTGCGCCTCCTCGTCGGCTCCTCCTCCGCGCTTCGTCAAGCCAAAGACGGAGCCGGGGAGAGCGCCGGTGAAGACGGAGCCGGGGCTCGCGCCGGTGAAGAAGAAGCCGGCCGCGCCGATGAAGATGGAGCTCGACGACGATGAGCGGCCCTGGAATGAGCGCGCAGGGACTCCATAGCGATGGAGAAGGAGCGCCTGGAGAAGACGAAGGAGCGCCAGTGCGCCGCCCTGCGCCGCTTCGCGGAGCACCGACGCGGCCGCGACGAAGGCGGGGTCGTCGTCATCTCCGACCGCGACGACGACGACGCGCCGCCGCCACCAGCCCGCATTGGCGACGCCAGTCAGGGGTCCACCAGGGACGGCCGCGTCCAGGAGGAGAAAGTCCGACGACGGCGGCGACGATGGCGGCGACGACGGCGACTACTCGGCGTTCAGCCAGTTTCTCTTTTAGTTTAGTTATCTATTTTGCTATGTAATGAAAACCGGCGAACATGTCTAATATATGCCCAAGTTTACCGAAATTTATCGTGTTTAGCCAAACTTCGCCGAACTGTACCGAAATTTGCTATACAAATTTTATTTTTAAACACGCCTGGGGGCAGCCCTGAAGCCGGCGGCTGGAGACCAACTAGCCCCCAGGCTTAATTTTTACGCCGGCTCACCCCCAGACGGCGATTTTAGGCGCCTCCTAGAGGGCCAACGGCTGGAGATGCTCTTAGATCTACTGCTTTGTTTTCTTCCACCGGGGCATGTAGCGCGTTCGTATGCATGTCTCTGCAGTGCACCGCATTGATCTGGGTGTTTATTTTTTAAATTTAAAATGGTGTTTTGCTCAGATCTCTGGGTGAACATGAATGACGGTGGGTTGATTAACTAGGCATTGTGTGCATAATACTGACGTAAAAGCATTTCAGTACTTGGTTTTTCTGTGAAGCCATATTTGTATTAAACGAGTCAAAGCCTTAAACGATGGATTCATTTATGTATGACCAAGATATATATGTGTTCCCGGGCAGAAACCCGCTAACCCACTTCGCACTAGTAGCGCAATTAAGAGGTGGATAAAATATATTTTTTATAGATAAGGTAAGGCCCTGATTTTTAGGAGGCGAGATACGTGCGTCTGATCAGAAACTACTTCCTGATTCTAGGCTGGCTATTTGCAGCGATTCCGAGTGGATAAGCATCCGTTAGAAGCTGGCTAACTAACTAGTTCTCACTGGACCCCCTTTGTATATTCATCTTTTCAACAGGAGCGTATTTACCTTTTCATTTTCAAAATGATTATTTATCATGAAGTATATATGTGTACTTTATTCCAATAATAGGAGCATGTGTCCCTTCGTCGGAGTGGGAGTATATACCCATTTTTTAATTAGAAGTACACATGGAGCGTCTATGCTTTTGGGAATAAGAGTATGCAGTATTTCTTTTATTTGGTATATATACTATAGCAACTGAGTATGTAGCGTCTCCAAATATAAGAGTGCACATACTCCAGAAAGGAAAATCTCCAAATGAAAAGTAGTATACATGCTCCTAAAAATAGAGTATCTTCAAGGATGTGTCTAGGGCACATCTAGATGTGCTTTAGTTATTGCACATCTAAGTGAATGAATCAAACATAAAGAGAAAAAGAAAAAAAATATCGACACGAATCTCGACGTAAGATCACTGACATAGAACTTAGATGTGCGATACTTATAACACATCTTTTTTTAGAAAAGGAGGATTACCCCCGGTCTCTGCATCTGAGCGATGCATGCAGCCATTTTATTAATTATTCTCAGAGACCTTACAAATCATTACATCAGTAAGCCTGAAGCCACCATCTTCGCGACACCTGTCACTACTCCTATTCCCTTGATGTAGGGGTGCCGAATGTCCGAGCCTAATACCAAACAGACATCGCACAAAACCTAACATCTAATGCCGGTTGCCCCATCCCAGCCACTTACCGGGAATGAGTCACACACCGGTCCGGCGCACTCACCGAGGCTACCGCAGCCGTCATCCACCTAACCATCTTCAGAGCAGGTACCGACGCAAAGACCTTGCTAGGTCAGCTGTCGACGCCACCATGACGCCAGACAGCGCCGCCGCCCTGCGCTCGTCCATCTAGCCGCATCTGTCGTCGATATCCAGCTGCACCATGCCGCCAATATTCGTCGTCATCGACGCGGTAGAAACAACGCCACACCTCCTGGCAACCTCCACACCATCGCCACTGCTGGAGCTACTGGAGTCCATCACCCACAGCATCTCTCCGCCGAACATCAAAACCTCCCAAGACGGCGCCTCCATGGAGGGTACGACGCGAAGGACGCCGCCGCCGCCCAATCCAGACTGAATTTTGGACTTTCGTCCGGGAGGGGTTCGGAGATGGATAGGAGAGACCTCGACATCGCCTCCACGGAGGGTAACAGCGTCGAGAGACGTCGCCGATGCCGGACCGAACAAGTCGATCAAAGTTTCCTCCGGTCCACATCCTATACCACCAAAACTCCATCGGCTCCGGATCCGGCTGGACCACGAACTGGAACCTGCAGAGATGAAAGAGCCATGGGGTCCAACCCACCATGAAGGAGGATCGAGAAGACTCCATCGTTATCTCCAAGCGCCGAATCCAGCGATCCGGCGTGGTCAGCGACGACCACCACCACCCCGCGGCGGCTGATGGCGTTCAAGCCCAAGACCCAGATTGGATCCGATCTGAACCCGGCAGCGCCCGCGACCACCGATCTTTCCACCACGCAGCCGTCACCACGCCGCGAGCAGGCCGCCGCCGCCGCCGCGCCACACGACGTCACCAAGAAACCTGCCGCGCCACGCCGCCCAACCCTGCGCTAGTCCGGCGCCCCGTCCGATCTGGCTGCCCCGCGCCAGCCGAGATAGACAAGAGGGAGATACGCCCCGCCGCCGCCCAGCCGGCCAAGCTTTGCCCGGCGGCGCTGCGGGGACGGCGAGGGGAGGTGGAGGCGGGAGGAGGGACGAGAGGACGGCGGCTAGGGTTCCCCCTGGGTCGCCCGCGGGGGCGACACGAGGGGGATGTGCTTTAGCAAAACTGTATCTTCAAATACATACACAAAACATAGTATATGCTACTTTGTGGTAGTATCGCTTGTTTAGGTAGGATAACATATAGTCTGGGCTGTATGGATTGCAACGTAGTATATCCGTATGTGAAGTATGTCATAAATGGCATGGTTTCATCTACATATTTCTTTATCAGTATATATCATTGTAAGAGTGTATGGAGTATATTCAATAAGAGAGAATGGAGTATGTTGTATTTCAAAATAAATAGTATGGAGTATGGAGTATACTCAACAAGAGAGAATGGAGTATGTTGTATTTCCAAATAAATAGTATGGAGTAAGGAGTATGGAGTATATATCATAATATGTCCAAAATTCTCAGTGTCCAAAGATGGGAAGATGACATGGATTCTTAGAAAATATGGAGTATATGGTATCTTAGAAAGCCAATGCGTAGTATAGATCATAGGGAACGTATACGCGCCTAGATGCGCTAGCTTTTACAGCAAATCCAAGGGAGAGAGAGCGGGATAATTAGGTCACGTTCATTAAGTTGTGGAACGTACCAAATTCATCTTGGTGGGGCGGCAGCGGTGGCCGCACGTACGGCCGCGTCTTGTGAGGTAGATCGAAAAACGAGAGGATTAATGATGTACTGTTGTTTTTTTAGGGCAAGAAAGTAGGAAAGTTTGGTATGTTATTGGATTGGATCTAGAAACCGGCAGGCGGCAGTACCGTGGCACCTACGACCCGTTTAGCGAAGCACGTATCTAAAAGTACCCAACGGCTTAAAAGGTGGAGGTAACTACCACTAGGTGATAGAGTCTATTTTCCCTATATATATACATACACTAGCCGCGTACATTTCTACCCGTATTTTAACAAACAAGACGGAATTAATAGCACAAATCATCCATGCATACCATGCAAATTAAGTCTAGTACAACAAGGTCCCAAATTCGATTAGATCCCGGATGTCCAACAAGTTTTTCATGAACGGATCATGTTGTCCCACACAAACTTCCCCCCGGTTTCATCCAATAGTGTGCGCACATAAACGCCCATCTCTCTATCTTGTGGTACGCCATAGCAGCACGTGCGGGCTACATATAATGTGTCGACCAACATTGAGTAAATATAATGTGTAGACCAACATTGAGTGAATGAATCAATCAATAAGTTGAGCAAGAGGGAGAAAAACTTACGATCTCGTCCTCTGTCGCATGTAGTGGGCACCTTGCCTCGAGCTGACGAACCACGTCGCTAAACTTGGTGACGCTGATCTGGATAGCGTGCCAGTGATATGACAACGACCTCGCGTTGTGTGGTTGAATAATGTACATGTCGTAGTGCACAATGTGCTTTCATGCGTGAAACATTTCATGACTTGCCCCCAGAAGGGCTCCCCTCTGCTTCTGCTTATGAAACCCGCGGATACGACCAGCCACACATCGCAAAACAAGTCATCCTCCGTAGTCGATTAGCTAACCATCTTGCGTAATCTAAAAAACAACATAGCATTTTGAAAATAAGCTTAATGGCATTTGACGAACACCTGCCAGGTGTGGTGTCCGGCATGGAGGTCATCGACAGGGGGCGGAGTGTACCTGGGTACAAACATCTCCACGGTGGAAAGCTTTGTAGTGATGGAGAGCGGGCGCGTCGGTGCTGGTTGCAGACGTCCAGCAATACCTACGTGGCGGCCGGAGACGTACGGCAGCGGCGACGACGGAGGTGGGGGGTGCGGATGCAAAGCAAGTGAGAGAAGGGTCAGAGTGGAAGGAAATGGGACCGGGAGGGGGATTGGGTGGGCCGACGATGTCGGAGTCCTATGTTTCAGGTGTCCGAACTCCCGCATACCTTCCCCACTTTGTTTTCAATTTGCGGGAGGAAATCACGCCCGGACCACCGCACGTACCAATACATACCCTTGTTGGATGATTTTTTTTGTCCAGACAGTGTGATCCGGACGGATATACTAGTTCGCCTTGGAGATATCCTAATGTAAATATTTGCAACGCAAGCCATCTGCCAATTGCATAGCAAATAAATATTCCAGTTCTTCACCCTCAACGTATCTTACCCACAACTGAAAATTTATACAGAACAACATAAATTTCTACTACGTCGACTACTCATGCTATCCCACTGTAAAAAGAAGGTGGACTTTAGGCCCTAACCAGTCCTAACAAAGAATCTTTACCCCTTGTGACAGGATCACTGGTCGATCAGACTGCTACACAATTAACAATTCAGCAGGAGCAAAACATCCCAAACCCAGGGCTGGATGAATATAACCACCTGCCTACCTAGCTAGATGTTCCAAGCCCACCGAATCCGTTGTACGCACTCACAAAGGACAGGGAATCCAGCAGGAGTACTGCTTTAACAAAGCTCCTGCTTTAATCTCACTATAAACTAAACCTTTTAGCTGCCAGATGCTTAGCAGTGCCAACATCACCCACTGTCACTGTCGCATCATATAGCACATGAGATGCTAGCTCGGCCATGTGGGCCACACGGTCGTCGCAATAAAGTTGTATACATCACATGGAACTGCCTTACAAGCAGCCACGACATGTATTGTTGTAAGCCAGGGTCAGGGTCACTACCGATCAAGGCTAAATTTCGTGTTTTGACCCTTTTCTAAAACCTATTCATAATTATCTTAGTTTGAAATTTTTTCGAGATTCTAACTCTTGTGCTATCGCCAGGGACCATGGCAGTAGGGTTGCATGCCCTACCGCCAAAAACCTCCTAAGTATTGAAGACAGTGTGTGCTCGTGCCCACCGTCAAGCACGCTGACAGTAGGGCTGTGCAGGCTACCGCTAACCCGGTTGATGATAGCGATGTTTCCTACCGCCAAAGTCCCTGGTTGTAGGCTGATAGACCCTACCGCCATGGACTCTAGCGGTAGTAAAAGGGTCAGATCTTGAAAAAATTTCAAACTAGGATCAAATCTCGAATAGATTTCAGAAAAGGATCAAAACACGAAAATTTGCCACCGATCGAGGCCGGGCCAACCGATTAAAGGCGGTGATTGAGCTTGACATGCCAACGTATGTAAGCTAGATCAGCTGGTATCGTGTAACTGTCGTTCATACGTGTAATCTCAATGCCTCGTAGACCAGCCGATTAGTGTGCGCGTGTTTTTTCTTCGTTTTCTATATGCATGACTGAAATGTAATTTGCTTGTTTGTACGTGGCCATATTTTCAAATTTCACATGTAATGCTCTAGTCACCACGTGTTTAATTACTTGTTTGGTTGTTAACAACGGTACCGATGGTTACATGTCCGTCTAGCAGGATAGATACTCTGCTCGCCCGATCGTACGTGACGCTGACTGATCGTCTACACGCAGACAGCCGAAATTACGGCATGATTATGACCTACGTGGCATCTTAGCCAACCTCGCGTCAATGCATGGTTATTATCACGATGTCGGTCCACTGCACGACGATGAACAAGCAACAAACTTCAGCTGGCTCGAACAAACTTAATCATGTACGTGTACACCTAGCGTACTAGCTAGCATCATTTTCGTAGCCAAGAACAACGACACGCACTAGCTACCAACGATGGTACCGCCTTCCACACACACACACACACACACACACACACACACACGATGCATGTTACACCCTGGGCCATGCATGGCATGATTACACGCACTCGCACACATCTGTACAAAGACAAGAGGAGGGTCGACGTGACGGCGATGGCAAAAAGCTGCATGGCTCCATGCATGCATCAAGATTCGTTCCCCAACCCCGTTTCACATTCGCCGGAGGGACTACCCTACTGGGTTAGCTTTGATATGTGTCTGCACAGTGCACAGTAATGAGACGACGGACTACGTGTCAGTACCCTCCTGATGATCGCTGAGGGACCCGGGACGGGCCTCTGCACTTGCCGACTACTGTACGTGAGAAGGATGCACAATAGCTCCATGGATAATGATCCATTTATTGTATTTTTTTGCGGGAAAATGATCCATTTATTGTTGAAGGCCCCCAATGATTATTTTACCAACTACCAATGTTCAATTCGACCTTGATCGACCTGCAGGGGACTGCTCCAGCGCAGTCGTTTTATTTGCGGTTCTTTTAGTCACTCCGTTTTTTGTTTAGTTCTTGACCAAAGTCAAACTTTAGAAACACTGATCAAATTTACAGAAAAATGTATTGACATCTACAATACCAAATCAATACTGTTGGATTCATTATCGAACATATGTTCACACCATATATATTTGTCATTGTAAATGATTATACTGTTTGACATAGGACAAAGCTAATATCCGGAGTAAATAAAAACAGTGGGAGTTCACATGGAGTTGCATGGATTTTTTTACTGTGTTATTATTGGGCTTTTCCTATGTTTTTCTATGCGTTCAGTTGAATTGGTATGTCAATCTTGTACTTAGACGTGATACAGTTGGGTGGTTCGATACAATGCGGGAGGGACATGAAAGGCATGCATAGTAGAAAGCGACCAGACATTCCCCTTCCCTGGCCATGGCCTATATATGCTCATCCATCCAATCCCCCAATTATAATTTGGTTACTGAGGTATATATGAGTTCTACTATAAGGAATCAATCATAAACAAGAGTTGTATAACATGTATGTATCATATAGGCTACGTAGAGTTTATGAGGCCCCGGCCCGTCCCGTCCCCTCCCCCCCCCCCCTCCTGATCCCGCATCTGCGCCGCCTCCACGGGAGGTGGCCGGGGCGGCACACTCCCTCCCCTCCCTCTTGGCCGTTCCTTCCACTAGATCTCCCCCGCCATCGCCGGGGTGGTGCCGGCGGCGGCGCGCGTCCCCTTCCCGGGGCAGGGGACGGCGGCGATGCAGCTCGGCTGGGCGGTGGGCGAGATGACGGTGCTGCCACTTGGCGGCGGGGCGGCATGGTGGCATGAGGTGGCCGGCGGCGCGCCCCCGGGCCAGATTTGGCCCCTGCGGGGCCCATCTTGGTCCTAGCAGGTCGGCCATTGGGGCGGCTTCGTCGTCTTCTGCGTGACGCGAAGGATGAATAGTTCGGACTGGAGGTGTGGCGCCGACGGTGTGCCTTCTGCAGCATAACGGCGGGAGCTTTACATGCATCTGAGTTCCCGACTGGGCATGTGGGCCCACGGCCCTGGTATGCTCCTGCTGTCGTGTTCGGTCGGTTACTGTCATTAACGGTGGAGGGTGGGCCCTCCCGCATGCCGACGGTGCTGTTGTCCCTAGTCCCGGCTCCTCTTCTTCGTTGAGAAGGCCCCTTTCGTGGTGCCGTGGAGAGACGGCACGGAAGCTTCAAGATCTTTTGGGCGCAGGGGAGTCGTCTGTTTGGTGGCGTGCTCCGGAGCGCTCGAGGTGAAGGTTGGGATCGGGAGAAATCCCTGTCGGCCGAGCCGAATCAGGCGCGGTGGTGCCTGAGGATGCTGCCAGACCTTCCTGGAGGACGTCGGGGGCTACCCTTCCTCTCTCCTCGCCGAGTACCGGGGAAAACCCTTGGCAGCAGTGTCGTTATCGGCACATCCCTTCTTGGAGGTGTTGATTGGCACCGGTGCTTCGGAGTATAGGAGCTTGGTGGAGGTTCCCCGGTGGGCACGGCGGTCGCGAAGCTTCTTTTCGTTTTTGTTGATTCGCTAGTGTCAGCATTTGTTTCTTTTGTTTTTCTCTTTGTTTCTTTTGGGCGTGTCTGTGCTGCTTCCGTCCCAGAGTCTATCGTTGGTTGTATTGATGATTGTTGCTTTGTAATACAAAGCGGGAAAAACCCTATTTCATCTTAACATGTATGCATCAAGCTTAATTTAACCATGGCCGAGTCGACCAGCTATGTGCAAACCGCTATAATTTTGCTATCTGTGCAAAATGTGATTCAAAACACAAGTACGAAATGTAAGCTTCTTTTGGTCTAATAATTTAATATGGCTTAGAGTTGGTACTTGGCTGTTTGAAGAGACGAAATACGAATTAGCGTATTCGATTTCAAGGGTATCATTACCCGCAAAAAAAAAGATTTAAGGGTATCATGAGTACGAGTGTGCATATTAGGTGCGTTGGAGAGTCGCATGCCCCCGTCCTCCTGTGGTACCCGAGCCATTGTATCGGAGATCCGATAATGATGGTCGAAGGCCAGCAGATTTGCAAAACCGCCCGTCCAGTATGTCGCGTAGATTCAGGGACTTCGACAATGACTGTTAGATTGGAGATCCGACGGCCTAGGTGTCATGGGAAGACATATATTTTATAGCATGTATGGCATAAGAAACCCACTGTCGGAGTAAATGACCACGGGTAGCCTAGCCGGTTTCCCCTAACACTTTAAAAAAATTACAGGCCGAACAAGCCTTCAAGCTTCCGAGACACGGGGCCGTCTTCCCCCAGCCGGCTACCTCTCAAACCGGCTGCGCAAAGGCAGCACAGCCCTGAAATCCTTGAGAAACAAGACCACGAGAAGGCCGACTTTCAAAAGCCGGCCATAAAAGGGCCGACTCCCAGGAGCCGGCCCCTCAGCAGGCGGCTAAGATCTTGCCTTCAGAGTCTGCACCCACATAACGGCGACAAGACAGGGCGTGGCTATAGTAAAGCCTGCCACCCCCGAATCCAGGTGCATGCATGGCCACAGTGCACCGTACGGGGCGGCCATCCCCGTCCGGCGCGGCACTATTGCCATGATGATCGTGACGTCACCCACGGGGAGGGGTCAGTACGACCCGTGGGTGGCGGGCCCCCTCGGTCAGGGAGATCCCGAAGGCGGTCAGGCTTCCCACAGTCGGCCAAGGGTATGGCCGCCTTCCAACAGCCGACCAGCTCTCTCCCTCCAAGGAGGTGCTTCATTAAGAAGACAAGAGAAGGTAAGGCTATAGTGATGAGCCGCCTCGCGACGGCACTGTAGCCATGCTTACCACGATAAAGCCATCGTCACCAGGGGCAAGGTAACAGTAACCAGCCCCCGACAAGACCCCCGAGCGGTGGGGCCGGCCTGTCGGCGAAAGGGTCGGCAGCCGGCGGGCCTACCAGTCGGCGGGCCCCACCAGTTGGCGGAGAAGCTGGCGGGCGTAGACACAGACGGCTGGGGCCCACGCCCAGCCGGATTACCATTGTACCCCTTGGGGTAGGTCTATATAAACCCCCCAGGGTTCCCATGCAGAGGGAGATTACTCTTTGGATAGATTTTAGACACCACAAGGAGAAGAGGAGCGGGCTTGCCTGGTCCTCCCTCATCCTTTCACCGAACAGCTCAAGGCGCATTCTGTAGCAACCCACCGAGCTAGTGATCATGCGGAGACCCCGTAGAGCAGCATTAGGGATGTTATCTCCACGGAGAGCTCTGAAGCTGGGTAAGATTCGCCGGCGTGCATGTCTTCGCCTTATCCCGTTTCCAGGCACCGGCGATGTTTTATTGGCTCCCACAATGATAAGCCATCCATTGACATATGTCGCATCAACCACCCGAAATTTGGCGCCCATCGTGGGGCCAGGTGCACCGTCGTCCGGAGACCTGCTCTGGACGGGAACCCTCTTCCTTCCCAACGTGTGTAGCCAGCCTGGCTCGCCCGATGGCGCTTGCCCCGACGCGCTGCAAGACATCGCTGACGCCTACGTGGCGAGCTGCCTCGCCGATTTTCATGGCGAGGCTCGCATCTCTGACGAGCCCGCATCCGACGCGGGCACAGACTGCCCCGAGAGCCACCTCGTTAGCCTCCTCGATCAACTTCACGTCTCCGGCGAGCTTGCCGCGGACTTGGAGTCGGTTGGCTCCACCGACCCGATGCTTGTCGATTCCGACACGGCATCCCTTGACGCCTTCCCCACCAACGTGGTGGTCATCAATGACCCTCTTCCTCAAGCCGACAGCAGCGGCAGTGCCATTACCGAGGTACTGGTTATCAGCCACGGCGCCTCTTCAGGCGAAAACGCCCACGACGCTCTGCGGGCGGCGCTGCATGACTTGTCCGTCCCCGTCCCGGCCGACGCGGACGCCAAGACATTGCAGGCGCGCCGCCTCGCCCTCGTTGCGGAGGGCCAGAGGCTCGCCACCATGAGACGCCTCACCGAGGCTCACCAGCGCGAGGTCGACCGAGCCGCCTTCGGCACGCCGCCTCCCGACGGGCCGAGCCGCGTCGGTATCGTCAAGAAACACGGCGCGGCTATCGTCGACATGCTGGGAGCAGACCGCCCAGTCTATGCCACGCCTCTCGAGAACTTGCGCGCCGCCCAGGCGGCCGCAGACGAGCTGAATGGGCTGGGGCCTGATGAGCTCCCTTACATGACCAAACGCATCCAGCAACTTATCGACGCGGCCACAGAGCGACATGAAGCCGGCGTCCGCGCCGAGAGTCCTCCCACGCGCCGAGTGCACGGCGCGACGTCCCGAACACCGACCGCGGGCAACACCCGCGCGAGAAAAGAAAAGGAGCCGGCTGCCAGCCGCAGCCAGACTCGAATCTCCATCGAGCGTGACGCCGAGGGCCGCCCTCGAGCCATGGAGGGGCGGGGCAGGCGGAGATACCCTACCCCGCCTCCTGTCACGCACCCGACTCTCAGCGGTCGACTGGGTCGCCGCGAAGGAGTCGGCGAGAATGATGCCCACCACCGGATCGTCCGCCTTGCGCGATCCTTTGCCCTGGAAGAAGAAGATGATGTCGGCCCGTCTTGCTTCGGCCCCCGCATCCGCGACAAGCCCTTCCCCAAAGGGTTCCCGCTCCCAAGAGACACGCCCAAGTACAACGGCTCCGTGAAGTCGGAAGATTGGTTGATCGACTACTCCACCGCAGTTAGCATCGCAAACGGCTACAGGCGTGTTGTCGTAAAATATGTGCCCCTCATGCTCCAAGGCACCGCGCGCACCTGGCTTAACAGCCTCAAGCCTTACTGTGTCAACAGCTGGCTAGACTTCATTAAAGCCTTCATACGCAACTTCACCAGCACCTACAAGTGGGCTCCTAAGCCCCGACAGCTCTCCTTGTGCGTCCAAGGGCCCAACGAATCGACTCGCGACTACCTCACGCGGTGGGCCGAGCTCCGCAATTCCTGCGAGGGAGTGCACGAGGTCCAAGCTATAGAGTACTTCACCGCCGGGTGCCGAGAAGGCACCCTCCTCAAGCACCGACTCCTCTGCGACGAGCCGACTACGCTTGACGAGCTACTGGTCATAGCTGATAAATACGCCATGGCCGATTCCTCGATGAAGACCGAGCTCCGAGTGGACTCCTCCGGGAAGGTGCTCGCTCCGAGTCCCAAGACGTCGGCTGGAGAATCCAGCCGACGCCCACACCAGAACGACCACAAGCGCAAGGCTCCCCTGCCGCCTTCCACCAGTCGGCAGGTGGCCATAGTCGAAGACGAACAACCCGAAAGACGGCCCGCACCCAAGAAGCAGAAGGGCGGCAGGTCGTCTTGGCAGCCGGCTTTCTCCTACGAGCAAGCACTTGATGCCCCCTGCAAGTTTCACAGCGGCGCGAAGCCTTCAAACCACACGACCAGAAAATGCCATTGGCTCACTCGGATCTCGTGAGGGGATGGCGTCGCCTCCGTCTACTGGTTAGCCGCCTCCGGCTCCTCCGCAGCCGGCCGCTCGACCATCGGTCGGGGTAGTTCAAGATGAGTACCCCGACGAGCATGCCGCCTACGTCGTCTTCACCAGCCAGCCAGAAGATCGGCGTAGCCGGCGCCGAAAACACCAAGAAGTCAACGCAGACGCCTCCAACAACCCAGAATTCACGCACTGGTCAGAAATGCCTATTAGCTGGAGCCGGACAGATCACCCAGAGGTGATGCCGTCTCCCGGCTCCTATGCATTGGTTCTGGATGCCACCCTCGCTACGGAAAGGCGAGCCGCCCGTTTCACCCGTGTGCTGATAGATGGTGGGAGCAGCATCAATATCCTATACCGCGACACCATGGAGAAGCTGAGCATCAAGACAAGGCAGCTCATGCCCAGTAAGACTATGTTCCATGGCATCGTACCCGGCTTGTCCTGCTCCCCAATCGGCAAGATCAAGATATATGTCCTCTTCGGGGACAAGGATCATTTCCGCCGAGAGGCGGTGTGGTTTGAAGTGGTGGATCTAGAGAGCCCTTATCACGCGTTGCTTGGCCGACCTGCCCTGGCCAAGTTCATGGTTGTACCCCATTACGCCTACCTCAAGATGAAGATACCAAGTTCCAAGGGCATCATCACCATAGCCGGAGACAACAAGAAATCCTCCGAGTGCGCGGCTGCCAGCAGTCGGCTGGCCGAGTCCCTTGTAATTGCTGAAGAGAAGAAGATACTGGACCGAGTCGTGGCCATGACCGGTAAGCAGCTGGCCCTATCCCCCGACCCCAAGGAGTGTGGTGCCCAAGGTTCCTTTCAGCCAACCAAAGAAACAAAGCGGGTACCTCTGGACCCAGATCGCCCAGAAAGGTTTGCCACCATCGGGGCAAACCTGGACAGCAAATAGGAAGGCGGGCTCACCGATTTCCTCCGTGAGAATCAGGACATTTTTGCATGGTCCCCCAAGGACATGCCGGGTGTGCCGAAGGAATTCGCCGAGCACAAGCTACATGTCCGAGAAGGTGCGAAACCAGTCAAACAGCCTCTCTGCCGACTATCGGAGGAGAAGAGAAGGATTGTGGGAGAAGAGATAGCCCGGCTTTTGGCAGCCGGCTTCATTATGGAAGTTTTCTTCCCAGAATGGCTCGCCAACCCGGTCCTCGTGCTGAACAAAAACAACAAGTGGCACATGTGTATAGACTACACTAGCCTCAACAAGGCTTGCCCCAAAGATCCCTTTGCCTTGCCAAGGATTGATCAAGTAATAGACTCCACAGCCGGATGCGAGCTGTTGAGTTTCTTGGATGCTTACTCAGGCTACGACCATATAAAGTTGGATCCAGCTGACCGCCTGAAAACCGCCTTCATCACACCATTCGGAGCCTTCTGCTACCTGACTATGACATTCGGCTTGAGAAATGCCGGTGCCACTTTTCAGCGTTGCATGCAGAAATGCCTCCTCAATCAGCTCGGCAGAAATGCTCACGTCTATGTAGACGATATTGTGGTGAAGACGGAGAAGCGCGGCACCTTGCTGGAAGACCTCAGAGAAACATTTGAAAACTTGCGCCGATTCCAAATCAAGCTCAACCCCGAGAAATGCTTGTTCGGAGTACCAGCCGGCCAGCTCCTAGGCTTCCTGGTCTCCGAACGCGGCATCGAGTGCAACCCAATAAAGATCAAGGCCATAGAGAGAATTGAGATTCCCACCAAGCTGTGGGATGTCGAGAAGTTCACCGGATGCTTGGCTTCCCTGAACCGCTTCATCAACCGGCTCGGAGAGAAGGCCCTCCCCCTCTACCGACTCATGAAGAAGTCCACTCATTTCGAGTGGAACGACCAGGCGGACCAAGCCTTCCACGAGCTAAAGAAGATGCTGACCATGCCGCCTGTCTTGGCAGCACCGGCTGAAAAGGAGCCCATACTCCTTTACATTGCCGCTACTAGCCGGGTGGTCAGCACTGTCATCGTAGTCCAACGCCCAGAAGAAGGTCGGGCTCAGCCGGTTCAGAGGCCGGTGTATTATTTAAGCGAAGTCTTATCCACCTCAAAGCAGAGCTACCCACACTACCTGAAGATGTGCTATGGTGTGTACTTCCCTGCCAAGAAACTCAAGCCCTATTTTCAAGAGCACCCCATTACGGTCGTATGTACTGCTCCGCTTGCCGAGATCATAGGCAGCCGGGATGCATCCGGCCGAGTGGCCAAATGGGACATTGAGCTGGCCCCCTACACGATCTTCTACCAGCCCTGCACCGTCATTAAGTCCCAGGCATTGGCCAACTTCCTCGTCGATTGGGCCGAAACCCAATAACTGCCACCGACTCCCAACTCCACTCACTGGCGGATGCACTTCGATGGGTCCAAGATGCACACCGACTTGGGAGCCGGCATCGTCCTCACCTCTCCCAAGGGCGACAAGCTCAAGTATACATTGCAAATTCATTTTACCGCCTCCAACAATGTGGCCGAGTATGAGGCGCTCATACGTGGGCTCTGGCTAGCCAAAGAACTCGGCATCCGCCGGATCTTGTGCTATGGCGACTCGGATTTGGTGGTCCAACAAGCATCCGGTGACTAGGACGCCAAAGACGCGAACATGGTGAGCTATCGTTTCCTCGTCCAGCAAATCAGTGGATATTTTGAAGGATGTGAGTTCCTTCATGTACCACGTGCCGACAACATGCAAGCGTATGCCCTGTCACGAGTAGGATCCACCCGACAAGCCATACCAGCCGGCGTTTCTCTCCACCGACTCCTCAAGCCGTCTCCAGAATCTGATTCCATCTTCGTGCCGCCTGACCCCAACGCAGTCGGATACGACTTGGGAAACCAAGCAGGCGGCGCGGGGACTCCAACAGGCGGCCCGGGGACTGCCATAGTCGCACCCGGCCCGGGGAATTCGGAACTCGGCCCGGGGACTACATCAACACAACAGGCGATGGCCGACTCCGACCCCAACTCTTCACTACCCAGCCCACCCGCCCCTATCACAGTGGCAGTCCTGATAATAGAAGAAGTCACAGCTCCATCCTGGGCCTAGCCCATCCTCAACTTCTTAGTAAATAGAGAGCTTCCAACCGATGAGATCTCGACAAGACAAGTTCAACACCGAGCCCGAGCCTACACAATCGTCAACAGAGAGCTTGTTAGGCGCAGCGTCACTGGAGTCTTCCAGCGCCGCGTCGAACCAAAGGAGGGCACAACAATCCTCAGGGACATCCACCAAGGCGAATGCGGCCACCACGCAGCCTCATGATCACTCGTCGCCAAGGCTTTTCGCCACGGATTTTTCTGGCCGACTGCCTTGGAAGACGCCCAGGAAATAGTCAAAAACTGCAAAGGGTGCCAAGTTTTCAGCTCCAAGCAACACCTCCCGGCTTCGGCACTCAAGACCATCCCCCTCACCTGGCCCTTTGCCGTCTGGGGGCTGGACATGGTGAGCCCGTTCAAGACGGCACGCGGCGGCATGACACATCTGCTCGTCACTGTGGACAAATTTACCAAGTGGATTGAAGCGAAGCCGGTCAAAAAGCTGAATGGGCCGACTGCCGTCACATTCATCGCAAATATTATAACCCGGTATGGCCTACCGCATAGCATCATCACCGACAACGGCACAAATTTTGCAAAGGGAGCACTGGCACGTTTCTGCGCAACACGCGGCATCCGGCTGGACCTAGCGTCCGTTGCCCACCCGCAGTCAAACGGCCAGGTCGAGCGAGCAAACAGCCTCATCCTCTCAGGCATCAAGCCCCGACTGGTCGTGCCACTGGAGCGTTCGGTCCGCTGCTGGCTCGACGAGCTACCAGCCGTCCTCTGAAGTTTGCGTACTACCCCAAACAGATCGACCGGCTTCACCCCTTTTTTCCTTGTATATGGTGTCGAGGCCGTCATCCCAACTGACATCGAGTTCGACTCGCCTCGGGTCACCATGTACACGGAGGCGGAAGCCAAGGAAGCACGAGAAGACGGCGTCGACCTGCTGCAAGAGGGCCGGTTGTTAGCTCTTAGTCGGTCCGCCATCTATCAGCAGGGTCTGCGCTGCTACCACAGCTGGAAGGTCAAGCCAAGATCTTTCCAAGAGGGTGACCTTGTGCTCCGGCTGATCCAGCGAACAGCCGGCCAGCACAAGATGGTTATGTTTCCTAACCATGAACAAAGAGTTGTTATTTGATTAACGGGATCACATCATTAGTTGAATGATCTGATTGACATGACCCATTCCATTAGCTTAGCACCCGATCGTTTAGTAAGTTGCTATTGCTTTCTTCATGACTTATACATGTTCCTATGACTATGAGATTATGCAACTCCCGTATGCCGGAGGAACACTTTGGGTGCTACCAAACGTCACAACGTAACTGGGTGATTATAAAGGAGTACTACAGGTGTCTCCAAAGGTAGATGTTGGGTTGGCGTATTTCGAGATTAGGATTTGTCACTCCGATTGTCGGAGAGGTATCTCTGGGCCCTCTCGGTAATGCACATCACATAAGCCTTGCAAGCATTACAACTAATGAGTTAGTTGCCAGATGATGTATTACGAAACGAGTAAAGAGACTTGCCGGTAACGAGATTGAACTAGGTATTGAGATACCGACGATCGAATCTCGGGCAAGTAACATACCGATGGCAAAGGGAACAACGTATGTTGTTATGTGGTCTGACCGATAAAGATCTTCGTAGAATATGTAGGAGCCAATATGAGCATCTAGGTTCCGCTATTGGTTATTGACCGGAGACGTGTCTCGGTCATGTATACATTGTTCTCGAACCCGTAGGGTCCGCACGCTTAAGGTTTCGATGACAGTTATATTATGAGTTTATGAGTTTTGATGTACCGAAGTTAGTTCAGAGTCCCGGATGTGATCACGGACATGACGAGGAGTCTCGAAATGGTTGAGACATAAAGATTGACATATTGGACGGCTATATTCGGACACCGGAAGTGTTCCAGGTGATTTCGGAGAAAACCGGAGAGCCGGAGGGTTACCGGAACCCCCCGGAGAAGTAATGGGCCATATGGGCCTTAGTGGAGAGAGATAGGGGCAGCCAAAGGTGGGCCGCACCCCTCATCCCCGCCTGGTCCGAATTGGACTAGGAGAGGGGGGGCGGCGCCCCCCTTTCCTTCTCCCTCCCCACCTCTTTCCCCCTCCTAGTAGGAGTCCTACTCCTACTAGGAGGAGGACTCCTCCTTGGCGCGCCATATGGGGCCGGCCGGCCTCCTCCCCTTGATCCTTTATATACGGGGGCAGGGGGCACCCCTAGACACACAAGTTGATCCACGTGATCATATTCTTAGCCGTGTGCGGTGCCCCCTTCCACCATAATCCTCGGTAATATTGTAGCGGTGCTTAGGCGAAGCCCTGCGACGGTAGTACATCAAGATCGTCACCACGCCGTCGTGCTGACGGAACTCTTTCCCGACACTTTGCTGGATCGGAGTCCGGGGATCGTCATCGAGCTGAACGTGTGCTAGAACTCGGAGGTGCCATAGTTTCGGTGCTTGATCGGTCGGGCCGTGAAGACGTACGACTACATCAACCGCGTTGTGCTAACGCTTCCGCTATCGGTCTACAAGGGTACGTAGATCACACTCTTCCCTCGTTGCTATGCATCACCATGATCTTGTGTGTGCGTAGGAAATGTTTTGAAATTACTACGTTCCCCAACAAGTTCAGCCCAGGATACCAAGCCCGGACGAACTCCAGAGCCTGCCCAGCGCCGGAGCGGGCCGCTGACGCCTTCCAAGCCTCGAAGCGGCCGACTACGACCTCCAGCCAGTCGGCGGTCTGACTTGGGGTGCGCGGAATCACCTCGCCAAGCCAGAGAGCGGCCAGCACTTGCGCTCTGGCGCGCTGAAGACGGCGGAGCATGCGATGGGCTGGCTGCAGGCGGGCTTGAAGCCCCAGAAGTTGCTCCTCAAGTGACCGGCTGGCATTCGGCGCAATCTCGGCCCCCGCCTGCCGTCGCGTGTCGCGGTAGGCCTCGATGGCTTGGGTGGCGGCGGCTGAGTAGCCGGGGAAGTAATCTGCGCAAAGAGGAATGCAGCAACACAAAATCAAAAAATGAATCAGATAGTAGAAGGCAGACAAGGAAGCAAAGAAGAAGGCGGCCTACCGTCAATCAAGTCTTCCACCCGGCTGTAGCCTTGGCTCAGCGCCTGCCTCATCTTGGCCCAGTTTGCCGCCTTGGTCTCATACTCAGCTTTGAGGGCGGCCTTGCTGTCCTGCGCGGCCTTCAGGGCCGCCCTGTGGCTCTCCTCCTGGTCGGCCAACCTCTTGGCCAGGCGGTCACGCTCTTGAGCCAGGGCGGTGCACTCGGCTTCCTTGGCACGAAGGGCGGTCTGGGCTCCGCTCAGCTGGCTCCTCAAGTCGGCATTGGCCCCTGCAATATAAAGAAAGAAGTCGTCAGGAAAGGATCTGACCCGACTACTCGGTAGTCGGCCCGAATCTCGGGGACTACACCCAATGGGTGCGTTGACGCGCCCCCACTTAAAAGAAAAACGGAGCGCTTACTCCGACTCTCGGTCAGATCAGTGGCTTTCTGATTCAACTCCTGGGCCTGGGAGTTGAAGGCGGCCACGCGGAGGTTGTGGTACTCCTGCAGAGAAGACAAGGGACGTGAGTAAGAACAAGATGGTAATCAAGCTTTCCAATAAATTCGAAGCCGCCTGCCTCGGAACTCGGGGACTACACCCAGTGGGTGCGCTGACGCGCCCCCGCGGAAGAAATTAAAAGCAATCAAAGGAGCAGGAGGACTCACCCGAATAACTGACCGCGTCGTGATAAACTCCTGGGTGTACTCCTTCAGCGCGGTGGCTTGGGCCTGAAGCCGGCTCCGGACGTCCTGCGCCGCCACATTCAGCACGGCTGTCCCGCCGCCCGGCGTCCACCCGGACGAGCTGTCGCTGGCCGCTTCTAGGTCCTGGGCAGATGAGCCGGCGTCCACGGTCTTCTACGCGTCGGCGCTGAAGTCGCCTTCCCCGCGCGCCGGCGAAGCGGTGACGAGATCACAAGATCCCCTCCCACGGTCGGCTCGCCCCTAGCCGGCCGCACTGGCGGCTCTTCAGGCCGGCCTCCTCGACCCACTACAGTCGGCGGCGATGGCGCCGTCTCCCTCTCCATATCCGGCTGGCCGCGGCCAGCTTCCTCCAACGGGGGCACAGGGGTGTCAGGAGCCGCGGCACGGAGGGGAATGACGAACTGCGGAGGCTGGTTCTGCAGGGCCTCCGCCTCCTTCTCCGCGTCTGCGGCCTCCGCCTGGGCCTTGGCGGCTGCGACGGCTCGCGCCTCCGCCAACTTCTGCTCCGCCTCCCGCTCCTCTCGCGCTTCCCGCGCGTTCCGCTCCGTCGCCTCTAGGAGGTCGGCGTGGGGATCTACCCGGCGCGAGTTTGAAGACCCTCCTACGGTTCCGACTATGGAGGCGGCCGGGACTCGCCCAAGGGGAAGAGGGGCCCTGTTAGATAAATTGAGAAAAATGGTTTGGAAAAATATCAACCGGAGAAGAAGGAAAAAAGAAAGGCATAAAAATAGTGACACTTACGCTGAGACCGCCTGCGGCTGCTTCACCACCTTGCGGAAGCGGACTGCCTTCGCGGCCACCTCGTCCTGCTTGGTCGCCGCCGCGGTACTCTTGGGCTTCTTCGGCCGACTGCCGAAGTGGGTCGACGCGGCCCGGCGGATGGGCCCGCACCATGGTGCTCGGGCGCCGGTCGACGGCGCGCGATGACTTCAGCCTCGTCATCATCTGGCCACTCCTCGAAGCCGGCCCCGAGCCCAGACCCGCCTGCGTCGTTGCCTTCCCCCGCGACGTCGTCCTCCATGGAGGCCGCCCCCAGGTCTGGGTCGTCTACATCGTCCATCGTACGGTCGGGGAGGAACTGGCGTTCCACCCCTGCGGCCCCGGCTGCTGGCGGAAGCATGGGGTTCTGCCAAAGAAATGCCGGCTGGTCAGGAGTCGGCCACCATGAACTCGACAACGAGCAAAGAGGAAGAGAAACTTACCACCGGCGGAGGATTGGCGCGAGAGTAGGGCACCTTGCCATACTGCCACTCCTTGGTGAGCTTGCAGTTCGAGATGTAGTTCACCATGTAAGACACCTTGGTGTGAGGCATCTCCTTGGTGCTTAGCTGGCACGGGTCGAAGCGGCCGCTCATCTGGCAGATCATATGAGGTCGGCCCTAGAGCGGCAGCACCCGGCGCTCCATGAAGGCGGCCACCAGGTCGGCCCCGGACAGACCCTCCGACTGGATCATCACCCGGAGCCGGGCAACGGAGGCGGACCCGCCCGAAGACAGCGACCTGGACCGGAAGGACCATGAAGGCTGCCTCCCAGCCGGCGGGCCGGCTATGTAAGCCGGCAGGTTGACAAAGTCGCCTTAAGGAGCAATATTCTTCAAATAGAAGTAGGACTTCTGCCAGAGCTTCACCGACTGGATCAGTGGGATGAGCGGAAACGGGTTGTTGCCGCTCGCCCTCCGCATAGCGATGAAGGCACCACATGGGGCGGGCACGCCCGCGACGACGGTGCCGAGCTTGCACCAAAAGAACTCTCCCCATAGTTCAAGAGTGGGGAGGACACCGAGAAAACCCTCGCACAGGGTGACGAAGGCCGATAGCAGCATCACCACGTTGGGAGTGAGGTGATGCGGCTGGAGATGATAAAATTCAAGGAACGAGCGGAGGAACCCGCTCGCCGGCAGGCCGAAGCCGCGCAGGCAGTGCGAGCGGAAGATCACCCGCTCATCCTCTTCTGGCGCCAGCGAGATCTCCCTCTCTGGCGCGAGGCGGACCCGTACGAGATCCGCGCCCGGCAACCGCCGCGTCTGACGAAGGAAGTCGACGTGGTCGTCATGGACGTTGGAGCCGTCCCAGAAGCTCGACAACGCCATGGGGACAGCGCGGCGGCGAGGAAGGTACGACGAAAGGAGGGCGCACGACCCAGCTGCGACGAAGCGGCGGCGAGCCAAGAAGATTGGCAGGAAGGCCGAGCGGCGGCAGGTGGCTGTCGTGACGAGAGGAGGAAGAAGAAGGAGGTGTTGGGTTTCGTAGTAATTTCAAAAAATTTCCTACGCACACGCAAGATCATGTGATGCATAGCAACGAGGGGAGAGTGTGATCTACATACCTAGTATATCGACAACGGAAGTGTTTGGTTGATGTAGTCGTACGTCTTCACGATCCGACCGATCAAGCACCGAAACTACGGCACCTCCGAGTTCGAGCACACGTTCAGCTCGATGACGATCCCCGGACTCTGATCCAGCAAAGTGTTGGGGAAGAGTTCCGTCAGCACGACGGCGTGGTGACGATCTTGATGTACCACAGCAGCAGGGCTTCGCCTAAACTTCGCTACAGTATTATCGAGGACTATGGTGGCTGGGGGCACCGCACACGGCTAAGGAATAGATCACATGGATCAACTTGTGTGTTTCTGGGGTGCCTCTGCCTCAGTATATAAAGGAGCCAAGGGGGAGGGGGCCGCCGGCCAGGAGGAGGGCGCAGGAGGAGTCCTACTCCTACCGGGAGTAGGACTCCCCCTCCCCCAATCCTAGTTGGACTAGGATTCCCCGAGGGGGAAAGAGAGAGAGTGGGGCCGGCCACCTCTCCTAGTCCTAATAGGACTAGGCGAGGGGGGAGGCGTGGGGCCACCTTGGGCTGCCCCTTTCTCCTTTCCACTAAAGCCCATTAAGGCCCATATGGCTCCCGGGGGGTTCCGGTAACCTCCCGGTACTCCGGTAAAATCCCGATTTCACCCGGAACACTTCCAATGTCCAAACATAGGCTTCCAATATATCAATATTTATGTCTCGACCATTTCGAGACTCCTCGTCATGTCCGTGATCACATCCGGGACTCCGAACAACCTTCGGTACATCAAAATGCATAAACTCATAATATAACTGTCATCGTAACCTTAAGCGTGCGGACCCTACGGGTTCGAGAACAATGTAGACATGACCGAGACACGTCTCCGGTCAATAACCAATAGCGGGACCTGGATGCCCATATTGGCTCCTACATATTCTACGAAGATCTTTATCGGTCAGACCGCATAACAACATACGTTGTTCCCTTTGTCATCGGTATGTTACTTGCTCGAGATTCGATCGTCGGTATTCCAATACCTAGTTCAATCTCGTTACCGGCAAGTCTCTTTACTCGTTTTGTAATACATCATCTCGCAACTAACTCATTAGTTGCAATGCTTGCAAGGCTTATGTGATGTGCATTACCGAGAGGGCCCAGAGATACCTCTCTGACAATCGGAGTGACAAATCCTAATCTCGAAATACGCCAACCCAACATGTACCTTTGGAGACACCTGTAGAGCACCTTTATAATCACCCATTTACGTTGTGACGTTTGGTGGCACACAATGTGTTCCTCCGGCAAACGGGAGTTGCATAATCTCATAGTCATAGGAACATGTATAAGTCATGAAGAAAGCAATAGCAACATACTAAACGATCGGGTGCTAAGCTAATGGAATGGGTCATGTCAATCAGATCATTCACCTAATGATGTGATCCCGTTAATCAAATAACAACTCCTTGTTCATGGTTAGAAACATAACCATCTTTGATTAACGAGCTAGTCAAGTAGAGGCATACTAGTGACACTCTGTTTGTCTATGTATTCACACATGTATTATGTTTCCGGTTAATACAATTCTAGCATGAATAATAAACATTTATCATGATATAAGGAAATAAATAATAACTTTATTATTGCCTCTAGGGCATATTTCCTTCAGTCTCCCACTTGCACTAGAGTCAATAATCTAGATTACACAGTAATGATTCTAACACCCATGGAGCCTTGGTGCTGATCATGTTTTGCTCGTGGAAGAGGCTTAGTCAATGGGTCTGCAACATTCAGATCCCTATGTATCTTGCAAATCTCTATGTCTCCCACCTGGACTAGATCCCGGATGGAATTGAAGCGTCTCTTGATGTGCTTGGTTCTCTTGTGAAATCTGGATTCCTATGCCAAGGCAATTGCACCAGTATTGTCACAAAAGATTTTCATTGGACCCGATGCACTAGGTATGACACCTAGATCGGATATGAACTCCTTCATCCAGATTCCTTCATTTGCTTCTTCCGAAGCAGCTATGTACTCCGCTTCACATGTAGATCCCGCTACAACGCTTTGTTTAGAACTGCACCAACTGATAGCTCCACCGTTTAATGTAAACACGTATCCGGTTTGCGATTTAGAATCGTCCGGATCAGTGTCAAAGCTTGCATCAACGTAACCTTTTACGATGAGCTCTTTGTCACCTCCATATATGAGAAACATATCCTTATTCCTTTTCAGGTATTTCAGGATGTTCTTGACCGCTGTCCAGTGATCCACTCCTGGATTACTTTGGTACCTCCCTGCTAGACTTACAGCAAGGCACACATCAGGTCTGGTACACAGCATTGCATACATGATAGAGCCTATGGCTGAAGCATAGGGTACATCTTTCATTTTCTCTCTATCTTCTGCAGTGGTCGGGCATTGAGTCTTACTCAACTTCACACCTTGTAACATAGGCAAGAACCCTTTCTTTGCTTGATCCATTTTGAACTTCTTCAAAACTTTGTCAAGGTATGTGCTTTGTGAAAGTCCAATTAAGCGTCTTGATCTATCTCTATAGATCTTAATGCCTAATATGTAAGCAGCTTCACCGAGGTCTTTCATTGAAAAACTCTTATTCAAGTATCCCTTTATGCTATCCAGAAATTCTATATCATTTCCAATTAGTAATATGTCATCCACATATAATATCAGAAATGCTACAGAGCTCCCACTCACTTTCTTGTAAATACAGGCTTCTCCAAAAGTCTGTATAAAACCAAATGCTTTGATCACACTATCAAAGCGTTTATTCCAACTCCGAGAGGCTTGCACCAGTCCATAAATGGATCGCTGGAGCTTGCACACTTTGTTAGCTCCCTTTGGATCGACAAAACCTTCTGGTTGCATCATATACAACTCTTCTTCCAGAAATCCATTTAGGAATGCAGTTTTGACATCCATCTGCCAAATTTCATAATCATAAAATGCGGCAATTGCTAACATGATTCGGACAGACTTAAGCATCGCTACGGGTGAGAAGGTCTCATCGTAGTCAATCCCTTGAACTTGCCGAAAACCTTTTGCGACAAGTCGAGCTTTGTAGACAGTAATATTACCGTCAGCGTCAGTCTTCTTCTTGAAGATCCATTTATTCTCAATTGCTTGCCGATCATCGGGCAAGTCAACCAAAGTCCATACTTTGTTCTCATACATGGATCCCATCTCAGATTTCATGGCTTCAAGCCATTTTGCGGAATCTGGGCTCACCATTGCTTCTTCATAGTTCGTAGGTTCATCATGATCTAGTAGCATGACTTCCAGAAGAGGATTACCGTACCACTCTAGCGCGGATCTCACTCTGGTTGATCTACAGGGTTCAGTAGTATCTTGATCTAAAGTTTCATGATCATCATCATTAGCTTCCTCACTAACTGGTGTAGGTGTCACTGAAACAGTTTTCTGTGATGTACTACTTTCCAATAAGGGAGTAGGTACAGTTACCTCGTCAAGTTCTACTTTCCTCCCACTCACTTCTTTCGAGAGAAACTCCTTCTCCAGAATGTTTCCTAATTTAGCAACAAAAGTCTTGCCTTCGGATCTGTGATAGAAGGTGTATCCAATAGTTTCCTTTGGATATCCTATGAAGACACATTTCTCCGATTTGGGTTCGAGCTTATCAGGTTGAAGCTTATTCACATAAGCATCGCAGCCCAAAACTTTCAGAAATGACAACTTTGGTTTCTTGCCAAACCACAGTTCATAAGGCGTCGTCTCAACGGATTTTCATGGTGCCCTATTTAACGTGAATGCGGCCGTCTCTAGAGCATATCCCCAAAACGATAGCGGTAAATCAGTAAGAGACATCATAGGTCGCACCATATCTAGTAAAGTACGATTACGACGTTCGGACACACCATTATGCTGTGGTGTTCCGGGTGGCGTGAGTTGCGAAACTATTCCACATTGTTTCAAATATACACCAAACTTGTAACTCAAATATTCTCCTCCACGATCAGATCGTAGGAATTTTATTTTTCTTGTTACGATGATTTTCAACTTCACTCTGAAATTCTTTGAACTTTTCAAATGTTTCAGACTTATGTTTCATTAAGTAGATATACACGTATCTTCTTAAATCATCTGTGAAGGTGAGAAAATAACGATATCCGCCACGAGCCTCAATATTCATCGGACCACATACATCTGTATGTATGATTTCCAACAAATCTATTGCTCTCTCCATAGTACCGGAGAACGGCGTTTTGGTCATCTTGCCCATGAGGCACGGTTCGCAAGTACCAAGTGATTCATAATCAAGTGGTTCCGAAAGTCCATCAGAATGAAGTTTCTTCATGCGCTTTACACCGATACTACCTAAACGGCAGTGCCACAAATAAGTTGCACTATCATTATCAACTCTGCATCTTTTGGCTTCAACATTATGAATATGTGTATTACTACTATCGAGATTCAATAAGAATAGACCACTCTTCAAGGGTGCATGACCATAAAAGATATTACTCATATAAATAGAATAACCATTATTCTCTGATTTAAATGAATAACCGCCTCGCATTAAACAAGATCCAGATATAATGTTCATGCTCAACACTGGCACCAAATAACAATTATTTAAGTCTAATACTAATCCCGAAGGTAGATGTAGAGGTAGCGTGCCGACTGCGATCACATCGACTTTGCAACCGTTTCCCACGCGCATCGTCACCTCATCCTTAACCAATCTTCGCTTGATCCGTAGTCCCTGTTTCGAGTTGCAAATATTAGCAACAGAACCAGTATCAAATACCCAGGTGCTACTGCGAGCATTGGTAAGGTACACATCAATAACATGTATATCACATATAGCTTTGTTCACCTTGCCATCCTTCTTATCCGCCAAATACTTGGGGCAGTTCCGCTTCCAGTGACCAGTCTGCTTGCAATAGAAGCACTCAGTTTCAAGCTTAGGTCCAGGTTTGGGTTTCTTCTCTTGAGTAGCAACTTGCTTGCCGTTCTTTTTGAAGTTCCCCTTCTTCTTCCCTTTGCCCTTTTTCTTGAAACTAGTGGTCTTGTTGACCATCAACACTTGATGCTCCTTCTTGATTTCTACCTCCGCAGCTTTCAGCATCGCGAAGAGCTCGGGAATAGTCTTGTTCATCCCTTGCATATTATAGTTCATCACGAAGCTCTTGTAGCTTTGTGGCAGTGATTGAAGAATTCTGTTAATGACGCAATCATCTGGAAGATTAACTCCCAATTGAATCAAGTGATTATTATACCCAGACATTTTGAGTATATGCTCACTGACAGAACTGTTCTCCTCCATCTTGCAGCTATAGAACTTATTGGAGACTTCATATCTCTCAATCCGGGCATTTGCTTGAAATATTAACTTCAACTCCTGGAACATCTCATATGCTCCATGACGTTCAAAACGTCGTTGAAGTCCCGACTCTAAGCCGTAAAGCATGGCACACTGAACTATCGAGTAGTCATCAGCTTTGCTCTGCCAGACATTCATAACATCCGGCGTTGCTCCTGCAGCAGGCCTGGCACCCAGCGGTGCTTCCAGGACGTAATTCTTCTGTGCAGCAATGAGGATAATCCTCAGGTTACGGACCCAGTCCGTGTAATTGCTACCATCATCTTTCAACTTTGCTTTCTCAAGGAACGCATTAAAATTCAACGGAACAACAGCACGAGCCATCTATCTACAATCAAACATAAACAAGCAAGATACTAATCATGTACTAAGTTTCATGATAAATTTAAGTTCAGTTAATCAAATTAATTAAAGAACTCCCACTTAGATAGACATCCCTCTAATCCTCTAAGTGATTACGTGATGCAAATCAACTAAACCATAACCGATCATCACGTGAGATGGAGTAGTTTTCAATGGTGAACATCATTATGTTGATCATATCTACTATATGATTCACGCTCGACCTTTCGGTCTCCGTGTTCCGAGGCCATATCTGTATATGCTTGGCTCGTCAAGTATAACCTGAGTATTTCGCGTGTGCAACTGTTTTGCACCCGTTGTATTTGAACGTAGAACCTATCACACCTGATCATCACGTGGTGTCTCAGCACGAAGAACTTTCGCAACGGTGCATACTCAGGGAGAACACTTCTTGATAATTTAGTGAGAGATCATCTTATAATGCTACCGTCAATCAAAGCAAGATAAGATGCATAAAAGGATAAACATCACATGCAATCAATATAAGTGATATGATATGGCCATCATCATCTTGTGCTTGTGATCTCCATCTTCGAAGCACCGTCGTGATCACCATCGTCACCGGCGTGACACCTTGATCTCCATCGTAGCATCGTTGTCGTCTCGCCAAGCTTGTGCTTCTACGACTATCGCTACCGCTTAGTGATAAAAGTAAAGCATTACATCGCGATTGCATTGCATACAATAAAACGACAACCATAAGGCTCCTGCCAGTTGCCGATAACTCGGTTACAAAACATGATCATCTCATACAATAAAATTCAGCATCATGTCTTGACCATATCACATCACAACATGCCCTGCAAAAACAAGTTAGACGTCCTCTACTTTGTTGTTGCAAGTTTTACGTGGCTGCTACGGGCTTAAGCAAGAACCGATCTTACCTACGCATCAAAACCACAACGATAGTTTCTCAATTTGACTCCGTTTTAACCTTCGCAAGGACCGGGCGTAGGCATACTCGGTTCAACTAAAGTTGGAGAGACAGTCGCCCGCAAGCCACCTATGTGCAAAGCACGTCGGGGGAACCGGTCTCGCGTAAGCGTACGCGTAATGTTGGTCCGGGTCGTCTCGTCCAACAATGCTGCCGAACCAAAGTATGACATGCTGGTAGGCAGTATGACTTATATCGCCCACAACTCACTTGTGTTCTACTCGTGCATATTACATCAACATAAATAACCTAGGCTCGGATGCCACTGTTGGGTTTCGTAGTAATTTCCAAAAATTTCCTACGCACACGCAAGATCATGTGATGCATAGCAACGAGGGGAGAGTGTGATCTACATACCTAGTAGATCGACAACGGAAGCGTTTGGTTGATGTAGTCGTACGTCTTCACGATCCGACCGATCAAGCACCGAAACTACGACACCTCCGAGTTCGAGCACACGTTCAGCTCGATGACGATCCCCGGACTCCGATCCAGCAAAGTGTCGGGGAAGAGTTCCGTCAGCACGACGGCGTGGTGACGATCTTGATGTACCACAGCAGCAGGGCTTCGCCTAAACTCCGCTACAGTATTATCGAGGACTATGGTGGCTGGGGACACCGCACACGGCTAAGGAATAGATCACGTGGATCAACTTGTGTGTTTCTGGGGTGCCTCTGCCTCAGTATATAAAGAAGCCAAGGGGGAGGGGGCCGCCGGCCAGGAGGAGGGCGCAGGAGGAGTCCTACTCCTACCGGGAGTAGGACTCCCCCCCCAATCCTAGTTGGACTAGGATTCCCCGAGGGGGAAAGAGAGAGAGGGGCCGGCCACCTCTCCTAGTCCTAATAGGACTAGGGGAGGGGGGAGGCGCGCGGCCACCTTGGGCTGCCCCTTTCTCCTTTCCACTAAATCCCATTAAGGCCCATATGGCTCCCGGGGGGTTCCGATAACCTCCCGGTACTCCGGTAAAATCCCGATTTCACCCGGAACACTTCCGATGTCCAAACATAGGCTTCCAATATATCAATCTTTATGTCTCGACCATTTTGAGACTCCTCGTCATGTCCGTGATAACATCCGGGACTCCGAACAACCTTCGATACATCAAAATGCATAAACTCATAATATAACTGTCATCGTAACCTTAAGCGTGCGGACCCTACGGGTTCGAGAACAATGTAGACATGACCGAGACACGTCTCCGGTCAATAACCAATAGCGGGACCTGGATGCCCATATTGGCTCCTACATATTCTACGAAGATCTTTATCGGTCAGACCGCATAACAACATACGTTGTTCCCTTTGTCATCGGTATGTTACTTGCCCGAGATTCGATCGTCGGTATTCCAATACCTAGTTCAATCTCGTTACCGGCAAGTCTCTTTACTCGTTCTGTAATACATCATTCCGCAACTAACTCATTTAGTTGCAATGCTTGCAAGGCTTAAGTGATGTGCATTACCGAGAGAGCCCAGAGATACCTCTCCGACAATCGGAGTGACAAAACCTAATCTCGAAATACGCCAACCCAACATGTACCTTTGGAGACACCTATAGTACTCCTTTATAATCACCCAGTTACGTTGTGATGTTTGGTAGTACCCAAAGTGTTCCTCCGGTAAACGGGAGTTGCATAATCTCATAGTTATAGGAACATGTATAAGTCATGAAGAAAGCAATAGCAACATACTAAACGATCGGGTGCTAAGCTAATGGAATGGGTCATGTCAATCAGATCATTCTCTTAATGATGTGATCCCATTAATCAAATAACAACTCTTTGTTCATGGTTAGGAAACATAACCATCTTTGATTAACGAGCTAGTCAAGTGGAGGCATACTAGTGACACTTTGTTTGTCTATGTATTCACACATGTATTATGTTTCCGGTTAATACAATTCTAGCATGAATAATAAACATTTATCATGATTATAAGGAAATAAATAATAACTTTATTATTGCCTCTAGGGCATATTTCCTTCAGGAGGGGGCGGAGCGAGGGAGAGCGCGCGAGCGTTTTGGCGCTCCCCTCCTCTACCCCTACTTATAGCCTCGTGCGGCGAAGCCAAGGAGGCAGGACGTGGGGGGCGTGGGATTAACTGCACCCACTCCCCCCACGCCCCGCGATTATTGCGCCATTACGGCATGGGGAAACCACCACTTGGGCGCGCGCGGTCCGTCCAGGCCGCAGAAGATCCGCGCGTGGGCCGAGGCCCTGTAGTGGCGGGCCCAGACTGCGGTGGCGTCCCGTCGCGCGCGTGGGCTGGCAGACCCCTCCCGCTGGAGGATGCCATGTGGCGCGCAGACGACGAGCGGTCAGTTCACAGCCAGACTCGCGCGCCGATTGGCACCCGCCTTCAAACTTCGAGATCTCTAAGAGACGACGCGCCTAGTCAAAACCGGCTTCTGGTTCCCGGCTCCTCAAGATAGGAAGCTAACTGGGCTCCTCGACTTTTTTCTGCCTCGGAGCCCAACCAGCTTCAAGGACTACTGTCGGAGTAAATGACCACGGGTAGCCTAGCCGGCTTCCCCTGGCACTTCAGAAAAATTACAGGCCGAACAAGCCTCCAAGCTTCGGAGACACGGGGTCGTCTTCCCCCAGCCGGCTACCTCTCAAGCCGGCTGCGCAAAGGCAGTCCAGCCCTGAAATCCTTGAGAAACAAGACCACGAGAAGGACGACTTCCAGAAGCCGGCCATAAAAGGGCCGACTCCCAGGAGCCGGCCCCTCAGCAGGCGGCTAAGATCTTGCCCTCAGAGTCTGCACCCACATAACGGCGACAAGACAGGGCGTGGCTACAGTAAAGCCTGCCACCCCCGAATCCCGGCGCACGCATGGCCACAGTGCACCGTACGGGGCGGCCATCCCTGTTCGGCGCGGCACTGTTGCCATGATGATCGTGACGTCACCCACGACGAGGGGTCAGTACGACCCGTGGGTGGCGGGCCCCCTCGGTCAGGGAGATCCCGAAGGCGGCCAGGCTTCCCATAGTCGGCCAAGGGTATGGCCGGCTTCCAACAGCCGACCAGCTCTCTCCCTCCAAGGAGGTGCTTCATTAAGGAGACAAGAGAAGGTAAGGCTACAGTGATGAGCCGCCTCGCGGCGGCACTGTAGTCATGCTTACCACGACAAAGCCATCGTCACCAGGGGCAAGGTAACGGTAACCAGCCCCCGACAAGACCCCCGAGCGGCGGGGCCGGCCTATCGGCGAAAGGGTCGGCAGCCGGCGGGCCTACCAGTCGCCGGGCCCCACCAGTCGGCGGAGAAGCCGGCGGGCGTAGACACAGACGGCTGGGGCCCACGCCCAGCCGGATTACCATTGTACCCCTGGGGGTAGGCCTATATAAACCCCCCAGGGTTGCCATGCAGAGGGAGATCACTCTTTGGATAGATTTTAGACACCACAAGGAGAAGAGGAGCGGGCTAGCCTGGCCCTCCCTCATCCTTTCACCGAACAGTTCAAGGAGCATTCTGTAGCAACCCACCGAGCTAGTGATCATGCGGAGACCCCGCAGAGCAGCATTAGGGGTGTTATCTCCACGGAGAGCCCTGAAGCTGGGTAAGATTCGCCGGCGTGCTTGTCTTCGCCTTATCCCGTTTTCAGGCACCGGCGTTGTTTTATTGGCTCCCACAATGATAAGCCATCCATTGGCATATGTCGCACCAACCACCCGACACCCACATTACGCATTTGCCTAAAGGGAGATATTGGGTTCGAAATCCATGGAGAAAATCTTCAGATCTGCAAGATTTGGGGAAAGATTTGAGAGTGGGAGAGAGGAGAATCACGGGTGAGAGAGATGTGGTGGGGTTGGGGGAGGGGGCCAGCCCGGGCCCTGTTAACAGGATGTGCATCGCCTAACTGCTAGGCGTTGCACATTACATGTGTGGCGTATAGCTGTTAGGCGCTACAGGCTGGGTGTGGGCCCGGGCCTGGCCTAGGTGTGCCACGCTTGCCAGATGTGTAGCGTCTAAGAGTCAGGCGCTACACAGTGTATTGTGGCGCTTGTCTGTCGGGCAGTACACAAAAGGGTGAGTTGTGCAAAAAAAAAATTCAAACACGGTTCAGTTTGTGAAATACTTTGGTCCATATGTTAGATTTGTCATTTTTGCCTCTTATTTACATCCACACATGGTGTGAGATGTGGTAAGCTGATGACACTCACTAAAACAGTGCACTAACTTACACACTGATTCTTGCAGACTAATTCATGATTAGCATTGATAGTGCAGCAGAGATTTGCTAGCCTGTCTGCCCCTCTCGAGCCATGGTCCTAGTTGTACAACCACTGCGCAACTGTGCTTAGAATTTATTCCGTCGTTTCGACCGTTTCCTGTCATACCACAAATGCTGAAGATTCTTTGGAAAAAGAAGAGAACATGTATTCCTATCATACCACAAATGCTTAAGATTCATGGGAAAAAGAAGAGAACATGGGAGTGGACAGGTTGCTCTCAACATCCATGGTCACCATGTCCTAGTTGAGTATGCACGGCAGCCACCGCGGTAGTGTAGATGAACCATGTATTACGCTTTTTTCAGAACAAATGTACTATCAGATAGGGATGAAAACGGAGCGGAAACGGACGGAACTGAGTGTTATCATATTTGTTTTCATATTTTTTTGCATAAGCGGAAACGAATACAGAAACCCCGGAAACAGATACTACCGGAAACGGACACGGAGCGAATACAAAACGGATATGGAAACAGAAATGGGCGTTGATCGGAACTTAAAAACCACTTGAATCATAGAGAAATACACACAAAAACAAAGAAATTTAATGAGTTGTTAACATGGCTGTAAAATAATATCATTATGTCAGCAACTTAGCATAGTATTGCAGTAGTACTGGACAATTGCGTATAGGGTCAAGCTAAGTATATGTGTGGTAGTAGAAGTTGGGCCTCAGATCCATTCTACTAATTGTGTCATTGCATTCTATTTGGTGGTTGGGCGACAAAGCAGCCATATGTCTAATAAAAACAGAAATTTCAAATTCACGGAAACGGAAAGTACCAATTTTCATGTATGTTCCACCGAAAAACACCATTCCGTTTTTGTTTCCGTTTCCACATAGAAAATTCCATTTCCACTTCCGTTTTGCAAATTTCCGTTTCAGTTTTCATAGTTACTCTCTGTTTTCACTTTTCCTCCGGAAAAATGGAAAGTTTCCACTCCATTTTCATCCCTACTATCAGAAGTGAGGGAGTACACTAGATCAGTACTCATCTTCCTCTAATCACTCTTGGCCACTTGGGTTATTCAGGGCACTTAGGCCTTCTTTGGTTTGTAGGATTTTTGTAGGAATTCTATAGAATAGGATTTGCAAAGGAAAAATTTCTTTGAAGCCCTTTTGTTTGTAGGAATGGATTCATATTTCTATGTAGGATATGAATCAAT
Organism: Triticum urartu; assembly: GCF_003073215.2. Classification (NCBI taxonomy): domain Eukaryota; kingdom Viridiplantae; phylum Streptophyta; class Magnoliopsida; order Poales; family Poaceae; genus Triticum; species Triticum urartu. The sequence continues at coordinate 691,466,195 of NC_053028.1, forward strand.
CCTTCACATTTTGGAGGGGAAAAACATTAGCCTAGACTCAATGGAAAAAATCTTATCTTATGTATCAAATGATATCTCTTTCTTTATAGAAGTTGACATGCATGTCATCTCGCTTCCTATGATTTTTCTATTTCTATAAAATTTCTATCCTATGCACCAAGAAGGCCTTAGGAAAACTCCACCGCGCGACCCTATCCTGTCCGGCCCCGTCCGTTTGGGGTAAAAGGGACAAAAAAGGCGGCCTAGCACGCGGGAGCAAACAGACTTTTGTCCGCTTTCGACCCATCCGCGACCCAAGTTTGCGCCGCTTTGGGGGTGAAACGGACACCACGCGGACGCGCGGGTCGTCTGCGCGTGTCCTCCCCTAGCTCGTCCGCCGGTGGTACAAGACGTGCCTTTTTCTATCCGCCCCCCTCCCTCCCTCCGGCCGCACCCCCTCCACTCTTCCCCACTCTTCCCCTCGCTGCTGCCGCCGCCGCTGCCATTGCAGCCGTGCAGTTCGGACGCGAGCTTGCCCAACCCCTTCCCCTCGGCGGCGCTGAGCTACCCAACCACGGCCACCTGGTTTGCGCACCCGCCGGCCGGTTTTGGGGCGGATCCGGTCGGTCTTGAGCTCGGCCGGTTGTGGGAGGCCTGGCCGCGCCATGGACTGGCCGGGCACCTCGCCGGAAGGCCCTGGCAGGGCCGCAAGGCCACATGCAGGCAGTGGCTCCTCCTCTAGCCGCTCGGATCTGCACTGTTGGTGGGCCGCCGGCAGATACACGAATGGCGGCCGGCCGGGCTCGGTGCTTGCCCAAAAGCTCGCCGGCGCACCGTTGCCACTCATTAAGTGCGACCACTACCCAAGGATGGTCGTGCGCCGCGTCTCTACAACGCCGGAACATCCCGGATGGGTGTTCATCAAGTGCTTAAACGATGGGGTATGCGCTTTTTTTAGCTTCGGTTTGTGCTCTAGATTTGACTAGTTATGCTAACTTCAAATTTTGTTGTGTAGAATGGATGCAAGTTTTGGTATTGGGAAGAAAAGTACATCGATATATTGATAGAGCGAAATTTAGTACATGTTCGTGCACTTTTAGTTAGCATAGAGGCTGTAAATGAGACAAGTGCACTTGTTGCTAGATTAGAGGCTAAACACGAGATTAGGTCTGAGGAAGCAATATCTACTTCTGGCTTGAAGAAGAAAGGAGGATGCCAGATCGAGCCTCCTCCACAGATCAGCAATGAGTGCATCGAGAAGGCCTTAACCCAACTCAAGAGGGCAGTTATGGAAGTTGGCTATCTTCTAAAATGTATTCTTGTTGTTCTTATTTTCTTTGGTCTTGTTTTACTAGTTAAAATGTGATGATGCATTTTTCATGTACCAAAAATAAATGATGAAATATAGTTAAGGATTTGCAAAGAAATAATACGCGGACAGGATGCGGCCGGGATGCGTCCGCGCGGTGGGCGCACGGCCACCGCATCCCAGGACACACCCGGACACGACCCCAAATCCCTATCCAAACGGATAGAATCCGAACAAAACGGACGTTTGGGGTCGCATGATGGTGTTGGCCTTAGCATCTGATTCGAGGTAAAGTGCAGAAGACACGGCTCCCGGTTTATATGCTCTAGACACTGGACTCTGCATCACCCAACACAAAGTTGCTTCCTTTCTCCCTACGATCAAGAAAAATAAAGTCGCTTCCCTTCTCTAAATCTAAACAAAAAAAGAACAGATGAAGTTTCTTGCAACAAACAGCAATCTCGTGCTGTAACAATGGCATTTCAGTCAGAGCAGAGCAGAGCGAGGGCAGAGAATGAAACCGCAAGCTTGAGAAAAGGGGTTGGTTAATCACGTGAAGATCAAAAATTAGTGACGCAAATCTACAGAGAGTAGTAAAAGATCATCCAAGTTGTACCACTATCCTACAATTTATTGCCGGATAATCAGTATGGCGGAGTTTCAACGGCGGAGATGGATGCGGAGGAGAGCACTGGGATCCTGTCAAGGAGCGCGGCCGCGTCCCGCATGGCGGGCCGCTTGCCGGGCGCCATGGCGCAGCAGGCGAATGCGAGCCGGAAGCAGCCGAGCAGCGCGTCCTCGCTGCCGCCGTCAACGGCCTCGCCGCGGAGCGTGGGGTCGGCCATGCGCAGCACGCGGCCGCGCTGGTCGTCGACGGCGCCGGCGACGCCCGCGTGCCACTGGCAGAGCTCCACCTCCGAGTAGACGCGGCCCGAGAGCAGCTCCAGGAGCACCATGCCGAAGGAGTAGACGTCCCACTTGGCGTTGGGCCGCAGGCTCTTGAGGCACTCGGGCGCCTGGTACGGCGGCGGGGCCGACGCCGACGGGCTGGCCCCGGCGCCGGCCGGCATCTGGGACAGGTCCGGCAGGCTGCTGGTGGAGTGCATGGAGCGCTTGCTCCCGAACAGCCGCGCCGACGCGCCGCCGCCGCCCCGGCTGGCGGCCGCCTCGCCGGACAGCAGCCGGTCCAGCCCTAGGTCGCCCACCACCGGCTCCATGTCGGCGCCGAGCAGGATGTTGCTGGGCTTCACGTTGCCGTGGACCCCCTTCTTGTCGTGGATGAATGCCAGCCCCCGCGCCACCCCCCGCGCGATCCGCAGCCGCGCCTCCAGGTTCAGGTGCATCGGCGACGGCGCGCCGAACCGCCCTGCAATCAAACACATGAAAACGAATCAGTAGACGCTCCACATTTTGTCCAGAGAGGAACCAACCAAAAGCTATTTTGTTGCTGCCTGAAATCTCCATCTTAATTTGCCTCAATAACATCAATAGCTGTTGCATTTGCAAGTGAAGATCCAAGAGGAGTACTACTACTATAGTACCAAAGCAAGAGTACTCCAGGGAGTAGTCAAGTTTCGAAAGATAAAAGTGTACTCATAGCAACAATCGAGAAAGAGTTACTGCTAAAAGTGGCAAATGGTTTTGGGCCATTAGTGCCAAATTATGATGAATCATGACCGTTGTCCAGAGCCACTTAACTCGTAGTATTGATTTACAGCAGTACTAATTTGTGCATTCAAGGTGTATTACAGCAGTACTTATGGCTAAAGGCGCCACCTTTGCCAAGGACTGACGCCGTTGCAGCCTCAAACTTTTAGGAGCAAATGGATCACGCAGTTAAGGTAGTCACCAGTACTACATACAGTTGACCAAATTGCAGGAGGATAAAATACTACTCCCTCCGATTCACTTTTGTAAGACCTTTTAGACATTTAAGACAGCATCTAAAACGACTTACAAAAGTGAACAGAGGGAGTACCAAATTTCATGGAAATTAAGTTTGAAACGATGAAATTCTATCATGGTCATCAGAAAAACAAGAAGAAAAAAAAGCTTTTACTTGTAGCAATGGAGTCGAGCAGGACTTACTGGTGAAGGCGATGTTGGCGAGGCTGCCGTTGGCGGCGTAGTCGTGGATGAGCAGCTTCTCGTCGGCGCCCCAGTAGAAGCCCCGGAGCCGGAGGATGTTGGGGTGCCGGAACCGGGCGACGGCGCGCACCTGCGCCTCGAAGTCCTTGAGCTTGTCGGCGCCTCCGCTCTCGCCGATGCGCCGGACGGCCAGCGCCGTGCCGTCCGCGAGCACGGCCTTGTACACGATGCTCGACCCGGTGGCGCCCAGGATGTAGGCCGACGCCTTGAGCAGCGTCTCCATCTCCAGCTCGCCGTCGCCGCCGTCCACCGTCACCAGCGTCGCCGGCGCGGGCGCCTGCTGCTGCTGCCGCTCCTGCTTGTTCTTGCTGTGGTGCTGCGGGGTGCCCCAGCCGATGTAGCTCCCCGCTCTCTTCTTGGGGTCCTCGCCGCCGCCGTCGTCGGACGCCGCGTCCGACGACGACGCCGAGCAGTCCGAGCTGTCGGAGCCGTCGTTCTTGCGGCCGCCAATGCAGCATCCCCTCGACGTGGCCGTCTTTTCTTCTCTGGCTCCGGCGACGCTCAATGCCTTGGCTCCGCCGCCGATGCCCTTGTGCTGCTGCGCCGTCGGGTTCTCCTCCCGCCGCTGCCGCCGCTTCTTCCTGATGTGGTAGACGTACATGAAGAGCATGAAGAGGAGCCCTACGCCGGCGAGGTCACCGGCCACGATGGCGAGGATCACGAGAGGTTTGAGCTTCCCCTGCCCGCCGCGCGGGGCCTGGGCCTCGGGGGAGCCCGGCGGCGCCCGGGCGGCGCTCTTGGGGATGGCCGCGAACGCCGGCGGCGAGTCGGTGGCGTTGGGCGGGTTGGAGAGCGACGACGGGATGGAGCACGCGTGCTTCAGCGGCGGGCCGCACAGCCCCGGGTTGCCCTCGTACGCCGCCGCCGGCTGCGCGGCGAAGGGCCCGGCCGGTGGGACCGCGCCGGTGAAGTTATTGTTGGACAGATCCACCGTGGTGTTGGCCGGCACGACGTGGGACAGCTCGGCCGGGAGCGCGCCGGTGAGGCTGTTGGACGACACGTTGAGGAACCTCAGCTGCGCTCCGCCGAAGTCCGCCGGGAGTTGCCCCCTGAAGTAGTTGTTGCTGAGGTCCACAACCTGCAGCCCGCCGAGCCCGCCGGCGGGGAGCTCCCCGGCGAGGTAGTTGTTGGCGAGGCCCAGCACGGCGAGGCCAGGCGCCCTCAGGAGCGAAGCAGGTAGCCAGCCGGCGAGCGCGTTGTCGGAGAGGTTGAGCTCCTGGAGCGCGCGCGCGTAGGACGCGTCCGGGAGCGCGCCGGAGAGGTCGTTTCCGGCGAGCGAGAGCACGCGGAGCTCGGTGGCGTTGAGCAGCAGCGCGGCGGGGAGGGTCCCGTTGAGGGCGTTCCCGGAGAGGTCGAGGTGGCGCAGGTGCTCGACGCGGGCCAGCTCGGCGGGGAGCGACCCGGAGAGCTGCACGCCGGGGAGGACGAGGCCGATGACCCGCGACACCGTGGCCGCGGCCATCGACGCGTTGAGGCCGAGCAGCGTGCCGTTCGCCCTGCCACCGGCGAGCGTGCTGAAGTTCCCGCTCCCGCTGCCGTCGGCGGAGGCGGAGGTGAGGTTGACCGTGGAGGCCTGCTGCTGGGGCTGCGGGAAGCCGTTGCAGATGACGCCGTTCCAGGCGCAGGCGGAGTCGTCGGAGTAGCTCCAGCTGCGGAGCGCGCCGAGCGGGTCGGCGGTGACCGCGCGCCGGAAGGCCATGAGCAGCTCCCCGTCCGCGTCCAGCCCGCTGGCCCCGCGGCCACAGACCAGCAGAATCAGCAATAGGCCGTACATCACCACCCCATGACAAACTCCCGCGCCACCGCCGCCGCCGCCGCGCCTCCTCGTCTCCATTGCCGCGGAACCAGAACTAATTAGCAGCCAGTCCCCCAGCACCGACAACGGAACAGCATGGGATGGGAATGGCGAGGGAAGCTCGTGCAAACCGAGCCGGAGCGGCAGGTCAGCCGGCTGGTCGGTTGACCCGGCCCGGCCGGCTGCGCGTGGAGTAGAGTGGGGAGGAAGGAGGGGAGTGGGAAGAGAGGAGGCAGCAGCAGGTGTAGCAGTGGGAGGCTGGCAATGGCATGTGAGAGGAGGGCGGAATAAAGAAGGGGATGGGAGGGGAGGGCGAGGCGATGAGGTGGTGGACTGGTGGGTGGGGATTTTACTTGGGCTGGAAACGGGCGAGGGGACGCCGTGTGCGGCGGCAGATCCGCCGTTGGGAGGAGGCCGCGATAAAAATTCGAGTTTTGGGGCGCGAGGCCGCCGGGAGAGCAGAGCAGTGCACAGGTCGTTTTCGGGGGCGTGACGCCTACGACGGTCCGTGGATCGAGCGGTGTGGATGCATCCATCCATCCATCCTGCATGCATGCGATGTGACGTGGTGGCCTCGTAAAGCGCGACGTTGAGTCGCAACCGAATCGCCCCTCTCTCGCACACGATTTTCACTTGATTTTTCTTCAAGCCTGTGGCTAATTTTGTTTCTGAATACAAAGATTGGATAGCTACTTTCTCCTCAACAACATTTGGTTCTTGCTGATCCCCAACCCGCCGGCTTCTACAAAATGCAACTTTGCTGGTGTAGTAAAAGGTGCAACTTACGGATTCTTTTTTTTTGTAAAATTTAACTGCCTTGAAAGATACGGGTTAAACTTTTCGTTAAACAGCGTTACACTTTTGAAAATCGACCGATACGTTGAAATGATCTCAACCAGCCGAGATTTAAAACTCAGCACAAATCCAAATCGACCATGCGTTCTGTCGAGAATTCGACGGTCATGTCATGGTATACTCCAGACATTGCTCGACGCACGGCAAGGCATATCAACAAGATTTAAACACCGATGCAACTTGTCGATCAAGGATTCGACATTGTTCCCCCGGGATTGCCTTGCCCCATTCTAGCAGGTCCCTTCGCCGTCCTAGCTAGATCCATTTCTTTTTAGAGTTTAAGTTGTTTTCTACGCCATTCATACTAGAAAAACAGCATGTGCTCCCGGGACGCCTAGGCCGTTGGATTTGTGCCAATTACGAGGCGCTCCTGGGGTGGTTTTCCAATTTGCCAGGCTGCGGCCATGACCGTTGGATCTTCGATCCAATGGCCCATGTGGCGTGGGAGCACGGGAGCATGCGACTCTCGAAAGCAGCCAATACGCACACCTGTACCTCTCCCAAATCTATATACTAATTCACATTTTGTCGTACAAATTGATACACAAATACCATCTCGAAGGCCATCTTATTAGTCTGTAAAAAGCTTTAAATTTTGTATTTGTGTTTTCAGTCCAAATTTTGCACATGTAGTCAAATTATAGTACTTTGCACATAATTGGTCGACTCAGCCATGGTATTTCTTTACAGGGTCGACTCAGCCATGGTATTTCTTTACAGGGTCGACTCAACCATGGTTAAATTAAGACTCCACTACAAATCTGATGTTGGATTTTTTACCATGGCAAATCGAACGTTTTTCATGGCAAATTATGTTCTTCGAGGATGCCAATGCAAGTTTAGTCGGCAGGTATGACAAATCTGTCTCAGTTAAATTTTTTTTGTCAGAAAATTACCGTTCTTGCAAACTAAATTTGCCATCATCGCACCCATATAAATTACCATGAAATGCGTCAAATTTGCCACGCCTAAAATTCTGACCTTAGATTTCTAGTGTTTTTGTTAGCCTAATGCATGCATGCTACGACACTCACGTTTAAGCTCAGCTAGCAGTATACAGTAACCGTATTCAAACATATGCTGGAATATATACCTAACAACAAAATTACAGATGGATTGGTTCCCTCCATCAATCTGTATAACCCTGTGCTGGAATATATAACCCTGACCAAAATAGAAGGATTGGTTGCCTTCCCTTCTCTGTGCTAGAATTCAAAAAAAGAGGTAGAATCCATACCTAACAACCAAATTATAGATGGTCCCCTAAAAAACAAATTATAGATGGGAGACTGGATGAACATATATGGGCTATGGCTAGGGAGAGGGGAATGTCTGGTCACTTTCCACTATCCATGAGCATTGAGGACAGGTCCACCTTCATGTCCCTCCCCCATTGAATCGAACCGCCCAACTGTATCACCTTTATGTACAAGAAGATTGACATACCAATTCGACGGAATGCATAGGAAAGAAAAAAAAACACTTGGGAAAATCTCGAGAATAATGACAAGGTCCCCAAAACGCCTGAAACTCCATGCGTACACACACAAAAAACTAACAGTTTTGCTAAGTTTCAGTAGAGACTCGGTCGATGCTATATTCATTTAATCTTGCATGAAGATTCGTACAAAAAAATTCTTTTTAGATTTTCTTCTTTCTTCTTATATACTTTATCACTTGATTGAGATTTGATTAAGTCTCAGTCAACTAAGACCTACGCAAACTGTAAATAAAACGACCATGCTTGACTGTCCAGCTGCAGGTCGATCCAGGGCCGGTCCTGAGATTTCGGGGGCCCGGGGCAAACTAAAAATTGGGGGCCCTTAATATATATACACTCATTGTAATATACGTATATCCATGTATATATTTTTTCTCAAAAAATGTATATATAAATTATTACCAGTAACACTTAAATGCATCCAAAATTAATATGTGTATCAAATAATTTATGCATATTACCTTAAATTCTTCTAACATTCCTCGATGCAAAGTCACATATGATGAGGTCGATGTCAATCCCATCCAATAATTTCTCCTCCATGCATAATGTAGCCAAACCATTTAACCTCTCTTGAGTCATTGTTGACCTCAAATAATTCTTCAATAATTCAACTTCGGAAAAGATTCTTTCGGGCCATGCGACCGTCACAAGCACAGTAAATAAGATGTGATAGACAATGAAGATATTAGGATACCAATCAAGTTCTCTGACATGCCCGAAAATCTCCATAGCAGACATTACGTCATCTGGCAAAGTGAATCTCATAATCATCAATTCAGAAATAAGATTGTATACCTCAACATCAAATGAACCATTCCCGCAAAAAAAACATCAAATGAACCATTAACAGAGAAAGTTTCTGCTGCAACATTCTTCAAGTTCATTGTCACTTAATGACATCAGGGTGCCCGAGCTCAATAAAAATCCGAATATATCTTTAAACACCATGAGTTATCTGAATCTATCATTCAAATAAGTGATCTCCATATATATCAATCGAAACGTTAAAATATTTCCTCTTACCGGAGGACGTCATAATAACACACACAATGCTGAAAACAAAACCATTTGTTCTATCAATTATTGAACAGTGCCGGCTATGCATCAAAGGATTTTTTTTGTATCAATATTATATGAATATACCTCAATACCTGACGGAGTGATGATCAAACTTCAGTCCATGTGCGTATACAATACACAGGGGTCTGCACAGCGCCTAGAGTCTGCATAAGATTGAGAAGGAAATAGTTGAGCAAATGCCAAACAGGGCCCGGAATTGAAATCAGCGGCGAACATACACAAATTAGGAAGGAAATTACCAGAGGGTTGGGGGCGGCGAGGCGCCCAGGCGGGAGTGCGTGCATGCGTGCACGGCGGCGTCGGCTGCCAGCAGCTAGGCTGGGACCTGAAATCGTTGCGTGACTCTGCCTGATGGAATGGTCGAACAGAATAGGAAGGAAATCGCCCATGAAGCTAATTGATCGCTCTTTTTTTATGTGAAAGGAAATTCCGCTGATCGCTCGCTATCAAACACTCAATCGCTGGGATCGGGAGATCGAGCTGCCGCTCCCTGGCGCGCGTCTGCCTAGTATGAGCCATAGGCCTATAGCCAACTATCGGCCCCCCCTGGGTTTTAGGAGCCCGGGGCGGCCGCCCCCCTGCCCCTCCCCAGGGCCGGCCCTGGGTCGATCAAGGTTAGAATTAAACACTGGTGGTTGGTAAAATAAGCATTGGGGCTCCTCAACTATAAATGGATCATCATCAGGGCCGGCCCTGGGGGTATGGCGGCGGGGCGACGGCCCAGGGCCCAGGCGAGGAGGGGGGCCCATGACAGAGTATATATCTGTATTATAGCCTAGCAAAAAATAGATAAAAATAATACAAAAGAATTAGAGAAAAGAAATAAGATGGCTAGGCCCATCATATAGCTAGCAAGTCATCGCTGATCGATTAACGAACGCCAAGTCGTGAAGCGACAACGTGACTCACGCCAGTTGGCAGACAGACGACTGCTCGTTTTCCTTTTCCTTCGTAGGTTAGGTTCGTCAGGCGCCGTGACGCCCGTCGGCCTCCTCGCTCCGTCGCTCGGCGCTTTGCCGTGTCATCCTCGCCTCGCCTGCCGCTGGCCCGCTGGAGCTGCACGCGTGGCGCGCCGCACGACAGTCCAGCAACCCAGCGGCCCGGCCATCCGGCATCCGGCAAGGCGGCACCGCGGCAATACGTATACAAGTATACATCCGACTGGCGACTACAAGTCTTGAAGTTTGCAACGCGGCCGTCCCCAATCCCTAAAGTACGTTTGAATGTTTCCATCCATGTTCCTCAGTTTCAGTCCATCCCCCAAACCCTAATTTAACAATTTCAGTAGTTTATTTATTCTTTATTTAGTATTTAATTACATATTCAACTATACATCCATGATCCATCCTCCAATTTCAGTATGCATGAAGTTTTAAATTTTCTAATTCAATCAATCATTTTTTTTGTCATTCTATGTACATGTCTAGGGTTCCAATCATCCGATGTATAAATTCCTAATTCTTTGTATCCTATTTTGATATTTTCTTCATGATTTTAGGACATTAGCCTGCCATGTTACCTAAGAAGAAGCAATTGTCGGGTGCTGAAACAAGAAGGAAAAAGAAAGAAAGTGATCCGAAAATTCTACCATTGAAGGATTCTTTGAATAAGTTCTTTACATCTTCAAGCAATGTTGATGTCATTGAAGAACAGGGGCAAGAAACTACTCCCGAAGAAACCTTTTTTGAAGCACTGAAGTATTATTGTTGTCGATGGAGTCAGTCTAATTTGGTTCTTATTTGAGGTAATTAATCATGTCATGTTAGTTTCATTTTGCGACTTTTTAGTATTATTGTTGTTGATGGAATCAGTTCGAATTTGGTTATTATTGTTCTCGATGAAGTCATTTGAATTATTATAGTTAAATTTTAAACTAAATATGTGTGACTAAAAGTTACTCTTAATAAGTCATGTATATAACGCACACGCATACATATATATGGTCTTAGGACTTAGGACATAGGGGCCCATGTTGTCGAGTTCGCCTAGGGCCTTCCAAAACATAGGGCCGGCCCTGATCATCATCCATGGAGCTATTGTGCATCCTTCTCACGTACAGTAGTCTGGCAAGTGCAGAGGCCCGTACCGGGTCCCTCAGCGATCAGAAGGAGACTAGCTAACACGTACGTCCTCTCATTACTGTGCACACACAGAGCAGAGCAAAGCCAGTAGGGTAGTCCAACGAATGTGAAACGGGACGGGGTTGGGGAACGAATCTTGATGCATGCATGGAGCCATGCAGCTTTTTGCCATCGCCGTCACGTCGACCCTCCTCTTGTCTTTGTACAGATGTGTGCGAGTGCGTGTAATCATGCCATGCATGGCCCAGGGTGTAACATGCATCGTGTGTGTGTGTGTGTGTGTGTGTGTGTGTGTGTGTGTGAAGGCGGTACCATCGTTGGTAGCTAGTGCGTGTCGTTGTTCTTGGCTACGAAAATGATGCTAGCTAGTACGCTAGGTGTACACGTACATGATTAAGTTTGTTCGAGCCAGCTGAAGTTTGTTGCTTGTTCATCGTCGTGCACCGCAGTCGACCGACAACGTACGTTACGTCGTCCACCCACGATAACCATGCATGCGTGCATGATTGATTGATCCGTCGATGAAGGTAACGGCGTATGTCCAGGACGCAAGGTTGGCTAAGATGCCACGTTGGTCATAATCATGCCGTAATTTCGGCTGTCTGCGTGTGGACGATCAGTCAGCATCATGATCGACCGAGCAGAGCATCTGTCCTGCTAGCTAGGGGGGGGGCATCTAACCATCAGTACCTATGATTACATATGAGATATGAGCACGTAAGTACAAACAAGTAAATTACATATCTATATCTATACCGTCATATAGTGTACGAATAACTTGAAATAAAAACCGTTAGATGAAGCCGATTAGAAACATGGCAAATCCGAGTGTTGCTAACCGTTGGATCTTCTCATTACTTCACTAGATTCTGCTACGTGTACTATCTAGAAGATTTTGTGGTTGGACTTAAGCCATATATATGGACATTTTACACAAAACTTAAAGTACACTTATACTTTATTCTCGACTCTCCCATACTCATACTCTCCTAATTTCTTTTTTCTGTCCACACAATCATTCATTTCTATTTTTACCCCGTATTCAAAGCTGTGCACTCTCATAAATCATACTACTTATCTTTGCAGACAGAACAATAGCTTTATAATAGCCAGAATAGATACCTAGACAAAACATGCTCGGTATATTTTTACGTGCTTTTGCATCTTATATGTCATGTATATGCCTCACAATTCCATTTGCATGTCATAATTAATACAATAACAATATGTCTATTTTTGGTTGTAATTTGATTATATGAACTCTGACAAGCTATGCACGTTTAACTTACTATGGAGATATATATACACATCTGACAAACAAAGAAAAAACACACACACTAAGGCATTGGAGATTACACGTATGAATGACAGTTACACGGCACCAGCTGACCTATAGCATACATACGTCGGCATGTCAAGCTCCATCGTCGCCTTTAATCGGTTGGCCTAGCCTGGCCCGGCCTCGATCGGTCAGGCCAACTCCACCGCGCAATCCTATCCTGTTCGGCCCTATTCGTTTGAAGTAAAACGGACAAAGAAAGCGGCCCAGCGCGCGACGGTCCAGACCCATCTTGTCTGTTTTGTGTCCAGGCCGATGCATTTCGAGCGCAAACTTGCGCCGGGTTTGGATCGCGACGGACACCAAACGGACGCGTGTCTCGTCCGCGTCGGGGCCGCGTGGCAGGCGGCCACCTACCTCCCACCCGCCCACATCAATGCACACGAGCGGGCGGCCCCACCTGTCATCCGCATGTCGAACGGTCGCCGTCCTTCTTTAAGTGAGAAGCGTGGACGGGTCGTCGTCCACACTGCCCCACGCCATCCCGCGGCCTCCTTGAAACCCGACAGCCCCGGTCCCAAACCCTACCCAACAACTCGTCGCCCGGCAGCCCGCAGCCATGGGCCGCAAAGGCAAGCACGACCGCGAGGCTGGTTCCTCGTCGGGACGCCGCCGCGGCTCGCCATCGCCACCACGCCGGGCCCCCGCGCCGCCCGTCTTCTCCATCGCGCCCACGTCCGCCGGCGAGCGCGACCGGCATTACGTCCGCTCGTCGGTGTGCCGCCGTTATTGGGAGACGAGGACACCGCTCCCCTGGAGCGACGTCCATCTCCCCAATAACTGGCATCTCTCCGCCGACCGGGTCCTGATCCCGCCGGTCCCGACGAGCGGCCGTGCGCGCGACAAGGAGATCGAGCGCCGCCGCCGCCTCCTCCCCGATGACCTCTTCTACGACCCCAGGTACGCCCCCGACTTCGGGCTCTGGGACACCTGGTTTCGTGACGAGCACGACACTAGGCGCGCGTCGTTCTTCGCCGGCACCTCGACGGGGCCGCGGCGGCCACGACAGGAGCGCGCAGCGCCTGCTCCCCAGGAGCGCGGGGCGTAGGCGGGTGTGCGGCGTCACGCCCACGCCGTCGCCTTCGCCGTCTCCATCGCCACCACCACCTCCTCGCATGACGGAGGAGGAGGAGGCCCGTCTCATGGCACGTGTCATGGAGGACTCCATGTACACGCACGATGAGCGGCAATGGGAGGGCCTGGAGGAGATGACGGCCCGCTTCGCTGCCGGCGAGGTAGCCATCCCCGAGGAGGAGGAGCCGGTGGCCGCGTTCCAGCAGCTGCTGGGCCAGGGGTGGGGCTGGTCCTGCACTGCTCCGGAGATGGCCGCCGGCGTGGGCGTGAACTTGTGCCCCACTCCGCCGCGTTCACCGGAGCAGGAGGCGTCGCCACGGGAGGAGGTGGTGCAGGCACCTCCGGCCGTCCAGCCCGCCCCCGTCTACCACGCACCGCCGGCCCACTGTGGACGCCGCCGGCCTACGTCGACCTCATCAGCGACGACGACGACACAGGCGGCCAGTGAAGACGGCGACGGCGGCGGCACCGACGGGCGCAGCAGGAGCGCGCGGGAAGTGTTTTTTTATTTTGTTTTTATATGTTAATTATGAAACTGGGCCTTTTAAGTGGCCGTGGAAACTGGGACGTTTTGTGGCCGACCCCTATATATGTTTTATGTTTTTTTAAATGTGTTTATTTACTTATTTAGTTATTTCATTCTAGTTTTTATATATTTTTATTCACGTCCACCCCGGACACGATTTGGGGTGCGGCCGCGCGGTGGGCGCACGCATGACCCATCTGATAAAGCCGGACATGGGCGAATTTATCGGCACCCCAAAGGGACGAAATCCGATCAATCCGGACATTTGGGGTCGCGCGGTGGAGTTGGCCTCATGGCCGGTGGTGCTGACCCTGACCTAGCTTATAACAATACATGTCGTGGCAGTTGCATGTGATATATGCAACTTTGTTGCGACGACCGCATGGCTGTGGGGCCCACATGGCCGGGGATCTCATGTGCCTCCATGCATGATGCGACAGTGACAGTGGGTGATGTTGGCACTGCTAAGCATCTGGCAGTTAAAAGGTTTAGTTTATAGTGAGATAAAAGAAGTGCTGGATTCCCTGTGCTTTGTGAGTGCGTTCAACGGATTCGGTGGGCTTGGAACATCTAGCTTGGTAGGCAGGTGGTTATATTCATCTGGCCAGCCCTGGGTTTGGGATGTTTTGCTCCAGCTGAATTGTTAATTGTGTAGCAGTCTGATCGATCAGTGACCCTGTCAAAAGGGGTAAAGATTCTTTGTTGGGACTGGTTTGTATCAAAAGTCCACCCTCTTTTTACAGTGGAATAGCATGAGTAGTAGAAATTATGTTGTTCTGTATAAGTTTTCATTTGTGAGTAGGATATGTTTAGGTAGAAGAACTGGAATATATTACTCAAAGCACCAAAGGCGAGGTTACAAGAGAGGGAAAGGTATTGGTGTTCTTGTAAGCACTGGCCGGCCGTGGCCCGCCCACCTCATAGCAATTATAGTGAAGATTAAGAGTAAACTCAGCCATGAGATTGAGAATTATGGATCTTCCTTTGTACCGGCCCGCCCACATTTGCTATTGTAGCTCCGCCACTGCTTGTAAGCCTTTGACTCGTTTAATACCAGATACGACTTCAAAAAATAAATCAAAGCATTGAAATGCACTTATGTCATGTTACGTACGCAATGCTCAGTTAATTAACCCACCGTCATGCATGTTCAGGCAGAGATATCTGAGCAAACCACCATTAATTAAACCAAAAAAAATTCACCCACCCAGATCAATGCGCTGCACTGCACTGCAGAGACATGTATACTACGTAGGTGCTACATGCCCCGGTGGAAGAAGACAAGCAGTAGATCTATATAAGCGTATGACGCAGGATTACGTGGGCGGTAAATCTTCACATGCATGCATGAGCTGCTCGACCGATCTGCTGCTATCCGTACACACGCAAAGGTTAATTTTACCTTTGGCTCCATGCGTACGTGGTCGGTCGACTCACATGCATGCATGCTAGTATTGCTTAGCCCATAATCAAGCAAGGGTCTTGGTATAATTTTTACTCCCGTCCCAATCGATCTTGGTAGTTAAATTTATGATTAAAGTTGAAGCATGATGATAGAGGAAGCACTACATTGTGGAACGGAGGGGGTATTGCTTAGCCCGTGCATTTCCTACCACGCACTCACTCACATTACCGGCCGACACATCTTACGCCAGGACGGTGCGTACGTACGTACGGCCATCAGTTGTCACCTCTAAATGAATTTGTTGTGTTCTACACATATTCGTCTGTTGGTTGATCATGTGAAGAAACCCAACAGGTCATGTGAAACTCCCATGGATCTAGCTGCGCCTTTTACTACTGGCCGGATGGATGGTCGGACTCACCACCAAGCAAGCTCGATCTCCGCCGCATCTTCTGGATTTCACCGTGATCCCTCACTGCAGGAAAATCGTTCTCGGCCCTCATGGTGGAGTGGACCATGTCCATGCGCGTGGCCCTCCTGGTTTCGCGTTGGCAAGGAGGATTTGTGGCGCGTGGACTCCATCGTGTACTCATCTGCCATGCCATGCACCGTGAATTCGTATATGGCGTAGTAGGTGGAGAAGTGGCCTCCAGCTCCCCTGCGGCGCAACGGGTGTCAGTCCTTCTGGGCACCATCCGGTACGACTCCGGTCAGAGCACATTTAAGTTTCGTGTACCACGGCAGATAAATCATAAATGTGCCCATGCACGTACGTTTGTGTGCAGTAGATATTCGTGGACCCAAACTAAATGCATGTAAAAGTTGATCGGGGTCAAATGTGAAATTTAGTAACTGATGTTTTTCCCGGCAACTGCGGTGGCCCTCCAAGCCGATGAACTCACGGCGGCAGCTGCAGGATTGTGAAAAAAAAAACTCACGGCTGCGGCAGCTAGATGCGTCGATTCCAGCGCCGTTGGCGTCGGCGAATGAATCAAAGTGAGGCGGGAGGTAGGGGGGGAGGGAGGTACCAACGTGGAGGCGTCCGAGCGGGGAAGATGGGAAGGGGAAGGAATCTTTTGTCCAGAACTCATTTCGACTACTTACTAAACCTTTTGAGTGTTTGACTTGCTAAGGTTTAACTTCTCAAGGCAATATTTTGAGAAGTTAAGCTCTTGTGACGCCCTTTTCCAAAAAAAAAAAAGCTTTTGTCATGCGTCGATTAGAGATGTTCCTACCATACAAAGGCAGCGGAATGCAGGAAAATGCAAAAGAGAAAATAAGATCCCAAGACTCCAAAGTGCACGAAGTAAATAACGTAGGAAAATAGGACCGCCTATTCATCATATAACTATAGAAGAAAAATCAACGATGACTTTTTGGACTATTAGATCACCATCCCAACGGTCATGATCCCGCATGCACCGTTCTTCTTCGACGTACTTCTCTTCTTCATGTGCACGATCTATTACTCCCTTCGCCGCCAACCAGGCCGGCTGAACGCCTGCACCTGCCCCAGCGGCCGACCACACGGACACGTGGGCCCTATGGCCCCACCCTCCTCTCATCGCCTTCCACCGATGACGCCGCTGCCCAAGGCCACCCCTCTACCCTCTCCCCAACCTCCCGTTCGTTGTCGTCTGTAGGCCCCCCTTCCTTCGCCCCGCGCATCCAAACCTTCGCCCCGCGCATCCAAACCGTCAAACCCCCTTCATCGCCTACGCCTGGGATGCCACAGCTTTCTGCCGCTTACAACGCCTTCCCCATCTCTGACGAGGTCATGTCTCAGCCTCGCCAGGGTCGACGCTCCTCATTGCCACTCGTCTTGTCTCTCAGTCTTCGGCCTCGGTGGGATTGGCTTACACGCATGGAAATTTCAAGCACATGATATTTAGCAAACACATAGAAAAAGATATAACAAATTGACTGTAGTTGAACAATCCCCCTGCCGCCCGAAATTTGGTTACTACCTCTGTCTAGGTGAATAAGTTATTCACGTAGTTCTAGGTCATCGATTTGAATAATTAAATATGTGTTATATGTAATGAAAAGTATATCACTAGATTTCTAAACGGATGTTGTTTCTAAATATATATATTTTGTCACATATAATATATATTTAGATAGTTAAATCGTCAATCTAGAACTACGCAAATGACTTATTCACCGAGACGGAGGTAGTACCGGAAGTAAGAATAGGGCCTCCAGCAATAAATGGATCATCATCCAGTACATGCAATTAATGGCAGTTCTTTCTTCTCACGGTAATGATAGAGCTCGAGTCGGCAAGTGCAGAGGACCCGGCCGGCCCCTCGCCGTTCAGAAGAGGAGGAACACAGGAAAAATATCTAGTACTCCCATCCTTGAGGTGCTTCTTATGCTCCAAATCTAAAACATCAATTTTAAGTGTCTCAAAAATTCTGAAAAATTTTGTGAATGTTCAAAGGGAATGTGACTACACCCCCTAAAAATTTCAGGTCAAAACTCGAAATGTACATTGAGAAACAAAACCTAATGCATGTAACCTGACCGGAGTACGAGGCTAAATGTAACCTGATGCATGCATCCATTTCACTTTGCCATTGCTGTCCATCTCGATGAGCAGTGAAGTGAAGTGAACACAGGTCCTGTTGTACTGACGTGTGTGTACATTTAATCATGCACTGGCCCAGGGTGTAGAATAAATTGCACAAAAGTACCACAATTGGGGCATTGTAAGCATATTGATATCAAGATTAATAATTTGTACGTGTCTGTATCAGGTTTGGGGCGAGACGTTGCAAAAGAGGCTAAAAGTGTGTTTTATACGTATTGACAGGGAACCGGTCAGATTCCCTGTCAATACGTATAAAACACACTTTTAGCCTCTTTTGCAACGTCTCACCCCAAACCTGGTACTGACAATACCCGGCGGGCAGGCCCAACCGGTCAGATTTCCTGTCAATACGTATAAAACGCACATTTAGCCTCTTTTGCAACGTCTCGACCCAAACCTGGTACTGACACGTAAAAATTACTAATCTTAATACCAATCTGCTTTCAATGCCTTAATTATGGTATTTCTGTGCAATTTACTCCAGGGTGTAACAGGGTGTGTACGCTTGATATTGGGCGGGTATGTGTGTATGTGTTGAGCCAGTAGTGTGGCAACTAGAACGACATAGTGCGTGTTATTTACAGCTAGCTAGCTAGCTGCTAGCTGAGAAATAACTTGCAAAAACTCGTTTTTCAACGTGTATATGATTAAGTTTGTTTAAGTGCATCTGTTTAAGTTTGTTTAGGCCACCTCAAGTCTGTTGCTTATTCAACGTCATGGTGTGGAGAGTGGACCGACAACGTACGTTAGGTCGTCCTCCGTCCATGACCAGGGTCAGTGACTCAGTGTGCATGATTGATCCATGCAGTAGCAACGTACGTCGACCACGTATGCCAAGAGTAAGATGCTAACCATAGGTCACAATCGTGTGGTACTAATTTGGATGTCTGCTTGCCAACAATTAGTCAACATCGTTGTCAAGCATAGTATCCTACTGGTGTGTATTGAGACATGTCGCCATTGGTTTTCAGAACAGACAAACAACTTGTTAAATACGTGTGTGTAGTACATGGTGTCTAGTGTCTACTAGTATATATACATGTGGCCATTTTTACGAGTTGTTTCTTTTCCTGTAAGAGTTGTCATGCAAGCTGGAGTGAAATACATATATGCAAGGTTCCCCGCCAAAAAAAAGGTACATACAGTATGAATTGCAGCCCTTTTCTTAAAATAAACTGACACAACGTTCAATTTAGTGTGAAAAATGGTTGCAATAAAATACTCCTCTCTTTTCAAAATAAGTGTCTTAACCTTAGTACAACTTTATACTAAACTTAATATAAATCTAAGACATTTATTTTGAGACGGAGGAAGTACATCCAAAACGTTGCTACAAGAAAAAAAACACTAACTAACTATAGCTAGGAGATCACATCGTATGCATAGTTAAGCTAGGGTACAGTTTGCCGTTGGCAAGGCGGAGACGTACGTTGGCATGTCAAGCTCTATCGATCTATCATCCACGCCTTTAATCGGTTGGTTCCTTCATCGACGATCGATCATGAATGGCCGATACGTGCTGAGTCGCCGACCCAACTTACATTTCGCAGTTGCATGTGATGTATGCAACTTTATCGCGACGAAGGCCCACATGCATGGAGATCTCATGTCATGACACAGGATGCGACGGTGACATGGGGTGATGTTAGCACTGTTAAGCATCTCCGTTAGTTGAGGTTAGTGGTAAGATAAAAGAATTGGATTCTCGTACGTATATCAAGTAGCACTGTCCTTTGTGAGTATTCAACGGATTAGGTAGACTTGGAACATCTAGCTAGGCTTAGGCGGGGGTTTAGCATCTCAAGGCGGGCATCCATTACGGCCCCAAGTGTCTGCTCTGTTCGGCCCCAACATTTTTAGGGCAGCTCCAACGGGATTATCAAATCGATCATAAATGTTTGGATCGAATTGCCAAACTTATAAACCATCCAACGCCGGATCCTACCCTCGATGAGTACCAGAACTGGAATCCAAAAATGCACTTCATTGTGTGAGATATCAAGCATGTCTACGTGCAGATGCCATGTGAGAAGGATGAGAGACCTCCTCGAAGCAGCTCATATAGGCCAACGTGTGCCCCAAATCAGACGATGACAACTTAGACAGTTGCGCAGATGACGACGAGTTACTAGGTTACCGTACAACTAGTTAGGATTAGTTTAAATTTAGATTGAACTTATTTAATTTCATCTCTTTAGTTGTAATATATCAAGGTTTATTTAAATTTTGTTCGTGTCTCTGAACGGTCCGTTTCAAATGGACCAGACATTTGGTGCCTAGGCTTGGATGATCGGCGCTCCGCCGTTGTCCATGGACATGTATGGACGCGTCCGCAGACAATTGATGTCCTCTATTTGGGGATGGAGGCACCCATTTATGGGCGGATAGTCCAAAATCCTCAAACCTCGTCCCAAATCAAGGCCGGAGTAGTGGATTCTGGACTGTCCATCACATCCACTAAACAACTCGGCCCGCCACCCTTTTAATTGCCACTCTCTGTCACTACACTCCCATTCAAACCCTAACCGCCTCCGACCCTTAGTACCCTACGACCAGACGCCGCATCGTCAAGATGGGCAAGAAGATGACCGTCGAAGAGAACGAGTGTTGTCAGGCAATGTGGTTACTCAGTGGCTACCAGTCCGACGTGTCGTCCCCTCACCGCGACAACGGGTCCAATGGGATTTTAGACTCCCATACGCGCCGCCGTGTAGACCGCCACTGGCTCGCGTATGCGCGCTCCCTCGCCGAGGCCTTGGCCATCTTCCTCTATACCGTCGATGCCCATGAAGTAGGATTCCGGCTACCGCAAGGCCGTGGTGGTAGCCAGGAAGCCGCGGCATGACTGTAATGCAATGTGCAATGTCCCAAGACGGATGCTATGATGGCTGGGGTGGCACCGGCAGCTGGAGTGACGACATAAATGGTCGTCGTAATGACCTCGGGGGACATGCGTTCGAGATCACCGCATGTCTGGTAGATTTAGGTTTAGTTTAAATAATTTCATCCAAACCATCTATGATATAACCGAATCATGTTAAATTTTCTTGTTTGCAATAGTTAAAACGAGAAGTTTCTAGATATTGCCATTAGGTGGTTTGATGTCGACTGGATGTCCGCGGACACCTTTCTTCATCGTATGATGTCGCCCGTTTGGGTATTTGCCTTGGAGATGCCCTTGTGTTCGTTCTTTTGACCTTTGCTCTTGAGTAATACAATCCCTTTACCTCGCAAAAAAATAACCTTTACCCTGCAAAAATAAATAAAAAGGCTCACAATTCCTATAATGCCGCTAGGTTGGTAGTACGTCACGGTACGCGCACGCGCACGTGCACACTGATAAATTAACCCATTGTCATGTCTATTGAATTCATACTCCAGTTGATTGCTTCAAAAGTCCGAACCAACGAAAAGAGGCGGCAATATATTTGAACAATGTTCAGAGATCTGAGCACACCACCACTCATCTTTTTAAAAGGCACGCAGATCGATGCGAATACACCTGGTGGAAGAAGACAAGTCAGTAGACCAAACTCGTCGTTCGTAACCGTATACAGGGCGCAAGATCACGACGGGTTAAGTCTACGCCCGTACACGAACAACTCCATGTGTGCTGAACATCTTGGTTTTACCTCTGTCTCTACGCGTACATGGCCGGTCGACTCACGGACGCTTTTGCAGTCGGTCGTTCACACGAGTGGTGCCGCGCGCAGTGCCACTTGCCAAGCGGCTCGACGAAAATCAAACCGAAGTCACCGTGCATGCGTGCATATACATAGAGTAGATAAAACGCAAGGTAACACACATGCACGTAAGAATTTAGCCGTTTCTTTCTCCCCGGAGGAGGTTAGCGGGTACTCCCTCCGTTCCGAATTACTTGTCGCAAGTATGGATGTATCTAGATGTATTTTAGTTCTATATACATCCTTTTCTACGAATCACCGTGAATCGCGGTTGGAATTCGGACATGTGAAGGAGCAACCCAACCGGTCATGTGAACCCCTGCGGATCTAGCTGCGCCGCTACTGCTGGCAGGACGTACGTGCGCTCTCGATGGAAGGAGCGAGCTAGTCACGGCCAACATGCATCCCTGTAGAAAGGGTACCATGCACCTCTAGAGCTTGGGCTGCATGTATGAATGATGGACCGAGATCACGGCCGGTATCGCCGCTGTAGGAGAAGAAACTCCACCGGGCCCGAGCCGGCCTGGGTGAATTGCACAGGCCGGTCAAGGCGGGCGGCGTCGGATTTTACCGCTAGTGCAGCTGGTCTATATATACTGTGCTCAGTGCTGGTAATTGTTCAGTGGATAGACATAAACAATTTTTATCCTCGTCACTGGCACGTAGGAATTTTCTTCTCGAGGCAGTTGGTATGAACATGCCCCAGTGCATGCATGGACCATCCATATGCTCATTGCCGTTTTGATTTGGCAAGGAAGATTTGTCGGTGCGTGAACTCCCGTACCGAGTAGTACCAGTAGAAAGAAGTAGTACTAGCAGGTGTAGTGGAATCCAGCTCGCAATGCCCAGCATGCCCGTCCTTTTGGGCGCCGTCCGGTACTCCGGTCTCAACATCTGGTGGAGTACCATGAATGCCGCGCATGCACTCACAGTACTCTAGTACAACTGGCCCCGTGAACCCAAACTAAATGTCTGTAAAGCCTGATCCAGAGGAGTAGGAGTATAATAAATCAGTAGCGTTTTACCATTTCACCAAAAAAAAAACGTTTTACCACTGACAGCTGTATGCCTGCTTGTCTCTGCTGACCGGCATCTTTGCATGCACTTGGCCGGCCTGAAATACTACCCAAAGAACCCAATTAGCACTAACTATCTTCGGATAATGCATAATATGTATTCATTTCATTTCAAAATAAGTGTCTCAACTCTTGTCCAATTTTGTTTAAAGTTAATAGAAAGTTGAGACTCCCCGCAAAAAAAAAAAGTTGAGACACTTAACTTCCAGACGGAGGAGATACTTTTTTTTTCATGGGGATCCAAATGCAACTGAACAAAAACTCAGCAAAGCAGCCACTACCTTTTGCTCCAGCTACCCTCCTTCCGCCTTTACGCATGCATGGTCTCATGGCATGTGTGTGTGCCGGGAACATGCAAAGATGGTCTCATGGTATGCTTGCATGCTTAAGGTCAACTAACAGTACTGTCAATTAGTATCAAACTAGCTGGGTGACCCGCGCATTTGTGCGGCTAGACTTCCTTTACAACTTTATTAATTTTGCTGGTTTTGCTCTGCGTATGTATGTCCATTCAATTTATTTCTATATATGTATTTATATAAACAAATATAGCTTAAATATATAGTACTATAAAAAATGGTTAAACTTTGCTACATTTTTGATAGAGTTGTTTCAAATGATATGGTTGTCCCACAATGAAATATCAAAAGGACCAATGCATGTATCCCACCATGCGAAACCATTGGCTTTGGTACTAATCTCCAGATTTCGCGGTTTCACCTTTTCATCCATGTTCATTTATCTTTGCATCAAATATTGTTTTAGAATTTTTACCAAAAAATGAATAAATTTATTATATGCAGCCATACATTGTTATCTGTTCCAACACTATCTATTAGCACACTGTCATATATCCTCATATTCATATGTATGCTTCCAAATCTTCTGATTGTGCCATTCTCTAATATTTATATTTAGTAAAAAACATCTCCACCACTATTTGTCCATCGGCAGTTAAGTTATATTAAAAAGGCCAAAATTTGCATATCCGGAAAAGAGATAATATTTTGGAATTACGTTTTTTACTGCATTCTTTGTGAATTGTTCCATGACAAAAATCGCGCTCTTCCATGCGATGCCATATAATTCCATACCAATGTTCATATATCTCTCTTCCACTGTTGATTGTCAGTTCCCCTTGCTGTTGATTGTCAGTTCCCCTTGACAGATCATTTAGAATACAAATAATATTTTAGTCGGAATGTGTGTACGTGTCCAAAGAAAACATGATCAAACTACATGTGGGATATTTTTAGTAAATATATCATTGCTGGTAAAGTCATCGACGCATGTGGCACTGATGTTTGCTTCCTACCACGCCAAGCCATTTCATTAATAATTAAATCGTAAATATTATGTTATCTTCCTCTATCTGCATCATCACTATTTGAAGTGAATATTGTTTCAAGATAGCAAGATATCATCGATGTTAACCTTCCATGCATGCTTCTAAATACTCATGACTATATCCTCTCACTCTAATTTTTTGTGTAGCCTGGCCATCTAAGTCTAAGTAGCTGTTGTTTTTCATTTAGAAAAACTATTTGTATGTATTCATACAAACTATCCGGGTGGTCCGGGCAGTGAAAAGAAACATATGCTAGAAGATATCACAAAAAATAAAAAAATAAATGAATAAATTCATTTTGTAGTCCTTTATTATAGCATTAGATGTTCTAAATTCTACCTGAACACTACATAACCATGCATTATTAATCAAATGGAGCTTATAACAGAAAGTCCAACGCATTTGTCGTCTATGTAAGAAATGCACAAATACTTCAAAGCCAAGGGATCTTACACACATGCATGATATATATTCCATCTAGAAAATTAATAATATGCATATACCCCACAAAAAAAGCTTATATCTTTGAAACACATGCATGCGCGTACGTGTAGCCTATGGAACTTGATGTTTGAAAAATTCAAAAATAAAAAGGTTAGGTTTCAATTCTTTTTAATAATACACACATACATATTTATGGCCTTGCATGCTACTAATGGCCATATTTATGGTAGTTATTCTGCCATAATTATTTCTAAATCAGTCAATTATAAAGTAATATATGAATACACATCTAAATGCAATCGAGCGGTCGAAAGGCAAGGAGCCTGGGCACCTAGGTGTCCCAAACTGCCGTCCTATATATACGTTTTACCTCTGCTGACCGGCATCTTTGCATGCACCTGGCCGACCTAAAATACTACCCAAAGAACCCAATTAGCACTAACTACCTTCGAATAATGCATAACATGTACTCATTTCGTTTTAAAATAAATGTCTCAACTCTTGTACAATTTTGTTTAAAGTTAATACAAAATTGAGACACTTAACTTTCAAAAGGAGGAGATACTTTTTTTTATGGGGCACCATATAGCTCAGCCATGCAACCGGCACCTTTTCTCGCTGGATGAGGATCCAAGTGCAACTGAACAAAAACTCAGCAAAGCAGCCACTACCTTTTGCTCCGGCCACCCTCCTTCCGCCTTTGCTTAAGGTCAACTGACAGTACTGTCAATTACTCCCTCCGTTCCATAAGACATGCCTCTCATTTGTCAAAATATAGATGTATCTAGCCATGTTTTAGTATATAGATACGTCCATTTTTGAACAAATGAAAGTCAAGTATTTTAGAACGAAGGGAGTAGTATCAAATTATTATGCCTTCTGCCAAGTGGATAGGTACCTCCAACTCACACAAATCTGGCCACTAACCACAGTGTCAAGGGAGGTAGGCAGTTTGGTTTACTTTACTTGACACAACACATTACATGATAATGAACTGATGGTGGTGATGACCTTCCTTCCTTCCTTCCTTCATAGGACTACTTGGCTGCCGATCTACATTGATTACAGCACATGCCGTTTAGTCTTATTTATTTATTGGCTCCCAGTTGTTCTTATTTTTGAGGAATATGTTCGCAGTGCTGCAAAGATCTGGTCCGGCACATGTTTTGCTGTGCATAAATAATTGGGGGCCTGCATCAGGTCACCTTCATCGCATGACTTTATTTGGACGTTCGTCTTGTTCGGATTTCGTCCGTTAGAGATGAGAATGGGGAGGCGGTTGTCCATGTCGAGCTGGGCTGGCGTCAAGGCGCCCAACGCATGTGGCCCCAACTGCAAATTATCCACGGTAGACAAAGGAAAAAAAACACATGCAAAAGCAAAATAAGGCATTTTAACATAGTTATTTTTTTTAAAACACATTTAAAAGTCCGCCGTCCTCACGGCCAACCATAACACTTAGTTTAATTAACATTAAACGGAAAAAACGAAAGCAAAAGATAAGCGGCCGCCCCGCGCACTGCAGAAAACCTCGCCGTCGCCACTGATGCCATCGCAGTACCCGTCTTTAGGCGCCACCATCCTCGTCATCGCTCGTGAGATCGATGTAGGGCGGGGGCGTCTAGAGGTGCGGCGGCGGCCCCCAGATTGGGCCAGGGCCGTACTGTGCAGGCGGCGGTAGAGGCCGGGGCATTGGCTCTGGGGTGGCGACCACGGTGCCAGTGCACGATCCTCCGCGGGCTCCGCCTTCACCTCCTACTTGGCCTCCTGCTTGGCGTCCAGCTCGGGACGTAGACGTCCCAGGAGGCCGAGAGCTCAAGTATGAACTGCAGGCCCTGCCATTCCTCCTCCTGCTGGCACCTGTACTCCCTCTCGGTGTCCTCCATGACGGCTTGCAGGAGCAGTTCCTCCTCCTCAACCGTCAGGGCGGGAGGTTGCGGTGGCAGCAGCGATGGGGAGGGAGACGGCGTCGGCGTCAGGCCACGGATCCGCGTGTGGCCGCGTACGCTTGGTGGGCTCGGCGCGCGCGCACTGTGGGACACGCGGGGCGGGCTCCCATGACCGACAAAATAGGTGGCGCGGCATATGTCGTGCTCATCTTGAAACCAGGTGTCCCACAGTGGCAATTCCACGGCGTACCTGCGGTCGGCGAGGAGCTCACGCGGGATCCTGGTGCGACAACAAGCGATCTCCTACAGGCGGGCGCGGCCTGTCGCGGGGGAATGGGCACCCGATCCGGGCTTAGATGCCACCCATTGGGGAGGTGGGCATCTGACCATGGCAATAGAGTGCCTGTCTCCCATTACCGGCGGCACACCTCGACGCCGACGTAGGGCCCGAAGCGTGGCACAGACGCATGAGGGGAGATGGAGAATGGAGCCGGAGTCGTCGAGTGGCTGGCCGCGCTACCAGAAGACGAGCCCGCCTCGTGTTTGTGCTGGCCTTCTTGCCTGGGTGCCACTTCCAGAACCCCATGCCCGGCAGGGGAACGACGTCGACGGTGGCTAGGGTTTCAATGTCTCCGATGGGGGATGCAATGGTGGGGCAGTTGATGGGGATGGCGACTGGAGTCCACGGCTTGCCCATTGAAAAGGATGCGGCCGGGGGCGTCTGTGTGGCTAACTTGCGGCCCCAACCACCTTGCGCATTGGCTGCGAGCGGTGGGAGGTAGTTGGACCACCGACACGCGGGCCCGATGCGGACGCGGAGAGGACGCGTGCCCCGTTTGTTCGTTTTCTGCGCGACTGCAAAGCTGGCCCAAGTATGTGCCTGGAATGGGTCGAGCCGGACCGAAAACGGACAAGTTTTGAGGACGGGGTTGCACATTGGGCCGGGTCGTGTGTCCGTTTGGGCCCAAGGGGCAGGATGGGTCTAGCATTGGAGTTGGCCTCAGTCCACGAGGCTGTCCGAACGTCCAAATTCCGGGAAACTTCAAGGCTGCAAAGCCATGCAGAAGACAACTGTAGTATCTTGCTTTCTATTTGCAGGGAGGCATTGCTGCTCCAGTTTGGCATGCAGAGTATTCTCAATATCCTCCTGTAGTCATGTGTGAGCAGAGCACGCGTGCAGCCGCAACCAAAGAGAATCAGATTCAGAAATTAGCAGCTGTAGGAAAGAGAAAGCCGGCCCTTGCGATGATTGACAGGCAGGCCAGTTAGTAGTACTAGTTTCGCACACACTCATACTTGAAGATCTGAACTGTTTGGAAGCTCCTTTTCCCCCTGTAGGTTTATGCACAACTGGCCTCTGAGATATGCGACTTTGACACTGTGTCTCCGGTCTCCCACTATGGATAGCATAGTGGTACCGTGGTTCCATGACTGCAACCAAGTTGGTGTAAGTTTCAGAAGGTCACTGAGTGAGTAAGTGGAGCAATTACTATCAAACACAGACAAGAACTGGTGCAGAAACGCAGTCTAGTCTAGTGGGAGGTAATCAGGTGATGCAATGGGCAGGAAAAAAACGCATCTTGTGCTTATGAGTCATAGAGCAACATAAGTTCAGAGCATGTTACTTTGCTGCCTGTAAACTTCCGAGCAAATCAACCACTAGGTGACTAGGCGACACATGGAGTAATCCAAAAAACAATAAGGTATGCATCAAGGGGGAGTAACCGCGTCGTCCACGTGTCCCTGTTACTGTGTTGACGAGAGAAAAAAATGAAACAAGGTAGAAGGTCGAGGGCTGGTGGTGTGGTGTGCACATCGATTTCATTATGCCTTCGTCTCGTTTCCTTCCCTACGAAGGAACTCCACACCGAGTCCT
This sequence comes from Triticum urartu, assembly GCF_003073215.2. Classification (NCBI taxonomy): domain Eukaryota; kingdom Viridiplantae; phylum Streptophyta; class Magnoliopsida; order Poales; family Poaceae; genus Triticum; species Triticum urartu. The sequence continues at coordinate 691,494,199 of NC_053028.1, forward strand.
CCACTCCACGACTCCCCATCCCAGCCCCGCTCACCCCTCTCCGTGGCCTCGTCTCCTTCCCCTTTCTCTTCTCAATCAGGATTCATGGAGGTGGGGGCAGGGACGCCATCGACCGCGAGGCTAGGGTTCCTAGCCGCTGCCACACGCACAGCCGGCCGGAGCGGCGGCCATTGATTGTCCTCTCCACCGTTGCCCGGAGCTGCTCCGTGCATCTCTGCCCGCCCCCGATCAGGACTCGGCCCACGTCTCGGTGGCGAAGGAGGAGGCCATGCTCCTCAAGGCGTCAATGGGCTCCGTCAGGCTCCAGATCGAGGGCTTCCTCAGTTTCAACCGCTGGTCAAGTTGTATATAGAGATGAGGAGGCGGAGCAGCCGCCACAAGGTCGCTGCCGCTGGCCGAGATCCGGAAGATGGCCATAGCGGCGGTGGTGGCGGCGGTTGCGGGGAGGAGCCAGTAGCAGGTGAGGATATTATGCAATTTTGATGTGAATCACTGCTGATTACTTGTCATACTTGTGTTCTGAAGATTTGATTCCACTTGTCTAAGCTAACGGTCTGTGACCATGAAAATCCAGCGGGATCTGACCACGGTGTCGCCCTTTTTTAAACCAGCGATGTTTGCAGTTACAGATTTTTGCGAAAGCCCGCTGAAACGAAGTTTAGTTCAGCAGACCATGTATGTTGGAAGAAAGCAAATTCTTGCCTTCCTAATCCTCCGTAGCCATGATATTTTATTTTAGACATTGCCCCAGCTCAGTGTATCTCTGGTAAAATACGAACATCATTTTTTATTACTTTTAGGGGATGCCACAGAAGGAAAAATGACCAAGACTGCATCTGTCATGTTTTTTTTCTAGATTGTTAATTTCAATTCATGTTTGATATTGTAGTATGGAGGTTTCGCCAAATACATGTTCTATTGTCGTTTATTTTCCACTATTGTTGTGCCTCGTTTCTTTATTTGTGCATCATCGGATGTGTAATGTTATAGTGGTCATGATCCAGACATTTCCATCGACCAAATCGATAAAGTTACTATGCTCCCACGATTTTGAAGCTCCTGGTGAATCGGTGGTGTGAAAGCTGTTTGGGTAAACGTTTGACAAGGGGTGAACCGCATCGGATGGTAGTGGACTATGGACACGTATATTAGTCGGTTCGAGGTGAATAGCTGGGGCGGAGGGAGGTGTCTAGCGGCTCGGCCCTATCGTATACATCAGTGCTGCTCCGTCATGGGAGGGCCTTGGGTGTTCGCCGTCGGCTTCCCTCCGCCCAGCTCTGGCCGCCGTCTGCCTTCACGTTGCCTGTAGTCCCTTCTTGGCACCATCCCCCATCTAGATCCGGAAGCAAACGCCATCGACGGTGGTCAATGACTAGAATTGTGGTGGAAAGACAGCAGGTGGTGTCCTGCTTTGTGGTAGGGTAGACATGTCGTCTGGCGGCTCTGCCCCATCATTACCTACCGCCATGAATCGGCCACAAATTCAGCATGGTTTTGCCGCACCTTCCACGGAGTAATACACTCCATACTCGGGTTCTTTATTTTTGGTTCCCTTTTCATGTTCATGTTACAGGGGTTGCCCTTTTTTGTTCAGATCTTCCTTCCGTGATCATGTCTGGCAATGCTTGGTTGTTCGTAAAAAAGAAAGGTAATAAACATTTTTTAGTGTGAGCATGCCTCCTTTTGTGATACTCCCTCCGTCCGGAAATACTTGTTAGCGAAATGGATGTATCACATAGCTCCTTTGATCTTCATCTTGGGGCTCCATGATCATCTTGTCACCGGCTTGACACCATGATCTTCATCATCATGATCTCCATCATCGTGTCTCCATGAAGTTGCTCGCCAACTATTACTTCTACTACTATGGCTAACGCGTTTAGCAATAAAGTAAAGTAATTTATATGGCGTTTCTCAATGACACGCAGGTCATACAAAAATAAAGACAACTCTTATGGCTCCTGCCGGTTGTCATACTCATCGACATGCAAGTCGTGATTCCTATTACAATAGCATAAACATCTCATACATCACATATATGTCATTCATCATTCATCACAACTTTGGCCATATCATATCACAAAGCACTTGCTGCAAAAACAAGTTAGACGTCCTTTAATTGTTGTTGCAAGTTTTACGTGGCTGCAATAGGGTTCTAGCAAGAACGTTTTCTTACCTACGTGATAGCCACAACGTGATTTGTCAACTTCTATTTACCCTTCATAAGGACCCTTTTCATCGAATCCGCTCCAACTAAAGTAGGAGAGACAGACACCCGCCAGCCACCTTATGCAACTAGTGCATATTAGTCGGTGGAACTGGTCTCACGTAAGCGTACGTGTAAGGTTGGTCCGGGCCGCTTCATCTCACAATATCGTTGAAGCAAGATAAGACTAGTAACGGCAAGAAAGTTGACAACATCTACGCCCACAACAAATTGTGTTCTACTCGCGCAAGAAGAACTACGCATAGACGTAGCTCATGATGCCACTGTTGGGGAACGTTGCAGAAAACAAAAATTTTCCTACGGTTTCACCAAGATCCATCTATGAGTTCATCTAGCAACGAGTGATCTGATGCATCTACATACCTTTGTAGATCGCGATCGGAAGCGTTCAAAGAACGGGGATGAGGTAGTCGAACACGACGTGATCCAAATCACTAGAGATCCTAGCACCGAACGGACGGCACCACCGCGTTCAACACACGTACGGTCAGCGTAACGTCTCCTTCTTCTTGATCCAGCAACAGAGAAGGAGAGGTTGAGGAAGATGGCTCCAGCAGCAGCACGACGGCGTGGTGGTGATGGAGCTGCAGTACTCCGTCAGGGCTTCGCCAAGCGCTATGGAGGAGGAGGAGGTGTTGGAGAGGGAGAAGGAGGCAACCAAAGGCATGGATGAAAAAGCCCTCCTTCCCCCACTATATATAGGAGGGCCTAGGGGGGGGGGCACCGGCCCTAGGAGATCCAATCTCCTAGGGGGCGGCGGCCAAGGGAGGTTTCCCTCCCCCCCCAAGGCACCTAGGGGTGCCTTCCACTTGTGGGACTCTTCCCCTTTGGAAACCCTAGGCGCATGGGCCCCTTGGGGCTGGTGCCCTTGGCCCATGTAGGCCAAGGCGCACCCCCTTACAGTCCATGTGGCCCCCGGGGCAGGTGGACCCACCCGGTGGACCCCCGGGACCCTTCCGGTGGTCCCGGTACAATACCAGTGACTCCGAAACTTGTCCCGATGGCCGAAACAGCACTTTCTATATATAATTCTTTACCTCCGGACCATTCCGGAACTCCTCGTGACGTCCGGGATCTCATCCGGGACTCCGAACAACATTCGGGTTACTGCATATACATATCCCTACAACCCTAGCGTCACCGAACCTTAAGTGTGTAGACCCTACGGGTTCGGGAGATATGTAGACATGACCGAGACGACTCTCCGGTCAATAACCAACAGCGGGATCTGGATACCCTTGTTGTCTCCCACATACTCCACGATGATCTCATCGGATGAACCACGATGTCGAGGATTCAAGCAACCCCGTATACAATTCCCTTTGTCAATCGATATGTTACTTGCCCGAGATTCGATCGTCGGTATCCCAATACCTCGTTCAATCTCGTTACCGGCAAGTCACTTTACTCGTACCGTAATGCATGATCCCGTGACCAGACACTTGGTCACTTTGAGCTCATTATGATGATGCATTACCGAGTGGGCCCAGTGATACCTCTCCGTCATACGGAGTGACAAATCCCAGTCTTGATCCGAGTCAACCCAACAGACACTTTCGGAGATACCCGTAGTCTACCTTTATAGTCACCCAGTTACGTTGTGACGTTTGGTATACCCAAAGCACTCCTACAGTATCCGGGAGTTACACGATCTCATGGTCTAAGGAAAAGATACTTTGACATTGGAAAAACTCTAGCAAACGAACTATACGATCTTTAAGCTATGTTTAGGATTGGGTCTTGTCCATCACATCATTCTCCTAATGATGTGATCTCGTTATCAATGACATCCAATGTCCATAGTCAGGAAACCATGACTATCTGTTGATCAACGAGCTAGTCAACTAGAGGCTTACTAGGGACATGTTGGTGTCTGTTATTCACACATGTATTACGATTTCCGGCTAACACAATTATAGCATGAATAAAGACAATTATCATGAACAAGGAAATATAATAATAATGCTTTTATTATTGCCTCTAGGGCATATTTCCAACAATAATGCAATGCGGCAGACAACTTTCTTTATTTCTCTAGGGTAAACATGAACATCTCATCCGCTTTTGGTTGGCTTGTTGATCTGTAATGCATGAACGTATATAAATTGGTTTGGATTTGATTTGATGTAATAGAGCAGGGTGGGACTATTAATTGGAATCTGAAATTTTAGTTCGTAAGGCAGGGACAACTCGTGAGGAGCTCGTGCGCGCTGGTGAGTAGAGGAGCTGAAGCGGAACGGTGATGCGCAGCGGATTGAGCGTCACGTGGGTCACGAGCCTCGCGGCTGGGATCCGGAGGCGAGGGAGAGAAAGTCCTCATGTTGTTCATGTTTTTTTATAATCCGGGATGAAACGTTTTCTCATTTTAAAAAAGGAGTGTGGGTTGAATTAACTAAAACACAAGGGCTTTTCTACAAAACTGTCACAACGACGTACGACCAGAAGCACTCGGCGGTTTAGTATTAGGAAAGATTTATGCAACAAGTATTTCCGGACGGAGGGAGTATTATACTGCTCTGCTCTTCGCCGCTAGCTAGCTTATGGTTTCTTGGCGAGTCATCTAAAGGCGAGAGGGTTAGGGGCATGGTGTAGTAGTAATATGGTGGTGGGTGTGCACCTTTTAGCCTTCAGATTTGGGATGCTTGTGAGATTAGTTTTGAGATTGGGGCATATGAGGCAGATGAACAATTGGGGACAATTGGGCTGAGGTTGTCAGTACGAACAAATCTCAAAGCTAGGGGCTCGAGTACAAATGAAGCTCAGACTTATAGTGATTATTGCACATTAATAAACAATTACCTTATGTTCCCGACGGGATGACCTTATTTTTCTTCTGAACATGATATTTGTATTTGTTGGCATGTTACATGGAAAATTACCTTTTCGTTAAGGAACTTCTGTGTTAATGATCCGTCTTTCATTTCTTTAATGTACATCTTAATAAAGGGTGGTTGTGTGAGCACCAAATTAGGAGCTCAGTCTAAGAGAAAAGGTCTGATTATGTAATTTGGATACATAGTTCTTGCTTTGTTAGGAGTAACCTGATGATCATTTGATAATATATACCTATTCATCTGCCATGTGAACTTCATTGATCAATGTGTCTCCCTTTGCCCTTGCTAATCTAGGATGCCACGTTTCTTTGATACTAGAATTTCATGTTACCTACATGATTACATCAGACAAATGGATTTTACTTTGCCCTATAAAGGGTATGCATTCATAGGTGGGATGCTTGCTCACAAATTTTCTTATTCCTAGAGTATTGCAATATTGTGGTAATGTGTGAATGGAACAATGTATAGATTGACTGCTATATCAATAATTTTGCATACTAATATAGGGGCATATAACTAAGGTATTTTTGTATGTATGCAGAAAATTATGCTGGTTCAGCTATATTTATGTACAACACAATGCAGCACGTTGAAGGAAAGGCATGCAGGTGTACCAAGGTATGCTCAATTCTCATATGCCCCTCTCCTAATGATGTCATGTCCCATCACTGGGCATACTGTATTGAAGGCTCCAAGGTTCAGATTTTAGTCACCCAAAGATATCATCAATCACTTCTCGTCTTATTAGGTAATGCTGCGTAGATTAGTTTTCTTCTGCCCAACATATTCACAGAATAACAGTTTTAACATGCCGCTGTCATCTATGCATTCTAATTTTCGTTAAATTTGCAGTAAGTGGGTTGTGATGAACAAGATTACTAGAAAGCCTGCAAGAATTCCAAATGCAATATGGACTGAATAGAGCCGTACTTTTTTTAGCATGATGCTATTGAAGATGAACACCACCGAAAACTTCCAAAACTGCCAGGGCATGACCGTGCTACCTCAACCAAATATGTCCGAACAGGCCCGACAGTAAGTTTTGCACACACATGCACGCACACACGCACGTGCGCGGGCTGATCTTGGTACGAATCAGCATGTCAATGATGTTAAATACATTGGCTGGATCCTTGAGGATAAAATTTCCCTTCCATGTGCATCTTTATTGATTGCTGAGACACACAAAATTTCTTCTTGATTTGTAGTTAAGTATGATACTTTTCAGAAGCTATTTTGATTTAATCTTATATCTGTGAACACTCCATGGAGGTTGCCCAATGCTTTCTGTTGCCAAGCATTCTTTCACGAGGTGTGAGGTGGTGGACCACCCTGTGGAGGCCAAAGGGAACCAAAAATCTCAGGAATACACACACTGCATATGCATGGATGATATGTCTATATACACAGAAAGTGTGTGAAGGCAGAGGAGATAAGAAGAGTACAAGAAAATGATCAAAAGCAGAGAAGACCAAGAAGGCCTCTGGTGCATGCTTTGTCGGTACACTTTCTCTTTCCATTTCCTTTCTTTTATATCCCCTATAAAGATCTTTGAGTTACATGAATGGGTGTTGTAATTATTGAGTTTGTAGCTATTGTCGTCTGATGGGAAGTGAATGCTTCTCACACTCTGTCTATCTGGTGCTGTGTATATTAATTACGAGGCCTTGAAAGCAACCTGTCTTATTGAACTTTAAGCTCAGATATTGTACTATATTGTTTTATTGTAAAATTGAGATCAGTTCTTATTCTCTGATTGTTGATGAAACATGTTAAAACTTCAGGTCTGTTTCTCGAACTTCGAAATGGTGTGGATGCTACATGATTTTAAGAGTTGCCTTGACTTGCTTAGCTGGAGTAGGCAACTTGATGTGGGCAAATGACGGGTTCACATGCCCATTTTATTTTATTGGGTTGACCCATCAAATCTGAGAAGCAATTTCTGTGCAAGAACCTACAGCCTACTTGGCCACAAAAACTGTCAGGTGTCACCTGCATGTTTTTGACAATAATCCATGATCTGTTGCTTATCAAGGTGCTGTTTCTAGACTTCATTTCAGAAATGATTCTGATGCAACTTATGGACTTCTACTCGGCATTCTTTTAGTTTGAGCATTGTAGGAATGATTCATTTCTTATTATGTGAAGTATAAGCATGAATAGCTTTGCATCAGTACTATACTGAAAAACAGAGCCCAGAGGTGAGATGGCTAACCTGATACGGTAGCTAACTGTTCGAGAGGCTGGGAGTGGGCCTAGCTGCTACGGCTGGCTGATCATCTGTTGATTCATCCATTCAGAGGAGGCCATCTCATGGGAGTTGGCCTTCCAGATCCAAGAACAATATGTATGAGCTTCCGTGCTGAATATGCATACAGTTATGCAGTATGTGCAGTTTGCATGCTCCGAGTTTTCTGGATGGTGATTTTGAAATAGTCCGCCCCTTCTTCATAGTTCCGTTCTGTAGTAGTGGCATTTTTCTCTGGTCCAATTATTGGATCTTTATTTGGTCTCCGATCAGGCAGAACATTTGTTGTCTTTCAGAGGTACCAGGATGTGATTGATGTCGTCTATCTTAGTTCACTCATTTGTTTTTGTTCCTTGATTTGAAATACAGACATGAATAGCATGCATATTTGTTTGGTGCATAAAAGATCTCTAGGTTGTTCTCAGCATCCATATAATTATATTCTCAAACCAAAATTGATGATGTTATTATCTGCTCTTTATCCGTGTGTACTAATAGAAAGGTGAGTGAGATGCAATGCATCCCTTTATTGAAGTTCCTTATCCAACATACAATATTTTCTTCGGTCTACAGTCAGTTAAAATTGTATCCTAATAAAAATCTTAACACTGGAAAACTTTCTTTTATATTTGTTTGAGGAATTATGTGTCAACTGGTAATCAATCGAGCGTTGAAAATATCCATTGTATGCACCTAAACCATTGTGTATTATATGTATCTAACATTGGAGCATTCATGCCAATATCAGTTTCGAATCTGCAAAGTTTGATAATACCGCTGCAATGTAAAGGCCAGACAAAGCTATGACCGAGCGCGGCAAAGTGCGCCTGTTCTTCTAGTATATATTTTTAGCTTATTGTTTCTGTGAAATTACACTAGCCATAATGCACTAGCTCTTCTAAGTGTTAAGTACATAGTTTTTTCTGGGTGGTAACCCTCTTGAGGATAATTTTATCGTGATGATATATGTAGTATAAAAGGTTGTGTTAGGCTCCAAATAATACTGCGTCATCTAGGCTTTGTGTTTTCTTCCTAAACTAAGCCTACTGCCATTTTATCATGATGATACATGTAGTATAAAAGGTTGTGTTAGGCTCCAAATAATACTGCATCATCTAGGCTTTGTGTTTTCTTCCTAAACTAAGCCTACTGCCATACAAACACGTTAACAAATACTGAAGCTTGATTAGTGCGCACAATCCTATCTTAAGAGGCGCCACCAGGTGGCGCCCCAACCACTAGTTAAACACATTCAGCTGCGCGAGCTGGGCGCTCTCTCACGCAATCCACGTGTTACTTTTTTTTGAGCAACTTTTTTTTTGAGCAACACGTGTTACTTTTACTGTGTTGGGATGAAAAAAATATTATTGGCTAGGAAAAACGTGGCCCAAAGAGAGAAGAAGAGGAAGTAGCCTCGAGCCGCATCACTTCTCGTTTCTCTCCCCGGAACCGCATAGCACGCACGCAACCTCTCCCTTTCCTCGTTTTACCTTCCCACGGGTGGGTAGCTAGGGTTGCCGCCGCCGCCCCATCGGCCCATACCAACTCCTCCGGCGCCGTCCACGGGAGAAGGCACCTCCTCAGATTCGCTTCTCTTCCAAACCTTCTCGCCTTAGCGTTCCACATCGTCGCCATGATGGTTGCAGATGAGGGGGAGGAAGGGGATGCCATCGAGGTGCCGACGAGGACAGAGGAGGGAGAATCAGGTGAGGGCGGGTGCGAGATCGCCGTATCCCTGGCGATCGGCGCCGTGCGGCGCCGGACTTCGCTGCGCTGGTGTCGCTCTACCCCTCCTTCGCCTCCTTTGTCACCGTGCCCGCGGGAGGCCGCCCGTCCGTTGACTTCGCCGCCACGCGAGAGCTCACACACGTCCTCCTCCTCGACGACCACGGCCTCAACTGGTTTGTGCAACTCGCTCTCCTCCCGCCCCTTCCCCTCAACCCTAAGATGCATTTTGTGCCGCACCATTCATGACTGTTCCTGTTCGGTTGTGTTAGCTGGGTTGTTTATTTCTTTGCTATTGGCCTGTTGTGCTACTGGGAGAATTGGTTGGCAAATATAGAATTCAACTAACTGTGCCATCTAACTCAAATGTAACTGACACACTTAGCGTCTTATGAAGAAGTGTTGAAATGAGTTCAGAGCTCGAGAGGTTCACAACTTTGTGTACATGTTAGTGTTGTATATTAATAGAACATTTTGTAACCTACAAGAGATCACTTGCTTTATTCTTGCTACGGTACTTACACAATGGAACCTTAATATATTGAACAAAAATGTGCTGAAAAGGGTCTTGACAGGAAATGTACACTGCTTATTGTATTCATTGTCTTGTCAATAATATACATAACCGCATAAAAGAAAGACTTTTTGGTTTCGTGAAAATCAAAGTGATACAATGTTTGGTTTTCATCCATTAGAAGTTAGTGAAACATATGCGTGCACACTAAAACATTCATGAACTGAATACCGGATTGAAAACCCTGGCATGTGTAGTACAACTGATTTTATCTTAGTGACACGACATCTGTGTTTGATCTTCCTGGAGCTGCAGGTGATGAATGTATTTGTCCCTTTCAGCTTCAGGTTGCTGGCACCTAGGAGGGACGGGACAGCAAAATCGGTGCTCATCGAAGATGGCGTTGGTACCACTTACCCGACAACACAGTTCTGCGGAAGCTTTTTGTAAGTGCCAAGTAAATTTCCTTTTATATGGATAATTATGGTGAGCTGATAGTTATCTTGCTTCTGCTCATCATGACCAGCGTATACCAAGACACTTCTCCGTACATGATGGATACACACGCACGGAGTGAGCTTTTCTCTGCGGTTCTGGTGACCTGCGCACAGGGTCTCTGTTCCATGATGTTGCCAACGAGCAAGGTAAATCCTCTACGCTTGGTCACTTTGACTCTGTATTTATGGTATGGTCACTTGGATTTATGCGTCTGAGCTTCTCATTTTTGTCTTTGACTGATCTTTCGTATCTAAACCACTGTACATCAATTTCGCTGGATTCTTTGATAGAATTATGTATTTATGCTTGTTTCATGGTTTTCCTTTTCTCAATAATTTGAACCTCCATTACAGACGTGGAGACCGATCATGAGCCTCTCCTTTGACATCAAATTGTGTTCCATCGAAAAAGCTTGGGTATTCTTATTCCATCAATTTTTGGATGATTGTCAAAATCCCATGATATGATTTAGAACCTGACATTATATTTTATTGTATGATACAACTGTCTAATACTCATAATGTGAGGGACACAGGAAGAGTATTGGTCGCCGGCGATGAAAGCATTGGTTGGGGGGAGGCATCGATGTGATATTGATGCCAAGGTGGGCTTTCCCAATCTTGCTCTTTTTGTTGGGCGATTCTGATGCGGGTTCTTGATTTAATATGTGAGTTGGGTAGTCTCGCGTCTACTCATGTGATCTTACTTTATCAGATTCTTCTTAGTTTATGTTTTTGATTCAATCGTGCATTTGTGGTACTTGAAGCGATTGGTTATTCCGCTTTAGTGTTGTGGATCTGATAGTCTGAACTTAAAAGTGAGGAGTTTTTTAATGCAAACTTATCATCTAAAGATCCTTTGGTTTTAATGTGGCCCCTGACTGATGAACTCTTGGTCCGCAAATTAGAGTTATTTAGCAGTTGATTACAAGTCATTGGTAGTGTAGTCTGTAGTGTAGTGTAGTGTTTTAACTTGATGCTGTTGGTTTCCACAAAAAAAAGATGGAAAACTAGCCAACAGGTCGGTCTCAGTACTATTGAGCTGCTCGCATGCAGTTTTGTGTGTGACAGTGGTAGTGCAAAGCCAGCATCGTTTTTGTTTGGCACTATAAAACAATGATATCTTGATGCTGAAGCATTATATTGTTGTTTAAATGATACTAGGATGGATGCTGCTTAGTTGCCAATTTGTCACTTGTGAAGATTTTCACATGCCGTAGTTTGGTAACAGGGGATATAAAACATGTGGATTTTTTAGCATGTCGTAGTTGATGACAGGGTATATGGTGAACTGACCACCTGCCTATGCACATATTCGTTCACCCGGAGACCATCGATTGGTTTATGATAGTTTATGCAAAATGTATCGTGCATGTTCACAGATTTTATCCTAGGCCGTGTACCAAAAAAATAGAGGTGACTTCATCTTAATCCGCCCCTCGCCACTTTGCACTTCAGGTGTTTATATACCTTTTCTCCTTATCACGCCATTTGTTGTTTTTCTTTGCACATCTCAGCTTCACTGTTTTAGGTTAGGCACGACGAACAACAAGGAAAGCATTCTGACCCACAGAGTGAAGTGTTTGCAAGCAAATATTTAATGCATACAATTTGTTTCAAATTACTTGTGATTTCGATGATTTGACAAGTACAAACGTCTGGCGTTCTGCCTTTTGATATAACATGTTAGGTCCTTATTCGCTTCATATCCATACGGGAGGGTAACACATACTGAAAATGTTAACCGTTCACCAAAAATATCTGTGACTCGATACATGTATCCAAACTAAATAGTTGTTTTCATGCCGTCTAGATTGTACTAAATATACTAATAATCAATATGCAATTTTGGGCAAGGCCTAAATGCTATTATAAAATATGAAATGATACCATACATGGTATCTGAATTTGGAAATGAACCAGCAGATCCACTTATTCAAGTTTCAATTTTTTCTTCTTTAGCTTTGCATTTGCAATTGATGGTGTTACAGAAAACGGCCTCGAGCTTTTTGGACTACCTACTTGTGTATAAAAGTTTTAGTCAAAGCTTAAATTATTATATTTTAAGGTTGTAGAGGTTGTATGTTACGCCGGCTAAGACTAAAGATTGTAAATTCATTGTTTATCTTACCAGCGTTGTTCTCTTTGAAGATAATTGTAGAAACTATATTATCAGTTCATTGCTACTTTGTATGTGACTTATGCTATCCTCATATATGTGCTACTTTGTATGTGACTTGTGCTATCCTCATATATGTCAATACTGTAATATGAGCGTCTTGGTCCTTCTTATACAACTTTTCTTGTTATGCTCTCCATCAGCCTCCTTTGCTCCCATTGCTGTTGTCTGATGTACATTTTTTTGTTTTTAAGCAAATTTGTCTTTTAGTTCTGATTTTATCTCCATCCTCAAATGTAACTTTGGTTTTCAGTTGATCTGTCAACCAAATTTCTTTTGACGGGAAGGCCTTATGGCTAGCTTTATTAAACTCAAATCAAAATTACGTCCTCTGCGAGAGGTCTCAGAATAAACTCAGGCGGAGCCTCTAACCATTGAGCAGGGTTATTAGCACTACCCCATCTAGCTAGCTCATGTGCTACCACATTTCATATAATGTCATAATTTGTGCTGATGTTCTGCATATCTGAGAAAGAAGATAGTATGATAAGGCTAAAGGAGAATTATGGTGGAAAGCTTTCTTTTCTCTTGTTTGTGTGATCCAGCTCTACATCTATGCTAACTTATTGCCATCTTCATTTGAAGATGAAGTTAACCAGTCCATTATTATTCCTCTGATTCATTGGTTGTTCTATGCCGAGATCTTGCCCCATCCCTGAGCTTGTTGATTTTTTAGGGTTCTTATGAATCGTGCTCGTCGTTCAGTTCTGCAATCCACCTTTATTAATGCAGTTACTTTTTGGGGCATATCTTCCTGCATCTAAACGCCCTATGTGTGTGTGTGTGTGTGTGTGTGTGTGAGCGAGCAAGCAGATAGACGAGGAGGCCGAGCCATCCTCGACAACATCGTCACCGTCAGACCGAGGGCGCCGTGAGCAACCTGAGCCATTATCACCTTGTGGCGCCACCTAAGAGGAGTTGAGGCAATGCCAGGTGGAAGACCGAGGGCGTCTGGATGAAGCGAACGTGGCCAGTTCTTTTTGTCTCTAGCTAAGACGATATGGCGCCGAAACTTCAGATTTTTGGTTTATAAGTGCCGAGCATAACTATCCATGGTGGTATATATACAATAGACAGACGTGTTAGGCTTCAAAACTGAATGCAATGAACCTAATTACGGTAATCCTTCTTTGCTGTTAACAGATTGTACTAACCTCATAATTTCTGTGCGCCCTATCCTGATTACTCAATTAGATTTTCTTTGGTAGACGGCATAAATAGATAATCACGGTACTGGTACTAAATCACAATTACTACTTCCAAATGACACTCGCAACCATCCGTATCAAAAACATTTGTTTGTCCATTTGTGCAGAAGCTGCTCCTGCTGCATTATATAAGATCCCTTAGTCTTTGGTTTTGAGATATGGCATCAACCAAGTTTTGAAGCTCTTTCTAAAGTTAGGCGTATTTGTTTTCTCTGTGATGATAGCCTACCTTGCACAATGAAGTTGGAGTCAGACCCCTTGAGTATCTATGATGTTAGGCCCTAAATAGATTTGTTCCTGGTTCTACACTAGTAGAAAATAGGGCTATGGTCCAGGCCGGCTTAGCCCATTAGTCCCGGTTCAGTCTAGAACCGGGACCAATGTGGGCATTGGTCCCGGTTCGTGAGCCCAGGGGGCCGGCCGGGCCACGTGGGCCATTGGTCCCGGTCCAGACGAACCGGGACCAATGGGCCTCGCTCTTGGCCCACCACCATTGGTCCCGGTTGGTGGCTTGAACCGGGACCAAAGGCTTCCCTTTAGTCCCGGTTCATGTCATCAACCGGGACCAATGAGGTGCCTACATATACCCCCTCGCGCAAGAGCAGAGCACAGTGCTCTGTTTTTTCTGGCCGAGGGGGAGAGGGCTTTGTGGTGCTCTAGCTCACCTCCTATGCACATGAGGTGTTCGATGGAATGCCCGAGCCACACTACTTAAGCTTTCTCCTCTCGATGATGATGAACTTCTATTAATTTGGACACTTAATTATATATAATGCACGCAGATGAACCGACAATGGATGTACGGTGACAGACACACCCGCGAGTACATTAAGGGCGTGCATGAGTTTCTCGATGCGGCTGAGGCAAACTAGCAGAATGGTTTTATGTGTTGTCCATGCACTGAATGTGGGAATACGAGATCTTACTCTAACCGGAAAATCCTTCACTCCCACCTGCTTTACAAGGGTTTCATGCCACACTATAATGTTTGGACGAGGCACGGAGAATAGGGGTTATGATGGAAGACGGCGAAGAAGAAGAGTACGATGACAACTATGTGCCCCCTGAATACGGTGATGCTGCAACGGGGGGAGCTGGTGAAGATCAAGAGGAACCAGATGATGTGCCCAATGATGCTGCCACGGGTGAAGCTGCTGAAGATCAAGAGGAACCAGACGATGTGCCCGATGATGATGATCTCCGCCGGGTCATTGTCGATGCAAGGACGCAATGCATTAGTCAAAAGGAGAAGCTGAAGTTCGATCGCATGTTAGAGGATCACAAAAAAGGGTTATACCCCAATTGCGAAGATGGCGACACAAAGCTCGGTACCGTACTGGAACTGCTGCAGTGGAAGGCAGAGAATGCTGTGGCTGACAAAGGATTTGAAAAGCTACTGAAAATATTGAAGAAGAAGCTTCCAAAGGATAACGAATTGCCCGACAGTACATACGCAGCAAAGAAGGTCGTATGCCCTCTAGGATTGGAGGTGGAGAAGATACATGCATGCCCTAATGACTGCATCCTCTACCGCGGTGCATACAAGGATCTGAACGCATGCCCGGTATGCGGTGCGTTGCGGTATAAGATCAGACGAGATAACCCTGGTGATGTTGACGGCGAGCCCCTCAGGAAGAGGGTTCCTGCGAAGGTGATGTGGTATGCTCATATAATACCACGGTTGAAACGTCTGTTCAGAAACGAAGAGCATGCCAAGTTGATGCGATGGCACAGTGAGAACCGAAAGAAAGATGGGAAGTTGAGAGCACCCGCTGACGGGTCGAGTGGAGAAAAATCGAGAGAAAGTACTGGGATGAGTTTGCAAAGGACCCATGTATGGTTTGCTTTAAGCGCGGATGGCATTAATCCTTTCGGGGAGCAGAGCAGCAATCACAGCACCTGGCCCGTGACTCTATGTATGTATAACCTTCCTCCTTGGATGTGCATGAAGCGGAAGTTCATTATGATGCCAGTTCTCATCCAAGGCCCTAAGCAACCCGGCAGCGAAATTGATGTGTACCTAAGGCCATTAGTTGAAGAACTTTTACAGCTGTGGAATGGAAATGGTGTACGTACGTGGGATGAGCACAGACAGGAGGAATTTAACCTTAAGGCGTTGCTGTTCGTGACCATCAACGATTGGCCCGCTCTCAGTAACCTTTCAGGACAGACAAACAAAGAATACCACGCATGCACGCACTGTTTAGATGACACTGAAAGTATATACCTGGACAAATGCAGGAAGAATGTGTACCTGGGCCATCGTCGATTTCTTCCGACCAACCATCAATGTCGAAAGAAAGGCAAGCATTTCAAAGGCGAGGCAGATCACCGGAAGAAGCCCGCCATGCGCACCGGTGATCACGTGCTTGCTATGGTCAATGATTTACACTACGTAATCTTTGGAAAGGGTCCCGGTGGACTAGCTGTTCCGAATGACGCTGAGGGACATGCACCCATGTGGAAGAAGAAATCTATATTTTGGGACCTACCCTACTGGAAAGACCTAGAGGTCCGCTCCTCAATCGACGTGATGCACGTGACGAAGAACCTTTGCGTGAACCTGCTAGGCTTCTTGGGCGTGTATGGGAAGACAAAAGATACACCTGAGGCACGAGAGGACCTGCAACATTTGCACGAAAAAGACGGCATGCCTCCGAAGCAGTATAAAGGTCCTACCAGCTACGCTCTTACAAAAGAAGAGAAAGAAATCTTCTTTGAATGCCTGCTCAGTATGAAGGTCATGACTGGCTTCTCGTCGAATATAAAGGAAATAATAAATATGCCAGAGAAAAAGTTTCAGAACCTAAAGTCTCATGACTGCCACGTGATTATGACGCAACTGCTTCCGGTTGCATTGAGGGGGCTTCTACCGGAAAACGTCCGATTAGCCATTGTGAAGCTATGTGCATTCCTCAATGCAATCTCTCAGAAGGTGATCGATCCAGAAATCGTACCAAGGCTAAGGAGTGATGTGGCGCAATGTCTTGTCAGTTTCGAGTTGGTGTTCCCACCATCCTTCTTCAATATCATGACGCACGTCCTAGTTCATCTAGTCGACGAGATTGTCATCCTGGGCCCGTATTTCTACACAATATGTTCCCCTTTGAGAGGTTCATGGGAGTCCTAAAGAAATATGTCCGTAACCGCGCTAGGCCAGAAGGAAGCATCTCCATGGGCCATCAAACAGAGGATGTTATCGGGTTTTGTGTTGACTTCATTCCTGGCCTTAACAAGATAGGTCTCCCTAAATCGCGGTATGAGGGGAGACTGACTGAAAAAGGCACTCTTGGAAGAGACTCAATAATATGCAGGGACGGATATTCTTGGTCTCAAGCACACTACACAGTTCTACAGAACTCTACCTTGGTGACCCCGTATGTCGATGAACACAAGAACAGTCTGCGCTCCAAACACCCGGAGCAGTGCGACGACTGGATTACATGTGAACACATCAGGACTTTTAGCAGTTGGTTGGAAACACGTCTCAGAGGTGACAACACTGTTTGTGATGAGTTGTACTTGTTGTCAAGGGGACCATCTTTGACTATATTGACTTACAAAGGATACGAGATAAATGGGAATACATTTTACACGATCGCCCAAGATCAAAAGAGCACCAACGAAAACAGCGGTGTCCGCTTTGATGCAGCAACCGAGAGCGGAAAGGACACATATTATGGTTACATAGTGGACATATGGGAACTTGACTACGGACCTGATTTTAACGTCCCTTTGTTTAAGTGCAAATGGGTCAATCTGTTAGGCGGCGGGGTACAGGTAGACCCACAGTACGGAATGACAACAGTGGATCTGAAAAATCTTGGGTACACTGACGAACCGTTCGTCCTAGCCAATGATGTGGCACAGGTTATCTATGTGAAGGACATGTCTACCAAACCGAGAAAAAGAAAAGATAAGGAAGCGAATACATCATACGATGAGCCAAAGCGCCACATAGTTCTTTCAGGAAAAAGGGACATCCTGGGAGTGGACGGCAAGACAGACATGTCTGAAGATTATGAAAATTTTCATGAAATTCCTCCCTTCAATGTCAAGGCTGACCCAAGCATCCTGATAAACAATGAAGATTATCCATGGGTACGGCGCAATAAGCAAATGACACAAGCGAAGAAAAAGTGAAGACTTTCTCCCGTAACTATTATGATGATACCATGCCAAATTTGTAACAGACGAACATGCTACTATTGTCCGTTTTGTACATGCACATGCTATGTGGGTGAAATTATGATACCATCCCAACTTTCAACTTTTTCAGAGTTCATTTGAAATGCTTTCATGTCTTATGGTTCGAAACTTTGATACTTCGAAAGTGATTGTCCATTTTGTACATGAAGTGCATCAAGTTTTTGTCGTAACCCTCTCTACTTTTTGGAACATGCTATGTGGGTGAAATGATGATACCATGCCAACTTTCAACCTTTTCAGAGTTCATTTTGAAATGCTTTCCAATTTCAGAGTCATTTAGCTCAAATAATGAATTAATAGCAAACAGAATGAACTACAAAACTTTTATGAAAATAAAAACAATCAATTAAAATATTATGTTATGATCAACTAAAATAAAACTATAATATTCTTCAATAGCAAAAAGAATATAATTTTTGTGACCTAAAATCAAACTATAAGTATTTAATTGTAAGTATAAATAAAAAATAAATAGCAAAGAAGAAAAAAAATTCTATTTTTATAGTAAAGTTATTCATAAACTAGTGATTCACACAAATTTTTAAAAATTCAAATTTAAACTATTCAAAATTTAAAACTAATGGCACTAACAGAAAGTTTATAATTTTTGTGACCTAAAAGCAAAAAGAAATCACTAAAAAACTGTAAGTATTTAGTTGTAAGTAGAAATAAAAAATAAATATAAAAAAATTCTATTTTTATAGTAAAGTTATTCATAAACTAGTGATTCACACAAATTTTTAAAAATTCAAATTTAAACTATTCAAAATTTAAAACTAATGGCACTAACAGAAAGTTTATAATTTTTGTGACCTAAAAGCAAAAAGAAATCACTAAAAAACTGTAAGTATTTAGTTGTAAGTAGAAATAAAAAATAAATATAAAAAAATTCTATTTTTATAGTAAAGTTATTCATAAACTAGTGATTCACACAAATTTTTAAAAATTCAAATTTAAACTATTCAAAATTTAAAACTAATGGCACTAACAGAAAGTTTATAATTTTTGTGACCTAAAAGCAAAAAGAAATAACTAAAAAACTGTAAGTATTTAGTTGTAAGTAGAAATAAAAAAATAAAAAACCAAAAAAATGTAGAAATAAAAAAGAAAAAATAAAAAAAATGCCTCCTACTGGGCCTCCACGGCCTGAATACGACTAGAAACCCTACATGGGCCAGGATTCAGGCCCGCAGAAGGCCCAATAGGCCCACAGGCAATAGCAAGTTTAGGCCCGAAAGCCTGCATTAGAGAGGAGCTCGAATGGGGGGGCACACCAGCGCTTATAAACCAGTGCCGGCGCCCTTCAGCTAGCGATGTGGGACTAAACTTTTGGGCGCGGGGCAGCACAACGCCATTGGTCCCGGTTGGTGGCAACCAACCTATTGAACCCCTCCGGACAAAGAGCGCATTTGTTGCTCAGTGCGGGGTTCTGGTTAGGGACAAGATCCCGATAAGCATCCAGCAATGGTTTAAGCCGGCTACAGAAGACCCTGAGGTGTCTTATGTCAATGATATGCAGAAAAATGATCTTTGGACTGAGCTGAAGTCAAATTTCACCCTACCGCCTGAGGATAATCCAGAGAACCCAGTTAAAGAGAAATTAATCAAGTCTTTTGCTCTTAAGAGGATGGCAGAACTATTCAGGAGGTGGAAGAAAGAGCTGAATAAGTTTGTCGAAAATAATGAGACACCAGAATTCAAGGGCAGATATGAGAAGATCAGAGATCACTGGCCCGCATTTGTGGCCCACAAGACATCAGAAAAGAGTAAGAAGATGTCGGCGACAAACAAGCAAAATGCTGCGAAGAAGAAGCTTCACCATCGCACGGGGTCAGGTGGCTACCTCGTAGCCCGGTCTAAGTGGTCCAAGACTGAGAATGATCTGGTTCATAAAGGGATCAAACCAGAGACAATTAACTGGCCAGACCGTTGCCGGACTTGGTTCTTCGGGGCTGGCGGAACACTGGACCCTGTAATAGGGAAGTGCATTTGGACGAACGATCAAATGGACATACCCGTCAGTAAGCTTAAGCAGTATATCGAAGCAGCGCAGGAAGGGACGTTCTTTCCAGACAGAGAGAACGACGAGCTCACAATGGCCCTCGGGAATCCTGAGCACCCTGGACGGACACGAGGCACGCTAGGCTCCATTCCGTGGAAGGTTGGGTTTCCGGACGCAGGCGATTACAAATCCCATGAGAGGAGGAAAAAAGTGCAGCAGACCCAAATACAGGCGCTGCAAGTAAGGGTAGACGCGATAGAGGAACGAGAAGCAAATCGCAGCAAACGTACTGCCAAAGCTTCCCCCGAAGCTACCCCGCCATCTCAGCGCAGAAGCAGCGTGGCTTCCACCGAGCTGCTTCAGCCGGAGCATGCCTTGACGGCTCCTGCCAGCTATCCCGTGGATGCTATAACGGAGTCTCAAAATTGCCACCTTATGACGCAATGGATGAATTTGAAGGTCAAGGCGGCTGTTGGCTCTGTTTATCCTACTGAACCCGGCGCAACTTTTCACTGCCGGCCGATTCCAGAAGGATATGCTAGGGTGATGGTGGATGAGATAACGGAGGGATTTGAGGACCTCCAGCTTGACCACCCTACCGGTGAAGGGGAGACTCGGCTGGGGTCTGCTCTGAAGACTCCATGCCTATGGCGGAAGGAGCTCATCAATCTTCCGAACTGGACGCCACCGCCTCCTCCTCCTCCTCCGGCGAGTCAGGGCACTCCGCCTCCACCGCCTCCTCCTCCGGTGAGTGACGATGAGGGCCCTCGGCCGGCTCCTTCTCCGGCGCGTGGCGGCACTCCGCCTCCTTCTCCGCCTGCGCCGACGCGCCCGAGCAGCCAGCCTCCTCCTTCTCCGCCTCGTCAGCAAGGGCGGAAGAGACCTGCCGCCGCTCCAGCTGCTCCGGCGCGTCGTAGTCCTTCTCCTCCGCCTCTTAAGCAAGTAAAGAAGACAACCGCTACGTCTGCTCGGTCGGCGTCTAGCAGTACAACCAGAGGCGGGAGGACATACAGATTCGGTCCTTCTCTGAAGACTCCAGAGAAGTTACCATATGAGAGGACCCTGGAGGAGAACGCCGAGATCGCGCGAGAAGAAGTGAGGAACTTCTTTGAAGGGGTGAAAGCAAAGAAACATCCACCTCCGGAGGAGAAGGTAGATCGGGTGAAAGTGAAGCGCACTCTGGCTGCCCTGACAAAACCACCGAAGTCTGATCCGCCGAAAGGAAACTATGACCGCATTATTGGAAAGGAATTTGCCGAAGCGGAGCGGTCGGGAAGTACTGTCAGTGATCAAAGGCTGAAAGAACGACGAGCTGGGAAACAAATTGCCCAGCTCGGCGAACAAGCGAAGCAATCGTGCCCCCCGCTCAAGGTGCCTAGCCACAACGTCGCTAATGATCCGAGGATGGTGCCCGGTTATAGCAATCTTGCAGATTACCTGCCCGACGAAGTACATTATGAACCCATGGACGTGCAGATACAAAGATACGAGTACGGGAAGCCTCTCGTCAAAGATGAAAGATCTCTATCAACGATGATGCGAAGATTGCATGATTGGTACTTGAAAATCTGCAGAGACTCTGGGGGGAGGAGTACTTTGTATGTCCTCATTGGAATTGATCTGTTGCCTGTTCCATTTGAGGAGTTCTATCAGTTTTTCAATCAATTGGCCCTCGATAAAACAACGGTCGCTTGCTACTGTCTGTAAATAGTACTACTTCTGTCATTAAGTTTCTCTATATAGCTTAGCTCTTTCATTGCATGTATTTATAATCATCCTCACTATATTATGCAGATTGAAGATCGCCGAATTGAAGAAAAGACAAGTCGGTGATATTGGGTTCATTAACACATATCTCATAGATGCAACTGAGGTTAAACTTCATGCCGCAGCTACCGAGGCCAACTTGCTACGATCGTTCGTAATAAATCAAAACAAAGATATAATACTCTTTCCTTACAACTTCAGGTGAGTGTTACTGTCTTGTGTGTATTCGGTTTCCCTTATATATTAGTCAAGGTTATAGTAATGTAATTGATGAGTTATGCATGTGTGTGCAGTTTCCACTATATTCTCCTAGAGATTAAGCTTGAGCAGGGAGTAGTAACCGTCTTAGACTCTAAACGAAAAGATCCCCAGGACTATGCAGACATAACTCAAATACTCCAAAAGTAAGTTAAATCGATCATTATCCACCATATCAGCAACTTTGTTCATTTCTTGATATCAAGTAATTGTTTTCTTTGTCCGGCAGGGTTTGGAGAAAATTCACCAAAACAGTTCCGGGACTGCCGAAGGAGCTGGAATTTAGACACCCGAAAGTAAGTACTATAGTAGCATGTTCCGCGCATCTCCTAGTGATTCAAGCGCTAGTTTCATCAATACCATTTAGCATTCTTGCTTATCAGTTTGATTGACCTCTATTTCTTGTAAAGTGGTTGTGGCAGGAACAAGGAAATGATTTCTGTGGATACTACATCTGCGAGTCCATCCGCCACACGACCTGTGAGCGGGGCGGGTACTCTAACGAACAATATGAAGTACGTAAATAACAACATTCACAATTTTATTTTATTAACATCATTTGTGTTGAGTTTCATTCATTCATATATATACGTATTGACCCCCTTCTTCAAATTAGATGTTTCGGAAGCGGGATGAACTCCTAGCACCAGCTCGCATGCGAGCAATTCAAGAGGAATTGGCGGCATTCTTTCTTGACCACGTGATCCCTGAAGACGGAGAATTCTATGTGGACCATGAGTCCGTATGATTATATTTGTAAGAGATAATTATTGTATATATGTAGCCACTAGTGTCAGATAGATATACAAGAACTTGTTGTTCGACCAATCTCTCGGAGAAGGAGAGGTGGTCGATATCACTTCTCTCTGTATGCATATATGTTCATGACGATCTTCTGTTTCCTTCGTTTGCTTACTAGCTAGCCAGCGTGTCTAGTCCTCTCTATACGTATGTATAGTACGTAGCGTCGACCAAGCACGGACATAAGAGAGGACACTTCTCTCTATTAATTATAGCTAGCTAACACAATATATGAAACACCTAAATTAACCCCCAAAACCCCCAACCCCCCCCCTTTCAAAAAAAACAAAAACCCCAGCCACAGAAATGCTGACGCGTGGATGCCTATTGGTCCCGGTTGGTGCCACCAACCGGGACCAAAGGGTCTTCTGACTGGGCTCTGCGCACTGCCCACGTGGAGGGCCTTTAGTCCCGGTTCTGGGTTGAACCGGGACTAAAGGGGGGAGGTATTAGTACCGACACTTTAGTCCCGGTTCCGGAACCGGGACTAAAGGCCCTTACGAACCGGGACTATAGACCCTTTTTCTACCAGTGCTAGAAAATATCACAAGAAATTTTAGCTAGGTATGAAGAACAAGAAACACGACATTTAGATATGTGAACAATTATCCATAAAATTCTGCGTGTACCATACTATTGAAGCAGTTATCATTTTTCCTTAATACAAAGTACTTCCTATATGGCACGGGAATTTGTGGATACGAGGGAATTTTCAGCGATGGCTTTGTTTTATCAGCATTCTCGCTGCACATTTGCCTATTTAACTTCTTAGACGGTCTAATTATTACTTAACTCATTTGCCTTGTGTCATTCAGGCTGCAGGATGTGAGCCTTCAGTTTACATGATCTGAAATAGCTCGGTGAGCTTTCTCCCCACATCATATAAGAATTCTGTATGGAATCATCTTGGCACAGTTATCTTCATCATAGTAGTAAAGGCAAAAGAGAAATGTTCATGTCTTGGTACACTTAAATTTCAGGCACCACTACTATGATGCAAATGATAGATTAGATTCTTATAAGTTACAAGCTTAGTTTTCTCAACTCTTCTTGCTTTAATAATGGATGCTACCTTTTTCCAATTATAATAAAAGTTTAGAATTATTATTTGCAATTCTTACACAAGGACATTACCAAAGGAAGTTTTACTTGTTTCAAGATTTTGTCCTCTCAAAATGTTACTGTACTACTATGTCTTTTTGAACTGAAAAGTTTCCACTAGTAGAAAACATGGCTTTGGTCCAGGCCGGGTCAACCCATTAGTCCCGGTTCAGTCCAGAACCGGGACCAATGGGGGCATTGGTCCCGGTTCGTGAGCCCAGGGGGCCGGCCGGGCCACGTGGGCCATTGGTCCCGGTTCATCTGGACCTTTTGGTCCCGGTTGGTGGGATGAACCGGGACCAATGGGCCTCGCTCCTGGCCCACAACCATTGGTCCCGGTTCGTGACTCAAACCGGGACTAAAGATTAGACCTTTAGTCCCGGTTTGAGGCACGAACCGGGACTAATGGGGTTGAGACCTTTAGTCCCGGTTCGTGCCACGAACCGGTACTAAAGGTCCCATTTTCAAACTCTACCCCCCCCTTGGATCGCCTTTTCAGTTTTAAAAATAAATAAAAGAAAATGATGGAAATGTCAAAAAAATAAAAGAAAATAAGTTTCCCATGTGATATGTGGTCTAGTTGTTGGGAAAATTTGCAAATGTGAATTTTGACTTTATTTGCAAAATCTCTCTGAAATTTGTAAAAATGGGCATAACTTTTGCATACTAACTCGGATGAAAAAGTTTTTTATATGAAAAATCATCTACTCGAAAAGTTACATCCGAATTTAACGGGGGAACCCCGTTATACATTTTCAAAATCCTCAAAAACCTAATAGAAAAAAAGTTACGGGGCTTTTAAGATCTAGAGTGAAAAAAATCGAAAAAAATCAAACAGTGGGCAAACTGTTGTCAAACAATGGTCAAACTAATTATTCTAGAATATTAGTGTTACTAAATAATTATTTCAGTTATTTCAATTTTGGTCAAATCTGGTCAAACTGTGGTCAAACAATGGTCAAACTAATTATTCAAGAAATATTAGTGTTACTAAATAATTATTGTTTTTTAAAACAATAGTTTCAAAATAAAACTATGAAATGTGTCACTTCATGCTCAAGCAAAATTCCTGAAGGTTAATAGGATTGACATCTTAGTATTGTCAGGAAAACAACAAGTGCAGACTTGGAGCGAGGGAGAATAGAACCCGGAAGTTAAGCATGCTCAGGCTGGGGGAGTGGGAGGATGGGTGACCGTTCGGGAAGTTAGATGGTTAGGAATGATGAGGGGTGATTAGAGGATAAATTGAGAAGTGATGAGGGGTGGTGATTACAGACTAGAGGTTAAAAAAATTCAGAAATTTAAAAATAAAAAAAAATTCAAAAAGAAATTTCAAAAAAAAAATCATAAAATTTTCTTTAGTCCCGGTTGGTGACCCTTTAGTCCCAGTTCCAGAACCGGGACTCCGGTTCCAGAACCGGGACTAAAGGCCCTTATGAACCGGGACTGAAGGCCCTTTTTCTACTAGTGTTCCAGATCGCAAGTTTTCCTAATTTAAAGATTTCTTCAGCTCAAAATGTCACTGTACTATGTCTTTTTGAAGTGAAAAGTTTCCAGATTGCTAAGGATTTGTCCCCTTCTTTTTTTAGAGAACTCAACATTCAGACCTCGTTGGCGCCGGCTAGATGGGCTTGCTGGTGTTTTATAGTCTGGTCATAAGTAGATTTGTTATTTTCAAGTAAAGTTAAATGTGAGCCACACCAACTTTCTTTAACTCTTGATTATTTTGTTGTTGTCCTTTGGATTAAAAATCTGCCACAATGCTCATGACTCTTGCATTCACTCTCTAAAATGCATGTGTGTGTTTCTCTAAGTTGTCCTCAGCTCCTCGCTATTGGATGTTTGTTACTTTGTGTGTTAAACAAAGCAATGCAATGAAAGAAAAAACATCTGTTTTCTCTATGTTACTCAAATATTTACTCTAAAATACATATATGTCTTCTAGAATGTTATGTTATAAAATACATGTATCCTCTTCTCTCATTGATTCAGATATAATGTGGAGATTATATCTATCGTTACGACTACATTTTTCATGGATGGAACTGGTAAGCCCACTCATCTTCGGTGCAGAAGCTTGAAATTTATGAACCAACATCTCATCGAACTACGGGGGTTCCTTTGTTTTTGGATGAAGGATAGAAGGATCAATCCGTCATACTTTTCGGCACACATTGCTGGTGTACACGCTGGTGCTGACCAAGAAGGTGGCATGTTTTTTTCTTCATTTTGGCACTTTGCTTCTTGGACGTGGGGGTTTATTGCATTAACTACAGTGATGGTTGATGATGATTCAGTTTTCCTGTATGTTTTTCTAAATTGTGACCCGCGAGTGGTTCAGATGCCGTGGTTCCGTAGATAGGTTGTGGGGCATAACAATCTCTGTTTGGATGATATCCATATGCATTTGGATGCCAAATTATAGTCTAACCATTTTAGACCCCTAAATTTCCATTTTGTGTTAGTCAAATGCCATCATTGTAATCTACTATCTTGCTATGACCTTTTTTTTAATAAACTTTTGAATATACTCCCCCTGTGTCTAAATATAAAGGATGCAATCGACTACAATTTGCTTGCTTTTCTATTGCTTAACTTTATTTTGCCATCATTTTTTGAGTATTTTTATGTTGCAGGTATCTGGTCCATAGCCAACAGAGTCAAGCAACACCATGCTGCTGCTATAACTTAGTGGTCTTTCTTTCACAATAGTGATCTGCTTCTTATATGGTCTAGGTGTCACTGTGGTGACTTTCGTAGCATTACTCTGATATACGTTAGGCAGTGGTAACTTTTCTTCTTTTGATGATATTATATTACTTAGTTTTTTGCATACACCAGTGTACCAGCTTACTTCTGTTTCACTTATCCATCATACTTTGCACTTAACCAAGCCTGTTACTTTGAATCTGATGCAGTAACATTTACATAGTACAAACAAGAAAGTGGAAGGGGCGCCTCCCACCTAGCACCGCCGAGCTTCCTCTCAAGCGGCGCCACGGGTGGCGCCCCAACCGCTAGTATCCAAACAAATCCGGTGTCACTATGCTTTGGATCACCGACACATCCAGACAAGTGAAATGTTTTATTCTTTTCTGGATGAGCACTAGAGGACATGAAAGTTGGCATCACAAAAAGTGAAGAGCAAAGTACATTAATGTGTAATTATCATCATCAAGCCATGGTCCACTGCGTGCCAGCATGGAGCAACACACCACTCCTCGATGAGTCTACCTGGAACTGCGAGTTGCTCAAGGACGCGCAGGCTTGGAGTTTTTGCCTCCGTGAGCTGGCCTACAACCACCTAAACTGTCGACGGAGGCGGAGCAGAGAGTTGCTTGGTTCATATCCGGCGGGCTCGATGGGCCACCCAGATAGCTTGTATGTCGAAGAACTCGGCTTAGTGCTCGCCGGATGCCATGGCGCTTGTGAAAAAATGGTGTGCAAGGAAGAAGAGCGGAGTGTGGTGCTATTTTTACCCAGCCTCTGGCATCATTTAAATAGTGGTTGTGAGAGGGGTGACGGTATATCTAGGGCACATCTAGATGTGCTCTAATTATTGCACATCTGAGTAAGTTAATTAAACATGGAAAGTAATAGAAAAGGGTAAAAAAACCACATGAATCTCCGTGTAAAATCAATGACATAAAAACTAGAGGTGCAATACTTATAACATATTCAGATGTGCTTTAGCAAAATTGTAGGGTGGGTTTAGGGTACATTTAGATGTGACCTAGTTATTGCACATCTAATTGACTCAATCAAGCATAAAAAGGTAAAGAAAAAATACCCACACGAATCTCCATGTAGGATCGATGATGTAGGGTTTAGATATGCAATACGTATGACACATCTAGATGTACTCTAGCAAAACTGAATAGGGTTGCCGGAGCCAACCGGTGTTGTGTTTAATGACGAACAACTCGTGAACGGACTGTGGCCGGAGTAGGTTCCTCGACACACACGCAGGTCTTAATGGAGAAAGGCGGGCAGTCTGGTGTCGTTGTAGATGTCAATACATTCTTCTGTAAATTTGATCGTCTATACCAATATAAAAAGACCCAAAAGGGCAGATCCAATTAATATCGGCTATCAAATCATGTCAATCCAACGACCTAGACTGCTTCAATGTCGAGCGCTCAACACGTTTAATGTGCAGTTAATTTCGTGCCAAAAATAGTGCTAATCACATAATAACACGCAAATAATATCCTAGTTAATATCCGCATGCACTTAATATACTTCTAAATTAATGTGCATTACACATACACATTGACTAGTTGTATCTAAAGTTTGACTTCAGTCAAAAAGTACTAAACAAAAACGGAGTGACTAAAAGAACCGCAAATGAAATGACTGCGCTGGAGCAGTCCCCCTGCAGGTTGATCAAGGTCGAATTGAACACTTTTTTTAGAATCAATTGAACATTGGTACTAGTTGGTAAAATAACCATTGGGGCCCTTCAACAATAAATGGATCATTATCCATGGAGCTATTGTGCATCCTTCTCACGTACAGTAGTCGGCAAGTGCAGAGGCCCGTCCCGGGTCCCTCAGCGATCATCAGGAGGGTACTGACACGTAGTCCGTCGTCTCATTACTGTGCACTGTGCAGACACATATCAAAGCTAACCCAGTAGGGTAGTCCCTCCGGCGAATGTGAAACGGGGTTGGGGAACGAATCTTGATGCATGCATGGAGCCATGCAGCTTTTTGCCATCGCCGTCACGTCGACCCTCCTCTTGTCTTTGTACAGATGTGTGCGAGTGCGTGTAATCATGCCATGCATGGCCCAGGGTGTAACATGCATCGTGTGTGTGTGTGTGTGTGTGTGTGTGTGTGTGTGTGAAGGCGGTACCATCGTTGGTAGCTAGTGCGTGTCGTTGTTCTTGGCTACGAAAATGATGCTAGCTAGTACGCTAGGTGTACACGTACATGATTAAGTTTGTTCGAGCCAGCTGAAGTTTGTTGCTTGTTCATCGTCGTGCAGTGGACCGACATCGTGATAATAACCATGCATTGACGCGAGGTTGGCTAAGATGCCACGTAGGTCATAATCATGCCGTAATTTCGGCTGTCTGCGTGTAGACGATCAGTCAGCGTCACGTACGATCGGGCGAGCAGAGTATCTATCCTGCTAGACGGACATGTAACCATCGGTACTACCTTTGTTAACAACCAAACAAGTAATTAAACACGTGGTGACTTAATCGGTTGGCCCGGCCGGTGGTACTGACCCTGCCCTAGCTTACAACAATTCATGTCGTGGCTGCTTGTATGTCAATTGCATGTGATGCATACAACTTTATTGCGACGACCGCGTGGCCCACATGGCCGGGGATCTCATGTGCTATCATGCATGATGCGACAGTGACAGTGGGTCAGGTTGGCACTGCTAAGCATCTGGCAGCTAAAAGTTTTAGTTTATAGTGAGATTAAAGCAGTACTGCTGGATTCCCTGTCCACATTGTGAGTGCGTTCAACTGGAACATCTAGCTAGGTAGGCAGGTGGTTATTTTCATCGATCAGTGACCCTGTCACAACGGGTAAATATTCTTTCATAAGGCTGATTAGGGCCTAAAGTCCACCTTTTTACAGTGGGATAGCATGAGTAGTAGAAATTTTATCATTCTGTATAAATTTTCAGTGATGAGTAAAGATATACTGAGGGTGAAGACCCGGAGTGTTTATTTGTTATGCAATTTTCAGATGGCTTGCGTTCCAAATATTTACATTATATCTTAGTGAAACGGCCGAGTATACATTTATGTGTACGATTTTTTTAGTTGATCTATGAAGGCAAGAGTGGTGTACTGGTGTTCATGTCAACTAAAAAAAAGTGTGTTTGTACAAGGCTTTGACTTGCTTAATACAATATATATGGCTTCACAAAAAAGAAATCAAATACTCATTCCGATTGTTTAATTGTCGCTGCTTTATACTAAGTAGTACAATTCTAGTATCGAATGTGTACTAAAATGTTCTTACGTCATATTACGTCCACAATGCTTAGTTAATTAACCCACCGTCATGCATGTTCATTCAGAGATCTGATCAAAACACCATTAAATTAGGATAATAAGAGCACCCAGATTGATGGGCTGCACTGCAGAGACATGCTACATGTCCCGCTGGAAGAGGACAATCGGTAGATCTAACCAAGCGTATGACCAGGATTACGTCGGTGGTTAATTTTACCTTTGGCTCCATGCGTACGTGGTCGGTCGACTCACATGCATGCATGCTAGTATTGCTTAGCCCATAATCAAGCAAGGGTCTTGGTATAATTTTTACTCCCGTCCCAATCGATCTTGGTAGTTAAATTTATGATTAAAGTTGAAGCATGATGATAGAGGAAGCACTACATTGTGGAACGGAGGGGGTATTGCTTAGCCCGTGCATTTCCTACCACGCACTCACTCACATTACCGGCCGACACATCTTACGCCAGGACGGTGCGTACGTACGTACGGCCATCAGTTGTCACCTCTAAATGAATTTGTTGTGTTCTACACATATTCGTCTGTTGGTTGATCATGTGAAGAAACCCAACAGGTCATGTGAAACTCCCATGGATCTAGCTGCGCCTTTTACTACTGGCCGGATGGATGGTCGGACTCACCACCAAGCAAGCTCGATCTCCGCCGCATCTTCTGGATTTCACCGTGATCCCTCACTGCAGGAAAATCGTTCTCGGCCCTCATGGTGGAGTGGACCATGTCCATGCGCGTGGCCCTCCTGGTTTCGCGTTGGCAAGGAGGATTTGTGGCGCGTGGACTCCATCGTGTACTCATCTGCCATGCCATGCACCGTGAATTCGTATATGGCGTAGTAGGTGGAGAAGTGGCCTCCAGCTCCCCTGCGGCGCAACGGGTGTCAGTCCTTCTGGGCACCATCCGGTACGACTCCGGTCAGAGCACATTTAAGTTTCGTGTACCACGGCAGATAAATCATAAATGTGCCGCGTGGACCCAAACTAAATGCATGTCAAACCTGATCGGGGGGTCACATGTAAAATTTATAAGTTTTTTTTCTTTTTGGCGAATGTGGTGGCACTCTCACGGCGGTGGCTAGATGCGTCGATTTCAGCGACAGCGAG
Source organism: Triticum urartu (assembly GCF_003073215.2). Classification (NCBI taxonomy): domain Eukaryota; kingdom Viridiplantae; phylum Streptophyta; class Magnoliopsida; order Poales; family Poaceae; genus Triticum; species Triticum urartu. The sequence continues at coordinate 691,524,870 of NC_053028.1, forward strand.
CTGCCCGACGAACGAATCGAGGTGGAGCGGGAGGTAGGCGGGGTGCCAGCGGGCGTGCATGGTGGCCACCAGGGGCAACGAGGAAGGCGTTGGCGTGGAGGCGGCTAACCGAGGGCGAAGGCATCTTTTTAGGGGACGATGCCTGTCTCAAAAGATTGAATGACTAAACCTTTTGAGAGTTTGGCTAGGTGTGATTTAATAGATCCTTAAAGGAGAAGCTTTTGAGGAGTTCAACTCTTTTAAGGCCCCGCCCTCCTCTCACCACCTTCCCCCGCTATGTTGCCGTTGACCAAAGGCCATCCCTCTAACCCTCTCCCCAACCTTTTGTTCTTCGTCGTCAGCGGTCCCTCCTCCATGCATCAAAATTGTCAAACTCCCTTCATCGTCTCTGCCCAGGGACGTCACAATTTTCTGCCGCTTACAACGCCTTCGCAGTCTTCGACGAGGGTGGCCGACGATCCTCGTTGCCGCTCATCACTCCACCTGTCTTCGGCCTCGGTGGAATTGGCTTACGCGCGTGGAAATTTCGGGCACATGATATTTAAGCAAACGAATAGAAAAAATATTAACAAAATGACTGTACTTGAACAGTCCCCCTGCAGCCCGAAACTTTAGCGACAATGGCACCACCAGCGAACAAATCAAAGTGGGGTGCGAGGTAGGCGGCGTGCCAAGGAGCGTGTGTGTTGGACGTCGGGGGCAAGGAGGAAGGTGCTGGTGGAAGGTACCGGCATCGTAGGGGGAAGGTTTACCGAGAACTCGTTTTGTCTACTCAAATTTGAAAGGGAGACGACGCTTCCCCTAATAAGCCTCAGTGACTAAATCTCTTGAGAGCTCGGCTAGGTGCGCTTTAAAACCTCATAAGGGAATCTTTTGGGAAGTTGAAATCATTTGAGGCCCCGTCTTCCTCCCATCGCCTCCCACGGCTATATTGCTACCGCCAAAGGCCATCCGTCTAACCCTCCCCCTTCCCTCCCCGACCTTTTGTTCTCCATTGCCGACACCCCTCCCCCTTGCATCAAAACTATCAAACCCCCTTCATCGCCTCCACCTGGGACGCCACAGCTTTCTGCCGCTTACAACGCCTTCCCCATCTCTAACGAGGCCATGTCTCAGCCTCGCCGGGGTGGACGCTCCTCGTTGCCACTCGTCACGTCACCCATCTTCGGCTTCAGTGGAATTGACTTGTGCGCGTGAAAATTTCGAGTACATGATATTTAACAAACACATTGAAAAACAATATGACAAAATGACTGTACTTGAACAGTCCCCCTGCAGCCCAAAACTTTGGTACGGGAAGTAAAATATGAATAGGGCCCCAGGAATAAATGGATCATCATCCAGTACAT